>NC_091117.1:94382500-94982500 GCF_040183065.1 Periplaneta americana
AATTCTATGCTTCTTTCCACGGTCTCCAGATGTATTAAAATTGTCAGTATTTCTAATCGTTTCTTATAAACTTAGAAATTTCATAATGGTAAAATATTTAAAAATATATTATTGTTATTATTATTATTGTTGTTATTATTATTATTATTATTATTATTATTATTATTATCATAGGAGTAACGCATTTTAAAGAATATACAGGTTCTAATAACTGGTCATACATCTTCAGAATGAAGAGCTGTATTGAAACTAAATGTAAACTTCTCCAATTTGCGTGGAGTTTCGTGTAATGTCAGTGATAGAAATGAAACATCCCTTTGCAGAAGGTGTGCAAAAGAGAAAAAGCACCGAGTCATGTACTTGGGTCTTGCCCATTCTTAATTCGTTGCCTGTTAGCCGAAGGCATAACAAATTAAAGCATACATTAACTATTTTGTTACAGCTATAAATGTTTTGGAGAAATTCGTGTGATTGATGGGACAGGATCCAATAGTTTTGCTGACATTGTGACACTCAAGAAAGGATTAAATGAGACAATAATATAGGCCTATTCTTGAACCTACATTAATGTACGAAAATACCAAAGAAGAGCAATATGCTGAATTTGGTAGGGGAAATAGAATGATCGATGAAAGTTACGTTTCTTTTTTTACAGAAAAATTTTGTGACAAATTTAGTGATCTTCTGCTTTGTGCCCGTAGAACTGTGTAGCCCTACCGGTTGGTGACAGAAATACTGCTTAATTTGAATCTTATAGTGCATAAAGATACATATGAACTTAATTGTGAAAAACCTAATTAGCTGACTCAGTAGGAATTTTACATAATGACATAAAAATTTATACAGAAGTAAGAAATATGTTTATTTAATATCGCACTATTATTTAAATTTCTTTTTAATGTTTTACTCGAAGTTCTACTTTGATGTCTTCATTATTGATTTTGTACGCTGTGTCTATTGGGAACTTACATAAAGGAAACAGCAATATTATTTTATTCTGTTTAATAAATTAATTTCACTTTCATTATAATTATTGTAAGGATTATTATTGTTATCCTTAAATTAGTGGCTGATATCTGTCGAAGACAAATAGGGTTGTGTGGTTGTGATTTTTAAATATGAAAAAAAATCCCAAAATATCTTTCCATCATGCCTTATCACTAGACTGTATTCATCGTTAAAAATAGTGCATGAAATTTAAGTAAAATTCTGTACAGTATATTCTAGCCAGCATGGATCTGGTAGTTTCATGCATAGTTAGACTTAAAAAAGACGAAAGAGGAGTTTATCAGTAAGGGACAAAAGTGCGGAGGTATGAAAAAAAGACAAGGTAGAAAATAAAGTTGGCAGTTTTTTATGTCTCTAAGAGGAAAATTTAACGTTGTTCATCCGTTATTAATTGTGTAGTAAGGGAAACGTGGAAGAAATGTGGAGGGCGAGAATTATATTCTACCCGTGGTCTTTATTTATGACAGGGCATTTTAAATCCTGTACATTTTGGTGACAAATATGGATAATAAAGTTTCGAGACAATTTGTGAAATGGAAAAGCCTATCGCTGTTCTGTAGTCAAACTGCTCTTAGTTTCCAAACTATAGCGGATGTTTATGTATGGTCTAGTTTTGACATTCTAGATTTCAAACTCTAACTGAATTTCGCTTAATCTGTTGAATATTGTTAAATGGTACATCACGTTACGTTGGCTTCCCCAGGAAATATAAATTCATAAGGGAGAGCAAAATAACTAAAAGTTATAAAGTGAAGTATGTATTACATATGAGGCTTTTACGGTGATTGGGGATAGAAGAAAAGTTTTGCGTTTTACATCTTGTCTTGTCCAATTCTTTGCATAATACAGTGGGTGTTACTATTAATCACTTCTTCCATTATATGAGCCATTCAGAGCAAAAGTGGTGTAAGTCAAAATTGGGTAATGAGGTTTAAAGTAAAAATTATGTAAAATATAGCACAATGTAGCAATTAATATGTCCTTCTTGCTATCCATGACTACTAGTAATTTAAATAGATTGAATATTAATTGCTTCGTTGCACTGTATTTTACAGAATGTTTACTTTAACCCTCATTACCCATTTTTGACTCACCATTTCTGCTCTGAACGGCTCATATGATCAAGAAAACTATAAATAATTCCTTCATGATGGACATATTAAGCCTAAACTCTTAGTGTAAACTAAATTATTTTCGTCTAAAGTAGATAGATAGACAGATACACAGACAGACAGACAGACAGACAGACAGACAGATAGATTTGTTGAGTAATATTATACAGACAGATGTTATATTATCATAATTTTCTCTTAAATCCAATGCACGGGTTTTCTGACCGTACGTGCATTGTATCTAAAACAAGTCCTAATTTATAGGTTTCACCCCCTTCACCTATGATTAGATTCAACCACTCTCTAAAAGAACACATATTAAAATGAAAATGGCACAAACAAAACACATATAATATATCTAACCTAAAACAGACATAAAAGTGTATAATTGAATAGATACCATTATCCCTTCGTCAGTTTGCATCACCAACTTCAACAGCTGAAGTTCTAATCTGTCTCGCCTTCAAGAGGAACAATCCATTCTTCTTCTAAAGTGTATGTATTAAAATAAAAGTAATGAAGTCACACAAAAGGTGTTTAACAGAAGTTGTATAAAATCTGTACAGTTTAATTTATTTACAAGCCATTGAATAGTGTAAAATTATAATACGAATTACTTACTTACAATTGGCTTCGTCAAGTGGGTTGTCAGTGACCCAGCATTGAGCGCACATTTTTTCTGAAATAGTTAGATTTGTATAATAGACGTCACTGTTCGTTAACAGAAAATCACAGGTAGAGTTCCTGGGTAGCTCAGTCGGTAGAGCATTGGCGCGCTCAGCCATGGGTTCCGGATTCGATACCCGACCCAGGTACAATTTTTCTCTTGAAATTATTCAAGTCAGCTTTACAGAGAGCTATTTCTGAAAAAAGGTTAGATTTGTGTACGACTGTATTTTATTTAAAACGAAGCGTTAAATATTGAATATGCTAATGGGGAGTAATCAGGTGACCCAGTAAATCAGAGTACAGTGCACTAATGAACTTGTGTACTCTTGGCCCGAATCCTAACGTAATTTGTAACGTAGTTGCTTCATTAATCTTGAAGGTTAAAAACGTTCCAACAAGATAAGGGTAATAAATTGTAAATAAAAAGTTTATTCCAGACGTTCTTATTTCTCCTCCTTTAAGTGAAGTGTTTCCATCTCTGGCGAGTCATGCAATTCTCGAGAAACAAGATTTCAGGGAAGGAAGAAACGGACGTGCCGAAGCGCGAGAAAATGAGTTACTGCACAATAAAACAACAAAGAAGAGTGGGAGAAGTTTCATCTGTTTACACAGTTTCATCTACTAATGATTTAGACCGAACGAGTCTGTCAGTGGGTAGATTGTTCGGAATGACATGCGCCCTTACGCAGCTTTTCTCATTAGAATCATTCCTGGATTTCCTCTTCACAGACAAATACGGATCTCAAAAATCTGTAATTCTTCCTGACTTAGTGCTCTGAAGTTGTGTTCAGAATTCGATCCTCGATACTTCCGATCCCTGAGTACTTGGGCGTTTCGAGAGCGATCGATACGTTTTGGGAAAAGGACTCGTTGCTTTTTCGATAATTCTAGTCTTTAGAATGTTCCTTCTTTCTTTCTTCCTGTCTTTCTTTCTCTTTACTTTTTATCAATGGATTAGTCTTACACAGCATGAAGGTTTATAGATACATGGGGTGTTTACCGTTGGTTTACAAGCAAAACATATTGTCAAAAATAATACTTCTGAGAAAAAGGCGTATAATATAATGCACTTCATAAACTTAGAATTAGAAAATGAAATACACTTAAACAGAAATATCTTACTAAAATAATAATATTTTGAAGATTCAGTTTTGACAGGAGAAATACATAGGAATTTACCTTTTCAATAATTAAATTATTTTATAATATTAGCCGTCTGTACGAGAAATTCCTAGAGGAATGGACGCATTGTAGCTGAAGAATTTAGTATTGCCACAATCCGCCGAGAATACTTCTAGTTAGCTGTAAAACGTTTTGATGAACTCTAGATGTAACTGAAATTGCCGAAGTCCGGTATTCCTCGGATAAATAACTTATCTAAACCGTGGAATTCACTAGCTGCTTATTAAACAACGCGTCACCAGTGAGGCGGGGAATATATTATTTAAGTGTTCTTAGCCACGGCCGTAGCTCAGGCAATAATGCGATTGCGCTTGGACGTGGATTCTATTCTTGCTTGGGTTGATTTTCTGTTTTTTTTTCTGAGGATTTCCCCAAACGTAAGGCGAATGTCAGGTAATCTATGACGAATCCTCGGCCTCATCTCGCCAACTACCATCTCACTCACCAATACCATTGGTGTTAAATAACCGAGTAGTTGATATAACGTCGTTAAATAACCAAGTGAAAACAGTGTTAGTAAGGCAACACTATGTACTTTTAATTTTTTTTCTATTGAACTAATTTTAATGACATTTTCAGCATAGATATGTTCAGAGAATATCGAGAAATAAGAGTGCCCATTTCTGAGTCTCTATGGTCAAAATGTTCGAAGAAATTAGGGGTTAATTCTAATATCCATTTTTTTACATAAATATTACCTGAAATTTTTGTGCTTTGAATATCTTATAAAGCAAAGTGAGATAAACAATTCCAGTTATTAATTTCATTATATACGAAGTTGCATTATAGACATTATAGGTATATAAGACCTTGTTTCGTACTCCATATTCTGATTGTTTTATATTTCAAGATATTTTATTATTTTCTTCATATAGCCGTTCTTGTGAAATATCATATTGGTCTCCGATCCTTTACTTATATATTCAGCCCCCTGCACTCTGTCGTTGGACAGTCAAGTAGATTAGCTGTATGTAATGACCCTATCGAATAGGCTATCCTTCTCACATCTCCTTTTCACCTAATGACGGAATTAGAATCAATCTCAGAAAAGTTGTGAATTTTTAAAAAGTAAGCAATGGATAAAGTCCAATCTATACGTCTTCTTTACTAAGCATCATTGTTTTCTCTCTATTTTAGATCAATATTCTTATTTCCTGAAAATGAAGCTTTGTTTCAAAACTCTGCCAAAGGTTTACCTACTGATATTTCAGGAACTTGCCGGGTTACACCTACACATCCCATTGCCCACACCGAAAATCAAACTGCGGACCTCTTGGATGGGAAGAGCATACGTTATGATCACAACCAAGACAAATGCACTCTTATTTTTGTTCTGATTATTATTATTATTATTATTATTATTATTATTATTATTATTATTATTATTATTATTATTATTATTATTTACAAATTGAGTGCTGAAATAACTTACGGGTCATTCAATTTTACGAGCTTAACCTATTTCACTATTTTTAATTTGTCAACTCACTGAACATATAGTAAGTGATTTTAGCTTTAGGATAGACAACAGATGTTTTTCGCGACTGACGATAATATCAATACTCCATTCACTACTCAACTGTAGAAGTTGCTGTCTCCTTCAGTAGGTAGCGTCTTTACTTATCTCCCACTAATACTGTGTCTAGAAAACTCTACTGACGTGTTCACATCGGTCTTCGGTGATATGCATATTGACAACGACATAACCTTTTAGTAGCTTTTTTCTTTTTTAATTCATCTGGTAATGGAATTATGTTACTGGTAATTTTTCAAACGGCGGTTGTCTATGGCGCAGCATGTGGCATGAGGAATTGAATTTGACTGGTTATAACGTGATGGAATTCTAGCGTCGCTGAACAACGCCTGCTCCAAAAGTAACTGTTTCCTCTTTTACCTACTGGAGCCACTGTAATCTTAAAATACTACCTAACTTAACTACGAAGGTAGTAACTTTTGTTAAACTACTCAGCATTCAGTAATTTCAGTAGTACGATATATTTTCTTTGTTAAGTCTTGTTTTGGACGGCGTCAATGAAATTATGTATTTAGTATTTAATATTTATTGCTGCATACAAGACAGAATAAATACTTATTACTAGAAGACGGATGCTGATGAAAAGTCATCTTATTTTTTACATTAGAACGATGCCTATTAATATAGAAATCTTTTCTATGTTAATATCAACGTAAAAAATTAATATCTTGTATTGCATTTTTTGACGTTTTTGAATTAATAGGTCATTTTTACATTTTTTGGCATTTTTGGTTATTTTTAATATTTTGAAGAACTTTTAGATCATTTTCAATGCATTTTACTGCCTTCTTTACATATAGGCCTGTTAAATCTTTTTCTAAGCAAACAGATCAGTAGTAGCCCCTAATAATAATTCCTACTGAATAAGTGAATAACAGTGAAGTTTGAGTTTTATAGTTTGGAACAAACTATAAAGTCCATCCCTCATTTCACTGAAGGCTTCACCTCACACAACAGAAGTTATATAAAATGCTTGACAACAGCTTAGTTTAAGTGAGGGCTTTGACCGCTACTGTTCTTTTGTTAGTACCAGAATGTCTTTAGAATTTATGTTTGGAAGGAGGAAAACTTTCACTGTTTTCTGGACAATAGGACGTTGTGTCCCAATTATGGTTCGGAAGGGATGTACTACAGTAGACAGTATTTTTAACACAAAGATTGCAAGAATGCACCCTGCGCCCACAATTCGTTTTGTCATTTACATTCCCTATCTGGAGGGTCTGATAACAAAAGTGAAGAGCGGAAGGAGGAGACGAAGAATGAAGGCACTGACATGGACCACCCCTGGTTGAAACACATTGTAAACACTCATTAAAATGTATAGTTCTCCCTTAAAACTTTAATTTTGTTGTGTACTCTTTTCCTTTATCATAGTCAAATTCCAGGAAGTTTCACCCTCCTCTCCGACATTTGCAGCCATACCAATGTGGGATTTGTCAGTCTTTTCAGCAGGTACGACAAGCCGTATCTTCACAGGAGGGTGCGGAGTGTGAATATGCGGCTTGAGCGGGCTCTGATGAGACCTGGGGCATCACACATTGGTTTGATAGATGTAAGCCCCATAAGAAGGTATGAATATATGTCACATGACCTGCATCTGAATGGTAGAGGCAAGGAGCACCTTTCGGCTCTTATTGCTAATAGCATCAGAGGCAGCCATGTTAAAAAGCAGAGTTGTAATATTCCTGTGTTAGTTAATGCTAGGGCTTCTCCTTTTTTAGGTTAAACCTCCCACCACTAAGGTGTTTGAAACAAGTTCAACTAAATTGTAAATGCTCTGATGTTTCTAGTAATGAACACAGTAACTTCACTATTTTTCATCAAAATATTAGGGGATTAAAACAAAAAAGTAATGAATTGATCATTTCTTTAGCAACTCAAAATCATAAACCTCAGATATTATATATAACTGAACATCATATGAAGCAACAGGAAATATTACAACTGTCTTTACATGGATATGTATTAGGTTCTCATTTCTGTAGACATGTCTTCCAAAGAGGGGGTGCCTGTATTTTTATCAGAGAGGATCTATTATTTAGTAAAATTGATATATCTGATTTTTGTCTTGAACAAGATATTGAAATCTGTGGAATACAAGTTGGTTATGAGATATCAAATTTAATTATCTTATGTGTTTATAGGGCGCCAATGGGAGATTATAAGAAATTTACAAGTAACTTAGATTCATTATTGAAAAGACTTTATAAACCACATACCGAATTTTTAATCTGTGGTGACATAAACATAGATAATCTATCAGAAAGCTCACGTAAAAGAAAATTAAACTCACTTCTTGAAACTTATAATCTTAGTCACACAGTAAGTTTTCCAACCAGAATACAAGCTGGAAGTAGTATAGCCATTGATAATATATTTATAGATAAAATTAGATTGAATTCCTATTCAACAGTACCATTAGTCAATGGCCTGTCTGATCACGATGCATAAATTCTAAGTGTTTTCAATATGAGTGAAAAATTCCAAAGTGTTAATTTAAAAATCAGAAAAAGGATTATTAATAATGAATCTCTTCATCATTTAAATACATGTCTACAAAATAAATCTTGGGAAAATGTATATAGTACCGATACCATTGATATTAACACTAAATTTAATGCATTTTTCACTACATTTACGAATTATTTCAATGAATGTTTTCCAGTCAAGGTGGTGAAAAAATGTAAAAGTAAAAACATGTGGATAACTCAGGGAATTAAAATATCATGTGTTACAAAATGGAATCTATATTTAATGAGTAGGAATAGTGATGATCCTCGTGTTCTTAATTACAATAACAATTGCTGTAAAACTTTGACAAAAGTTATCAAAGATGCAAAGAAAATGTATCTGAATGAAAAAATACAAAATTCAGATAATAAGATTAAAACTATATGGGATATTATTAAAAATGAAACTATTCGATATTCAAAGAATGAAAATATTACTTGCATTAAAATCAATGATAGTAAAATAGATAACCCAAAATCAATTACAAATGATTTTAACGACTTCTATATAAATATTATTCAGAACTTAAACATTCAAGATTGTGCAGAAGATGCTGCACTTGGTTACCTAACTGATGTATTTAACACTGAGTTTTTAGGTCTCAAATTTATTCCCACTACCGCAGCAGAAATCATGCATGTGATAAAACAACTAAAAACAAAATATTTCTCTGGATATGATGAAATTCCAAGTAAAGTTCTGAAAGCTTGTTCTGAAATAATATCCCCTCCGTTAAGCTATCTATGCAATTTGTCAATATAATGTGGTATTTTTCCAAAAAGACTCAAATATTCAATAGTAAAACCAATATTCAAAAAGGGAGATAATGCTAATTGCTAATTATAGGCCCATATCATTATTAACAACATTCTCAAAAGTGTTTGAGGAAGTTATGTATAATAGATTATATCATTATCTGGAGTCCAAAAATATATTAGTTTTAGAACAGTTTAGATTTAGAAAACAAAAATCGACAGAGAATGCTGCCTTTAGTTTGATGGATGAAATGCTAAATTCATTAAATTCGAAACTACATGTAGGTGGGAATTTTTGTGGCTTGGCTAAAGCATTTGATTGCGTAGACCATAGTATATTAGTAAAAAAATTGAAGTTTTATGGTATTAAAGATAAGACGTTGGGTTAGTTTACATCGTATTTATCAAATAGAAAACAAAAAGTAGAAATAAATGTACCAAATAGTCATAAAGTTACTTATTCAGAATTTAGAAATATTAAACATGGTGTTCCGCAGGGGTCAATTTTAGGTCCATTGTTGTTTCTAGTTTATATTAATGATTTAGCCTTGACCATAAGCAATTTATCTCATGTAATTTTATTTGCAGATGATACAAGTGTAATTATTTCAAGCAAACAATACGACCATTTTATAAACACTTCTAATACAGTGCTGAATCTAATGAATGAATGGCTCCATGCAAATAAACTAGCACTTAATGTTGATAAAACCAGTGCAGTCAAATTTAGTACACACAATAGTTCTCAGGTTTCCTACAGTATTCGATTAAATGGAACTCATCTCAAAGAATCTATAAGCACAAAGTTTCTTGGTTTAGAATTGGATAATCACTTGAACTGGAAAACGCATGTAGAATGTATTACTCGTAAATTGAGCTCTACCTGTTATGCATTAAGATCCTTATCTACTATTGGTGATATAAACTTACTTTAAATGTCATACTTTGCATATTTTCACTCTGTAATGAAATATGGATTAATATTCTGGGGTAACTCGTCTGAAGCTAAACACGTTTTTGTTTTACAAAAGAAAGCTATAAGAATAGTGGCCGGTGTGCATGAAAGGACTTCATGTAAAAATATTTTCCGAAACTTAGAAATCTTGACTTTACCTTATGAATACAATCTTTCCCTAATGATGCTGTATATTAAGAACCAAGATAAATTCAGTACTAATCAAGACATTCATCATTTTAATACAAGACATAAATCAGATCTTCATCTACCCTCTTAGTCTAAGCTTTTTTAAAAAAGGAGTTCGCTATCCATGAATAACAGTCTTCAATGCACTGCCTAATTATCTTAAAGATTTGAAGAACCACGAGAAATGGTTTAGAAAAGAATTAACCAAATTTCTACATTCTCATACCTTCTACACAACTGATGAATTGCTTATGCTTGTGAATTGAATTACTCTACTTAAATGACATGTACAATTTTTATATAGCTCAACTAAAATATGTTTTTATATTGACTTAATCTATTCACTATGCATTGTATATTTTTGTTTAGCATAACTGATGAATTTTATGTGCTGTAAATTGAATAGTATACTGTATGATGAATTGTATGTAGGCCTACTGTAAATTGAATGGTAGTCTGTATAGCTCAATTGATGAACTGTATATGCTGTAAATTGTATAGTAGTCTGTATAGCTCAACTGATGAATTGTTTAGGAGTATAAATTGAATTAATCTACTTGACATTAATTGCACAAATTTATATAGCTTAATGAAAGTATGCTTGTAAATTAAATTATTCTGCTTATTTTGCATTGTATATATTTGTATAGTTTTGGCCGATGAATTGTATATGCTTTAAATTGAATAGTAATCTGTATAGCTCTGTTGATAAATTGTTTGTGTTTGTAATTTGAAATAGTTTGCATGATATGTATTATCAATTTCTGTGTATCACAACTGGTTGAATTGTTTATGCCTTAAATTTAATTAACTTAATTGTTTTGTATTATACATATAGCTCAACTTATGAAAGATCGTTTGCGTTTGTAAATTTAATAATCTGATTGGCTATGTATTGTATAATGTTAGCAGAGCCATCGATGTAGCTCAGTCGGCAGACTCGCTGGGCTGCTGATCCGGAGCTGTGTTCGGGTTTGGATTGGATCCCCCTTTGGTCTTTGGTTTCTTCCGAGATTTTCCACAGCCGTGGGACTGAAGCCGGATGGTCTATGGCGAGTCCTCGGCATCAATCACTTTGATTTGATTACCTGGTTGGGTTTTTCCGAGGTTTCCCCAACCAAAAGGCAAATGCCGGGTAATATTTTGGCGAATCCTCGGACCTCGCCTCATCTCACTACATCTCGCCAAAATATTGTAAAAAATTGCACAAAATTGTAAAAATTGTAGAAAATTACTAAATTGTAAAACTTTAAAAGTTTGTAAAAATTGTAATTGTAATATTGTAAAATTTTGTCTTGTTCCACATCTTAAAGCTTCATTGCTCATGTAAGATCTATGGAATAAAAGAAATGAATGAATGAATGATTGAATCATTGAAACAAGGTGACTAAGTTTTAAGACGTTGTAGTACATGTACGGTGAATAGTACTTAAATGCCATTTCCTTTTAATTTTATGTCATTTTTTCATTATTTTAAGGGCATTTTATTGATCATTTTAAGTAGATTTTTAAGTCATCAACATCCTCCCCATACTTATTACTGACGTAGCGCGCACCCGTTAGAGCAAGCTCGTGTTTGGAGACGATTCCTATAAATAACTATTTTGTACTAAATGGAACATAGCAAAGTTTCAATAAAATTGCAAAACCAAGACAATTATTACAAAACATAAATAATTAGCCTACGAAGATAAATATAAAGAATCAAGTCAAGAACAGAATACAAGTTGGAATGAATAAATAGTATACCATTGAAATTAAAGAAAAGGAAAAAAAAAAAGAAAAAGGGGCATGTTGTTGTTGTTTAGTCAACTGTCCGAATACAGGTCTGAATCTCACAAGTGGTACCAACAAGGCACCACTTAAGAGGCAACTAGGCCAGAAGATAATGGGGTAGGTTGACCAGTTCCTTTCCCTCTCCATTGCGTACATCGTCGATTAGTTACATATTACACTAATCAGACTTCAGATGCATACAAACAATTGTTCTTCCTCTGATACATATCGTCAAGTGAGATGTACTGCCTGATAATAGATGTACATATCAGCCAGAATCTCAATCAGAGGTGGTAAAACGGACATGAATACTAAATAATTTATTTAATATTTTTCTTTAATTTATTAAACTCAAAATAGCCTAGATCAGAATTTATTACCAAAATACAGTTCTATAACATTCGCCCGTGGCTATGATTTATTGTAGTGATTGTGTAACATTAAGTTCAACTAAAGGGCATGTCAAATTTCTTCTGGCAGGAAAAGACATGTTGTTCTTCTTTATATTTCGGACGATTTTTGTAATATTTTACTAATATATATTTATACATTTGTTCAATTTGGAAAACGTTAAAATTGGAATTAATAAAATTTGTTGGATAATCGATTGAATTGTTTAAGCAAATTTTAATTATCCGCTTTTGAAGCAATATGAGCGGAGAAAGTGTAAATTTTGTTGCTCCTCCCATCCGATTATACCATACTGGATGACAAATTGAATCGAACCTAAATAAGCTAATCGCAGAATATTTGTAGGGATATAAAAGCGAAGAATTGTGAATTTCTAAATTGTTTTACGAAGTCTGTTACATAAAGGAGAAATAGCAAATTGATAATTTCAGTAAAATTCATTATTTTGTCTCCCAACACTATGCGCTCTGCTTTTCTGTTGGTCATAAACATTCCAAAGTGCGAGCTGAAATCTTGGAGGCATTCCCCTTCTTCTGTCCTCTTGCTAGACGGCCTCTTACATAATGTTGTCTTGATGTATGCAACAAGATCTTGGACACCATCGTGAAAACTGTCTGTTACTTGGTCCAATTTACCTTCTACAACTTCCAATGGAATAAGTGTAAGGATCAGAAGGGGACGAACGTCAGTGCGAATGACATGAAAGGTTCTTGAAGTTCAAGATTTACTGTGTAGCGTCAAATATTTAAACGAGAAAAGTAGACATTCCTTTACCACGCTATTATGGAACTAACTTGAGTAACATTTATTGCAGTAATTTTTGAAGTCAACTAACATCAATGTTGGTTTTAATTCGGAGTTTAATATCTTGTGCTGCAGTTTTAAAGTGTTTGAATATATTGCTATATTTACAGTATTTAATCCCTTCAAATGGAAAGTTCATACACTGTTTAAATGGGAAATTTTGCTGAAATACAATTCCATTGGCTACGTTTATTCAGGTAGCAAAGATTAGACATTTTATTATTTCTACGTATTATAGAGTTAATAAAATTGACGAAATAGTTGACCAACTTCGTTGCACGTAATAGTGTTGGACGGAAAAATGTCGACAGTGTCCGTGAGCATTTCTTTTTTGGGCGTATTTTGGAGTAGTCGTTGTACCTATAGAACAAAAATTGTGGACGAATTGCCTTTGGACACAAAATACGTTGGACGATGCGTCATGAAACGTATCACATTTGTGTTCCTTCGTAGTTTTACGTATTAGCCATTTATTTTTCTTTTGGACTTCAGTATAATTTTAGTTTAGTTCTAAATTTAGGAACACTTCCTTAATGATTGGAGTACAATACACTCAGCTGAAAAAAAAAACAGTTTTATTGTAAAGAAAATCTTTAAAAATGTTATTGTTCTCTTTCTCTTTGTATTTGTGCAATCAGTTACTTACTTAGCTTAAGAAGTTTAGTTAGTTAATCACTAAGTATATTAGACAGTTAATACACTGGTACGTTTTTCATTCCTGTAGGTTTAGTTTTTCCTCCTTTTTGTATTTGAGTTTGCACTTTTATTTCATTTTCATATTTATTTATTTTTTTGTTGTTTTTGTATTTGTATTTCTGATGGTATGGCAGAGAAGGCCTGATAGTTTTAAGTCCACCATATTAAAGAAACGAAAACTTAGTATTGTGCGAGACTTCGATAATTTTATGGCATAAGATTTATGAAAGTGAAATTGTCTGAAAACTCATAAAGGTGTAGATCTATAGAAGGCAGTGAGGTAAATCTATCCCAGGGACGGGGAACTCGTATTGTAAACAGAGCAGTAATCGTGAGTACCTGCATACAGCAGTAAGTTAGGTAACGAGAGAAGGTAAGCTCTCTGAGAGAGTTTGTTCCCCGTAGGTGATCTACTGTATCTCATGATTTCTGGACGTCAATGCTGAAAGGAGGTGATTTGTTCAGTATTACGTTCCTGCCACCTTTCACTCCTAAAAGTAGGTTCTTAACTTTGAGATTGAATGGACCCTGTGGATATAGAAATTTATCGCGAGTTGATATTGTCTTCATCTGCGTATTCAAAGCCTTCTAGTACATGAATCGTCACTTTACTGATAACCAATTCGTCTACAAACGGGATTTGTAACAAGTCCTCTCCGGAAGAGGAATATAACATCAAATTCTTGAAACAAGTTATGTACGTCGAAGAAGTAATTTCAAAGCGTTTATTTATAACTAGTGTTGTAATATTAGGGACCGATAGAGTGCGTTACGGTGGTTTCAAATTGACTATCTGTTCATCATTCACCTCTAGCATGTATAATCAGTGTACCTGCTGAATATTCCGTTCGCCAGTCACAACCGTAGCATACGTAAACAGTGTACATGCTGAATAATAATGCTGAAGGTTAAAGGTGCATATTTTTGCAGCGGAATTTGGTGAGTGTTTTGAAGTAAATGACGGGAAGATTACATGTAAATTATGTAATACAAACATACGAGGTGGCAAATGGTATTATATACAGAGATATTGTAGCACAAGAAAAGGAAGGATGAAACACAAATCCACGAATAATTATATGATAATTCTTCAGCACAAAACAAAAGGTACGTAAAAATATGTATTTGTCATGCTATGTAGTGTATATTTACTTTTAGTGCTGTCCAGATTTGTTTATGTGCACCTTATTCGCGTAATCGATCGCAAAACCAAGTTAATATTTTTGTACTAGCTCACGTTCCCGGTTTATGTACCATGCTACAATCAACTTGTGTAATCGGTCCCCAAGCCTATTTGTAACAATAAATTTTTTGCGTTGAATTGTTAAATAAACTTGTATCCATGTTTAGTCAAATGGTTGTGATGGTAAATATAGGCCAAATGAAATATGTCCCTGAAATTATTTTTCTTTTTCCTGAAACGTGGATACAGTTTTGTTGGTTACATCCTTATTTCGGGGAGGTCTTCAATTGAGGAATGTTGTTTAAAAATACTTATGGTATATTATTTCAATTCCTATTTTTAATAATCACCAAATAATTGCTCAGTAAGTAATAGTAAACTAATCGGACATGGACAGATGTTCAAAAGACATTCACTGTTGTGCCTAGACAAATTTTCCTATTTTTTATCATTCTTTACTGCTTCCTCCTGATTACTTTTCTGGTTTTATTGTCCTCGTGAGATGCTTCAGACTAATGCGTGTCTCTTCAAGATACACAAATTTGAAATTACTGTACCGTTGCCTTGCATTTCCCTCCATGTACTCCTTCAAGCAACAGACTCGTAACCAAATAGTGTGTAGGAATTTCTCTCATCCCCCTTAAGGGGATGGGGTGGAAAGAAACCCACTGAGAGAAAAGAATCCTTTAGGGCCTCAGGGTCGTTTGAGAATTTCATTCTTTCTTGTGTCTTTACTTTTTTCTTTCTTTCTGGCGGGAAGGAACTGATATAAGGGTCTCCTTTTCCCTTGCTCGAACATCTAACCCATCCCAATAACCTCTTTATTCCTTCCCTTTTAAAACTCTGAAGATGGGTTTGGGATCGATCCTTGACTGTGGAGAGGTTCCCAGTCTGTGACGTAATAACAGACGTAAACCGCTGTTCGTTGCGTTATAAGCTAAATAAATATATAAATCAGTCATTTTAAAAGGGACTTATTTCATTTCTTGCTGAAAACTTCTGTTAATAAAGGGCATTAGTCATTGCATTTATGAAGATGTATACAGGAATTATTTATTTTACATATACAAAATATATAAACTAATCAAAATATATCCCTGTCCATTATTTACAACTTACTCCCATCTGATTGACATATATACCATTCAAAGCCTGAAGAAATCTGATGATTTGGAGTTGAAGAAGTCGTCAAGCCGATATTGAAGAGCAGCTTCCTTATGAAAAGACATTCCCCGGAGATTGTTAGATAGAGATAGAACAGGAAGAAAATCTTTTACAGAAAGAATTCCATGGATGTGGGTAATTACCTCCCAATCGAGCTCTTGCATAACCGCTTTTGTAATGTTAGCAGTATGCGGACGGGTATTATCATGCTGCAGATTCAGTTGAAGCAGATTTCTCAGTCATTTTCCTTGAATTGCGGCCTCAACGCTGCTCACTTTTTTGGCAATAAATCGCAGCTGTGATGGTTACATTCCTCGGAAACAATTCATAGCAAAATGTGCCTTTTTTGTCGCACCTGATGCAAATCACTAGCTTATTTGGTTGGACATGCAAGCTTTTGCACTAGTAGTAGCTTTTTTGTTAGGACTCAGCCATTTTTTCTGTTCTTGATGTTGATGTAATAACATCATTATTTGTAAGCAGTAATAAACTAGAATAAGAACAATGTATGTTGTTAACGACCTAAACGTTGACGAACAAACCAAGAAGCACAAGTGATAACACGCTGATTTTTGTTTTGTTGTTTCTCTCTCATAACGTACGGTATCCTTACAGTTTTTTTTTTAACTTTGTCTGTGGCATACAAATGTCGTACGGTGATTGATTGGTTACAATTCATCATATTGGCCAATTCTCGAGTTGATTGACGAGGATCTTTGTGAATTAAAATGTTTAAACTGTCTTAATCAAAGTCGGACTGTCTTCCTGAATGTGAAGGATCATTTATGTCAAAATGGCTCTCTTTGAAGCGAAAAGACATTTTCGTTCCGTACTTTCTTTGATGATTTTCTCCCCGTAAAGGGTACAAATGATCCTAATGGTCTCCGATACCTTTACCTCTTGTGCTCATTTAATTTTTGACAATCGTCGCTATGTACAACTGTTTACCTGCTTCGTCCCTTCACACTTTTAGCATCCCATTATAACCGTGATACACGTTCGCAGCATAACCTTGTATTGTCAAAACCATATCATCAAACATCTCTCTACTCTGCTTCCTTTACAATACACATAGCCTGTTCCTGGAATTCCTTGTCAGAAGAGATCAGGAGTAGTCGGAGTGTAAAAGTCTTTGAGTCTTTACTCAGAAATATCTCTATTGAATCGAATTATCTCTTGCGAAAATTTTTAAATAACGTAATTTCCCACAACTATGGTCCTGGAAGACAACTATACTTCGTTCCATAATGTCTGACAGAAGATATAAACATTGCCGGCAGAGGAGGAGAAAAGTATAATTGTTATTCAATCAATGGCAGAAGTCTAAGTATTTATGGGAATAATATAGTACATCGTAATGCCGCAGTATATTAATTTCTTATAGCTAATGTGTTTTTTTACACATTACACATTGTGCCTCTACATCGTGACTGCGGCTTCAAAACTTGAATAACCAATCTTTATGCTAAGATTGAATAACAGCTACTGCTAATTCTACAACTATAGGTATTAGAGGCGGGGAGAAAATAACGTAACGGTTATTTTGGAACAGTTTCTTGCTTGAAACTGTTCCAAAACGTAACAGCACCTTGGAATACTACGTTCCAAAATAACGCTAGTACGAAATACTTGCTGTTACAAAATACTCGTTTCACTTTGGAACTACATTATGACAACGCCTGTTCCACAGAACGGAACATGTTTGGCACTATTGAAAGCAGTGGCGCCAACTTTTAGAAAACACTTGGTGGGCTCAAACATTTGAGGTATAAGTTAAATAAATGTCGTAAGTATAATGATAACACGATAAATTATTAGGTGGGCTCGGATCCCACGAGCCCATATAAGTTGGTGCCACTGTTTGAAATCAGAATTGGGAATAATTTCGTCGCACTGAAAGAAATGTTGGAATCTAAAGTGAAAGATAAATAGTAAAGATATGAAGAGCCTCATTAAAAATGTACTAATCTTGAAACTAATGTTACTGAGTATAGGATTCAATCAAAAGATTATTAGCATAATGCCTGTATTAGAGTATAGTAACTACATTGTGAATTTTATCAAGGGAGGTGAAAATATATAGGTTATGTTTTATTTACAAATATTTTACAATTTTAGTTTCATTACCAATTCTTGAAATTAAACTTAATTCTGTTGAAACATGACTTTTGTCGAATTTTCTTATTTACATAAATACAACGGTAAATTTTCATATTTCATTACAATGAGATTATTACTCTTAATGACGGTATTAATATGAATTTTAGTACGATCGAAATGATTATAGATTTATTTATTAATTTTTGGAGAAATTGAACACTATTTAAACTTGAGCTGAGTAGAAGAGAAAGAATAGGTTAGGTTTTATTGCCTATTGGAATCCACTTCGATTTCGTGACCAATAAAATTTACAAATAATTTAAAATTGCATTACATTTGCTGCTTCTAACAAATCTGATCTACGAATTCAATTTGGCATTAGAAAACATTTCTTTTTCACGAATTCACATCTCTGCTCACTATGACATCATACCGCATGACATGACATTCAGAGAAGTATGTGATCATTTAGCATTTTAGCTTCTTAAATACCACTGTTATATTACATACTAGTCGTACGTGCATGTTCCAAAATACCACTGTTACATTACATACCAGTAGTACGTACCTGTTCCAAAATACTACTGTTCCATCAGATACTAGTCAACCGTGCGGTTCCAAGATACCATTGTGCACCTCGTAGTTACACACAAGTTACATATGGTATTGTTATTTCGGTACTGTTATTTGGAACCTAGTATTTTAAAGGAACTGGAACAATTGGAACCGTTACGAGAAAATAACAACTTTTCCCATATCTAAAAGGTATCCAACAAGGAAAACTCACTGCGCAGAAACCAGCGAGCGTGACTGTCTCGCGCAAATGACTTATGCTCCCGTTCCCAGCATGCTCTCAAGCCTTCTGCAGGGGGGTAAGAGGGATATAGCATGCGCGGCGTGAGGAGTTCGAACTGAGTTTTGCTTGTAGAATACCTACAATACATATACACGGATTGCGATTCTAGCCGGAACAAAATCTAATATTGATAAATTCCTTTCGAATCGTTGAAAATAGCAAAATGAAGGTAAATTATTATGACATTTGATGAAATATTTGTATGAGAATTATTATTTTAGTATAGAATGCCTATTTATTAAAAAAGAATCGTACAGTAATAGAAATTGCATACAACTAATGCAAATAAAAAATTAAAGCAAACAGAAATTTTTTTACAGACTACTATGAAGAGAAAAGTAATATGTGTAGTAAATTTTATGACTCATGTTTAGAAATCTGAAGCGTCTGTTGTATCTCCAGAAGTGTCGGACCCGCTAGCACTACTGTCGCCCTCATTTTTAGGTTGCAGTTGAGCAGTGCTGTTGTTGGCACTCACAGCTGGTACTTGTAGCAGTTTAATTACCTCAACTTACAGTTTTGATTTTCTTGTATTTGGATGTCGATTGATCTGGGATATGATGGGATCAGAAGATACTAACAACATGCTTAGGACATATAAGTTTCTCTCACGAGGACACTTCCTAGCGTGGTCTAACCTGTACTTTTGTAGATGTTTGTGTCTTGCCTCTTGAGCATCTTCAGATAACATCCCAATAGGAAGTATCGCAGTTTCTGCAATTTTACCTCCATGTATCAGTATTTTATGCACGCTGGATGGCATGTAGTACTGTACCAAGGATATATCTATTGTACATATAAATGGGCTGTATCATTTGGTGTACTTCTCAAACGCCTCAATACTGTATACTGTATATTGAATATCCACATGAAATGGCGCATAAAATTACAGAAAATCTGTGAATGAGGTCTTACTAATGCCCGTAATATTGGCTGTAATTTGTGGGTTTAAAAAAAAACCAACGTGCTATAATGCAATCATTTGATATCCCAGGGTCACCAGATTTCGGCTTGTCAATAAGAAGACCTAATTGAGTGTGAAATCTAGAAATAATCCCGTGTTTTCTAGCTTCAAAAATATCTTTGTTGTTGCCTCTAACCTGCCAAGAACAATGTTTTTTAGATAATAATCCTTTTTACGGTGATACTGCATCCAACGTCTGTTAAAATTACTTCGAATATTTGTCAAAATATTATGAATGCACTTCTCACTATTAGAATCACATGTTTCAATACATAATTTGTTCAAAACTTATCTATAAGGTTCATCCAAGACTCCACTTTTATTGGCAAGTATTGGAAATAGATGTTATGTTTTATTTAACGACGCTCGCAACTGCCGAGGTTATATCAGCGTCGCCGGATGTGCCGGAATTTTGTCCTGCAAGAGTTCTTTTACATGCCAGTAAATCTACTGACATGAGCCTGTCGCATTTAAGCACACTTAAATGCCATCGACCTGGCCCGGGATCGAACCCGCAACCTTGGGCATAGAAGGCCAGCGCTATACCAACTCGCCAACCAGGTCGACTTGGAAATAGATCACGGCGCAAAATCACCGGCAGCGGTTCCGAGTCTGAAAAAAATTAACCACATGCAGAGCGGTCTGTAGGAGCAAATGAATCTAGGTTAGTCTTAAAGTGCACACTTAAACCTACATTCTGACATAAAAATAAATGTGACTCTGTGTGACTCTGCTATTATAAGTCAACGTTTAATTTGATAAATAATTTTAAAAAATCGCATTTCCCGCCATTAAGTTAATATGCCGTTTCTAAAAATTCAAAATTATTATGAACATAAAATTTATATAGGCCTAATAATTATCTACTAACATTTTTCTTCATTTTCCATTTCAGAATCACAAAATGTTTCACTCCCAGATCACAGAAAACAAGCTTGCTTCTTACACTATTTCAGCGTGGCTGAGCAATAAAACTGGTTACGGAGGGGAATCCTCGTCAACATCATTGAGTGACGTCCGTATGTTTAGTGTCAAAGCTTCTTTCTCATAGATAAGCATTTTGTGATTCATTAGGAACAACTTGAGATAGGACACGCATAAAATGAAAACATGTGAAAATTGATTTTGTTCCGGCTAGAATCGCAATCCGTCCCACTGTGCAATAGTGCGATTTGAGTGCCAATTAATAGTCTTCATGGTTACCCTGATATTCCTAAGGTACTGGATCAGCTTCCCATAAATAAACGTATAAGTATAAAAAATAGTAAAGTTCATTAATTTTTCCCATAGTCCAACAAAATAAATTGTATTATATTTTAAAATAAAATGATCAAACATAATACATGAAATATAAAAGTCCATGGTTTCACTAACACGTGTGCCATCGTACTTTCAGTAAGTAACGTAAAGCAAACAAACGTATTTTGAGTATTACCAGTATACTTATTCACCTCTGCCATCCCTCTTGCGTCGAAAGAGGGGAAGAGTACGGAAGTCCGCATGCTCGAGTCTTTGCACGCCGAGCATTGTATTCATCGCGGGCTGATGCTGACATTACTGGTTTACACTAATAACAAAGGCTTTATAATTATTATACTGTATCTTCCAAAGGAATGTTGTACGTGTTCCTGGAATTAATCATATTATGAAAAGAAACAATATAACTTACTTTCAAGAACTGTGTTAAATAACGATGCTGTGTTCAACTAAAATGTACCATTTAAATGTTTAATACTCGAAACAGAACGATGGTCTGTAAAGATAATCTTTGAAACATAAATTCAACATTTTCATTTGCGTGGTGTAGATATCTAGGCAGTAAATCATTGTTCTCAGAGATTTATATTGCACATTTAATAAAATTGTTTCAGTAGTAGTGCACCCGACAGCGAAAGTGTAGCTTCAAGATTGCACAGAAGCCGCGGTCGTAGATTCGAATTCCACCTAGAGCAAGCCTACATAACCCGTAAGTAGGGGAAATATGACGTCAGCCTCACTCCACTTCTATTGGGGATGATCAACTTCTTGCGTAGAGTTGTTTATATTGTTTTGCGAGTGGGAAGTCTATCAGTGGCGGCACTGTAATTTTCAAAAAGGATTGTAATAAAGTCATTATATTTATAAAGCGATATCTCGTTTCAAGGTTTACAAGTAGGCCTATGCTAGATTTTCTGTCGGTAGTTTCTTTGAGATTTCTTTGCACCTAGCGTGCTTTAGATTTTTCAAAAGTTTCCTCCTATCATCACTTACGGAAACATGAATTTGTAGCATTAAGTAGAAAATTAATGTGAATGTCACTATTCATTTCAATACAAAATGAACACAACGAGTGATGTCCTTAATTTAACAGTTTATAAATAAATAATCAATATACAGTTCGTAATAATGAACTTACCCGAAAGTTCATCTACTCCATAATTCTTAATATGGGCTTTATTGAAATGTGACTGGGGTAGAAGGGGTACGAAGGCAGTCGCTCTGAGGAGCTACAGGTCTGCAGGTCTGACGTAGAGCTTAATATTTGTATACATTTTCACATCTACGTTGTCTGTCGCCCCGATGATGTCCCGATTTCAAGTCAGGGAACTCATGCTACTTCTTCGTCTGGTGATAACTTAAATGTAAATTAGTTTCAAAAGCAACCACAGAGAAAGAAGACATTTTGAATATTTAACTAGGGTCTCCCAGACATATTGGGGAAAAAAATACGGCATACTTATCAGTTATCACTGAGTAAGTTTAGTATGCGCAGCCATTAAATATGCCAATCTTTCTGTGCGTGTGCGTGTGCGTGCGCGTTTTTTTACTACGCAAACACTTTACTAACTAAGGGTAAGTAAACAAATGGTAAACAAAATTGTTAGGGAGCATATTTGCACTAAGTTTAAGCTTCTTTATATAAATTGTCTTCAAATTGTTTTTACTAAGTTATTATAGAAATAGCTACAAAATACTTTACTCACGTGACAATATTCTTATAAATTAATCCGCCTTGGTCTTGCAATATTTCTCTGAAGAATGAATTTCACTTAACAATTCTTTATTTTGAAGAATTATATCATGAAAAGCATCACAATCCTCACTGAAGGATGATTTTACAACAAGCATTGATTTTACTGTATTTACAGACAATTTATGTTTCTTATCACTCCGTAGAGCGTTCATGCGAGAAAATAATCCTTCGACACACGCATTTGTTTCAGGGATACACATAATGAACTCCACTACCCTCTTCAAATGTGAGAGTTCTCCTTCAGTACTTTTAAAAAACAACCACCCAGACTTCATCTAAACGTTTGGTGTTGCCATCACTCGCTTCGAGAAATTAATAACTCACAACAATATTATTTCTAGAGACCGGATTTTAAAGAGAATTCCCTATTTTATTTCAATACGAAACATGAAATAATTAATTACAATGTTCAAAACTGTCTTCCACCGATCAAATTATGTGGTTTTGACTTCTCTTCTCCCCCTTTTTAGTCCATATTTCCTTTTTTCCGTTTTTTTTAAAACATCTCTTATTTTGGTTCTTCTTTGACAGAATATCGCAAACATTTAGATAATTTTCCTATTTTTTTTTTCGATTAGCCTATAACTTCCTGAGCAAGCGAAAATAAAATATTGTTCTTCTTCTGATTCCCGACATTGAAAAACTAATAAAGTGTGCTGATTTAGAGTTCAGGATAAAAAGAAAATTTTGACCTCTGGTTTCAGTTGATGTTGAGCGGTCATTTACTGTTTATAAAGCCATTCTGCATTCAAAGAGGTAGAATTATATTAAAACATATTGAAATGTTGAATGTGATCAAATACAACACTTTCCTTATGTTGTGAAGCGATAAATATAAGCTTGTGTGTGCCATGTATATCCATGAATGTGCTGAAGTGTGTTTTAATGAAAATAGCACTCTTTTGAGGGAGTAATATAGTCCTTTTTAAGTCCTTTTTTTGACCATATCAAATACAACACTTTCTTTATGTTGTGAAGAGATAAATGTAAGATTATGTGTGCCATGTATATCCATAAATGTGCTGAAGTGTGTTTCGGGGAGTAATATAGTCCTGTTTCAAGTTATTTTTTTTGCTATAATTTTTCCCTTCTTTTGTCCTTTTTTGATGAAAAATTTTCCCTTTAAAATCCGGTCTCTAATTATTTCATTGTAGTCCATCTACAGTCACCTGCAATGATGAAGTGCGATGTTTGTAATTTGTAATATGGAATAGACATTGTAACTTTTCCGTCTTTTCTCAGTTTAGAACTTTAAAATACGAGACGGAAAACTGTCCCGAAGACTTTTCTCGGGACAACGGGACGCATTATCAAAAACGGGACGATCTCTTATTTTACGGGACGACTGGAAACGCTATATTTGACATGTATAATGTTATTGAAGATTCGGCCGTAATCCGTTCTTAACTCCATAATCAAATGACTAGGATTTAGATGCTGAAGGCCATGTGCTATTTATTGGTGTTTGTCTACGATTATTCTCGCTTCTTTCAATATAAGATCCTTTCAAGGCACAGCTATAGCTGACAGTTGAATGCTGCGTACGACAAAAAAGAAGTCTGATTAACATACAGTTCTGGAAAAAAACTGCTTGCCACTAGAATATTGTAAAGATAATTATCTTCTTCTGTCTAAGAGAAGGAAAGAAGAAACAAAATTATACGGTTCAATGCCCTTCCTCTCAGCAAAATCGACCTTTCCAGACAATCGACTCACAAAGAAACTGAACTTGGGAAATATTTTAATATTTTGTTTTGTAACTGGCCATTCTTGTCCAAAGTAAGTAAAATGAAATTTTGCATATTTACTAATGACCTTTTGATTTGAAACGTATACCAGAAAGAAATAATTAAGAAATTCAGACGAGCTGATTTTGAGCAATGTAATATTTTTCGATATTTTTTAATATAAAGACTTGAACTTTTCAGTAGGGCTGGGGACGGAGCGGTTCGGTTAGGAGCAGTTACTGTGACATCATTACTCGGTTGAACTGAGTACAGTACCGAGTACAAATTTGTGGCGGCAGATTTAAAATTTAGATAGAGTCGATTTTAGAACGTACTTTGAAAGTGATACCAAGCGTGTTTTAAAAGCGTTGTAGTAAAGCGCTTTCGCTTTGCCGATTGACGAGAAAAAAGTGCTTCTCTTCATTGCAAAATGGCGGTTGCAAATTTCATTTGCGTGATTACAACTATTTGCGGAGTTATTTTGTATGAAAGGCATATTTAACTTTCAGTGTTGTCATATATGACAGACGAAATAAAATTGATAAAATAATTTATAATACTAACAGCTAACAAATTAACATGTGAGGTAAACGTTAAACGCTGCAGCTAAGTAAAAAAGAAGTTAGAAACGGGCTCCATGAAACGCTGCCTAAAACACTTAAAAATAACACACAGAATTATATACTATAACTGAAAGTGGATAAAATAATAAATAAAACGTGGAATCTTAAACTGAAGAACATAATGCTTATTTATTTTATAACATTACTAGCCTTCAATACAACCATGTTCTCGATGGTGAAGAGTAATATTATTGATAAATTAAAGTATTTAGGTAACATAATTCGTAGAAATAAATACAAATAAAATGATGACTGATGAGGTAATACAAATCCAATAAACACAAATAGAAGAAAAATATAATACACTTCTTTTTTTAAACATATTTTAATATTAATCAAACACACTAATATGATGTATGTATGTAATTATTTACACTGCAAGTGGGCAAGCATCCGGTGGCAGTGGTATACATAATACAAACAATACACAATAAAATGATAAACAATACACAATAAAATAATAAACAATACACAATAAAATCATAAACAATACACAATAAAATTTACAATACACAATACAATTATACAATACACAATACAATAAGAATACACAATACAATTTAACACAATAATTACAATTAATAATAAAACATAAAATACCTAATTTTACAATATAACCTACATAATAATAATAATAATAATAATAATAATAATAATAATAATAATAATAATTACAATAACAATACTCATGGCTTTTAAGGAACCCGAGGTTCATTGCTGCCCTCACATAAACCCGCCATCGGTCCCTATCCTGAGCAAGGATAATCCAGTCTCTATAATCATATCCCACCTCCCTCAAACACATTTCAATATTATCCTCCCATTTACGTCTCGGCCTCCCCAAAGGTCTTATATCCTTCGGCCTATCAACTAACACTCTGTATGTATTTCTGGATTAGTCCATACGTGCTACATGACCTGCCTATCTCAAATGTCTGGATTTAATGTTCCTAATTATGTCAGGTGAAGAATAAAATGCATGCAGTTCTGCGTTATGTATCTTTCTCCATTCTCCTGTAACTTCATCCCTCTTAGCCCAAATATTTTCCTACGCATCTTATTCTCAAACAACCTTAACCTCTGTTCCCCTCTCAAAGTGAGAGTCCAAGTTTCACAACCATATAGAAGAACCGGTAATATAATTGAATACAATATAATATTTTATTACTCAGTCAATGACAAATCAATGTAAAATAATGACTTATTTTATAGTCATTAAGTTTTTATACATGAATTACAAAATTGCGAAAGTTTTCGCCTATTCAGGCATCCTCAGGCAGAGTTATACAATATCTCAATGTCACATACGTAGCTATTGGTGGTGAGTACTATTTGAATTAATGATGTACAAGCCATCTCCATTATTAAAATGTAATATTGCAGGTAGTAAACTTAAATAATGTTAAAAATGTTAAAACCATTTAGTAATTAAACTTCATAATATGTGGAACTCTTGTTTAGTCCAATGAGTGGTGAATATCTGAAATGTATAAAAAATATAATAGAAATGGGAATATCAAATGTAAATTGTAATCGGATTGGATATTTAAAAGTACTCACGTCGTTTAAAATGTGACAACTGCATAGTTAGCAACTGTATGGATTACTATAACATCCTGTGTTTAATGTAAATCATCTGTAATAAAATAATAATTAATATCAATTTTAGTAGAATTTGGAAAATTAATTGGAGGGCTAAATTGTGGAGGTACTTACGTAGAGGTGACACGACCTGCTGCTATTAGGACTGTAACTGGTGTGACGTGGGGGAAGTGTATATTCGTGTAAACAACTACGCGGAAGGATATTGCGTGGTGACGGGGTTAGAGGTTGTACAGGGGATTTAGGATTTGGGTTAAATTTTCATTAAGAATGCTGTTCTCTATTTGAATCTGTTTAGCAATGTAATGTTCTTCTGCAGAATTTATCAATTTAGTTTCTATTCCTGAGTTTAATATTTTTAAGGTTTTATTTGCTGGGCCTAATTCATGTCCAGTATCTATTAGATGAGATGCATATGTAGATTTCTTACGATTATGTTTGAAGTCAGAAATGTGCTCATTGTATCTAATTTTGAAATTTCTTTTGGTTTGTCCTATATATTTTTCTTTACATGTAAAACATTCCAATCTGTAAATACCATTATTTTTTGGAGTTTGTTAACTTCTTGAAGTCTATTGTTTAAATTGTTATTGAGTTTATTAGTCGGTTTGTGCGCTATGGAAATATTTTCTTTTTTAAAAGAGTTAGCTAATTTGCTAGATATATATTTATTATATGTTAAACTAAAGTATTTCTTGTTGGTCTTGTTTTGTTTTGTTAATGTAGATATATTACTTAGTTCTTTTTTCCTTTTATTCTTGTTTATTAGTTTTTTAATCAAATTAGTACTATAACCATTTTCGTTGGTTATTTGTATTATTTTATTATATTCTTTCTTGTAATTGTTTTTACTTAGTGGAAATTGTATTAATCTATTAACCATGTAATTAAAGTTACTTAATTTATGTGCAGTAGGATGTTCTGAATTTATGGGGATGCTATGGTTAGTAATTCCAGGTTTTCTGTAAATATTAAATTCTAATTTATTTTTATGTTTTTTTATCATAATGTCTAAAAAATTAATCGTATTATTAACTTCAATTTCTGGTGTGAATTTTAAGTTATTATGCAAATTATTGAAAGATTCTAATATTTGTTTATTGATTTGTTGGCTTTCATAAATTATTAAAGTATCATCTACGTATCTATTGTAAAATGTAATATTGTGTGTTTTTAGAATATTATTGACTTCTTTATCTTCAATATCTTGAATAAATATTTCAGCTTTAATACTTTAACAAAACAAAACAAGACCAACAAAAAATACTTTAGTTTAACATATAATAAATATATATCTAGCAAATTAGCTAACTTTTTTAAAAAAGAAAATATTTCCATAGCGCACAAACCAACTAATAAACTCAATAACAATTTATACAATAGACTTCAAGAAGTTAACAAACTCCACAATAATGGTATTTACAGATTGGAATGTTTTACATGTAAAGAAAAATATATAGGACAAACCAAAAGAAATTTCAAAATTAGATATAATGAGCACATTTCTGACTTCAAACATAATCGTAAGAAATCTACATATGCATCTCATCTAATAGATACTGGACATGAATTAGGCCCAGCAAATAAAACCTTAAAAATATTAAAATCAGGAATAGAAACTAAATTGATAAATTCTGCAGAAGAATATTACATTGCTAAACAGATTCAAATATAGAACAGCATTCTTAATGAAAATTTAACCCAAATCCGAAATCCCGTGTACAACCTCTAACCCCGTCACCACGCAATATCCTTCCGCGTAGTTGTTTACACGAATATACACTTCCCCCACGTCACACCAGTTACAGTCCTAATAGCAGCAGGTCGTCTCACCTCTACGTAAGCACCTCCACAATTTAGCCCTCCAATTAAATTTTCCAAATTCTACTAAAATTGATATTAATTATTATTTCATTACAGATAATTTACATTAAACACAGGATGTTATAGTAATCCATACAGTTGCTAACTATGCAGTTGTCACATTTTAAACGACGTGAGTACTTTTAAATATCCAATCCGATTACAATTTACATTTGATATTCCCATTTCTATTATATTTTTATACATTTCAGATCTTCACCACTCATTGGACTGAACAAGAGTTCCACATATTATGAAGTTTAATTACTAAATGGTTTATCATTTTTAACATTATTTAAGTTTACTACCTGTAATATTACATTTTAATAATAGAGATGGCTTGTACATCATTAATTCAAATGGTACTCACCACCAATAGCTACGCATGTGACATTGAGATATTGTATAACTCTGCCTGAGGATGCCTGGATAGGCGAAAACGTTCGCAATTTTGTAATTCATGTATAAAAACTTAATGACTATAAAATATGTCGTTATTTTACATTGATTTGTCATTGACTGAGTAATAAAATATTATATTGTATTCATTTATAGAAATTGACAATCTGAATACTCCATCATGCTTTCTAAGTTAATGAATGTGAGTCACACAAATATTTATAAGAGATATCTCAATTGTAAAATTAAACTTCATAATATGATAGCTAATATTTGGTTTAATCGTAAATGCTTAGATAACAAAGTCATTCCCAAATACGCCACAAATGGAATAAAATCAAATACAAAAACTGCAATTAAGACTAAAACAACTGCACAAATAAATTGGATAAAAAATGAGATCAAGTTTTTATATAAAAAGAAAGAAAACGTAAACATACAGTTATATGAACTTTATTTAATAATTTCAAAGACCTTTGGACAGACATGGCCTCTTGTCGACCTAGAAATTAATGAAAAGATCCATTCACTAATGGAAAATAAATACAATAATTTGAATAAGAAATTACATAGCCTTACAAACAAAGTTGAAATTAAACATGATATTGAACAACAGAATCCAAAACCCAACAGGACAATTAATTTAACCGATGTAGAATTCACACAGGAAGAAACTAACATTTTGAATCTAGGTTACAAATATAATTTTCCTCAACCCAATATAAACCAGACATTAGATACGTTAATAATTGAAACTGAAACCATAATACAAAATTGTGCTCACCCAAACAAAGATTTTCTCAGACATCAAACCGCAAAGTTAATAAAAGATTACAAAAACAGTTCCAAAACCAAAAAACAATTAAAAAAGCCAAACAAATAAAACGAAAATTAAATAATTTACAGAAAAAATTTAATGATAATAATTTGGTTCAAGTAAAAGCCGATAAATCCAATGCTGTAGTAATTTTAGATAAAGAACAATATTGCAAAAAAACTTTAGAATTTTTTGAGAAAAATCAAATTATTGAAATTAAAAATGATCCCACAGATATTTATCAAAAAGAAATTAGAACCGTTTTGAAAACAATGCCAGATATTATCCCACCTAATGAAATCTTTAAATATATTAACCAAAATCCAAAAATTCCATCTATGAAAACCTTACCCAAGACACATAAAAACCCCATAACAATGAGACCAGCAGTTAATTGTATAAATTCTCCAAATTATAAAATATGCAAATTTCTCCGTTTTCTAAAATCTGCTTTGAAATTACAACATTTATACACAACTAAAAATTCAAATCCATTGGTTAACAAACTTCAAAATTCCAAGATTACAAAAATTACTAAAATGTTATCATTAGATATTGAAAATTTATATACTAATATTCCCATAAAAGAAACTCTTGACATAATAGAGAAAAAACTACTTAAAAACAATATACAAAAATCCACAATAGAGAAAATAATTAAACTACTACACATAGTAACCAAACAGAATTATTTCCAGTTCAATAATAAAATATATACACAACAAAAAGGATTAGCTATGGGCAACCCATTATCCGGTTTACTTGCTGAAACATTTATTCAAGATATTGAAGATAAAGAAGTCAATAATATTCTAAAAACACACAATATTACATTTTACAATAGATACGTAGATGATGCTTTAATAATTTATGAAAGCCAACAAATCAATAAACAAATATTAGAATCTTTCAATAATTTGCATAATAACTTAAAATTCACACCAGAAATTGAAGTTAATAATACGATTAATTTTTTAGACATTATGATAAAAAAACATAAAAATAAATTAGAATTTAATATTTACAGAAAACCTGGAATTACTAACCATAGCATCCCCATAAATTCAGAACATCCTACTGCACATAAATTAAGTAACTTTAATTACATGGTTAATAGATTAATACAATTTCCACTAAGTAAAAACAATTACAAGAAAGAATATAATAAAATAATACAAATAGCCAACGAAAATGGTTATAGTACTAATTTGATTAAAAAACTAATAAACAAGAATAAAAGGAAAAAAGAACTAAGTAATATATCTACATTAACAAAACAAAACAAGACCAACAAGAAATACTTTAGTTTAACATATAATAAATATATATCTAGCAAATTAGCTAACTCTTTTAAAAAAGAAAATATTTCCATAGCGCACAAACCAACTAATAAACTCAATAACAATTTAAACAATAGACTTCAAGAAGTTAACAAACTCCAAAAAATAATGGTATTTACAGATTGGAATGTTTTACATGTAAAGAAAAATATATAGGACAAACCAAAAGAAATTTCAAAATTAGATACAATGAGCACATTTCTGACTTCAAACATAATCGTAAGAAATCTACATATGCATCTCATCTAATAGATACTGGACATGAATTAGGCCCAGCAAATAAAACCTTAAAAATATTAAAATCAGGAATAGAAACTAAATTGATAAATTCTGCAGAAGAATATTACATTGCTAAACAGATTCAAATAGAGAACAGCATTCTTAATGAAAATTTAACCCAAATCCTAAATCCCCTGTACAACCTCTAACCCCGTCACCACGCAATATCCTTCCGCGTAGTTGTTTACACGAATATACACTTCCCCCACGTCACACCAGTTACAGTCCTAATAGCAGCAGGTCGTCTCACCTCTACGTAAGCACCTCCACAATTTAGCCCTCCAATTAATTTTCCAAATTCTACTAAAATTGATATTAATTATTATTTCATTACAGATAATTTACATTAAACACAGGATGTTATAGTAATCCATACAGTTGCTAACTATGCAGTTGTCACATTTTAAACGACGTGAGTACTTTTAAATATCCAATCCGATTACAATTTACATTTGATATTCCCATTTCTATTATATTTTTATACATTTCTGATATTCACCACGCATTGGACTGAACAAGAGTTCCACATATTATGAAGTTTAATTACTAAATGGTTTTAACATTTTTAACATTATTTAAGTTTACTACCTGTAATATTACATTTTAATAATGGAGATGGCTTGTACATCATTAATTCAAATAGTACTCACCACCAATAGCTACGTATGTGACATTGAGATATTGTATAACTCTGCCTGAGGATGCCTGAATAGGCGAAAACGTTCGCAATTTTGTAATTCATGTATAAAAACTTAATGACTATAAAATAAGTCATTATTTTACATTGATTTGTCATTGACTAAGTAATAAAATATTATATTGTATTTATTTATAGAAATTGACAATCTGAATATTACATCATGCTTTCTAAGGTAGTATAATTGTTTTATGAATTCTAACTTTCAGCTTCTGTGAGAGGAGACTGGATGATAAAAACTTCTCAACCGAATAATAAAACGCATTTCCCATATGTATTCCGCGTTTAATTTCTTCCTGAGTATCATTTATATTTGTTACTGTTGCGCCAAGATATTTGAATTTTTCCAGTTCTTCAAAGGATAAATTTCCAACTTTTATATTTCCATTTCGTACAATATTCTGGTCACGAGACATAATCATATACTTTGTCTTTTCGGGATTTACTTTCACACCTATCTCTTTACTTGCTTCAAGTAAAATTCCCGTGTTTTCCATAATTTTTGTTCATTTTCTCCTAATATAGTCACGTCTTCCGCATAAACAAGGAGCTGATGTAACCCGTAATTCCATACTTTCTCTGTTATCCTGGACTTTATTATTATTATTATTATTATTATTATTATTATTATTATTATTATTATTATTATTTACAGTAATATGTTCAGACTCAGTGTTCATTAGGCCCACTCGACAGGTCGTATAATAGAATGAACTCCTCTTCAATACTAGAGGCCTTTGAGCCCGCCTTGGGGATATTTTATTTATTTTATTGGGTTATTTTACGACGCTGTATCAACATCTAGGTCATTTAGCGTCTGAATGATATGAAGGTGATAATGCCGGTGAAATGAGTCCAGGGTCCAGCACCGAAAGTTACTCAGCATTTGCTCGTATTGGGTTGAGGGAAAACATCAGAAAAAACCTCAACCAGGTAACTTGCCCCGACCGGGATTCGAACCCGGGCCACCTGGTTTCGCGGCCAGACGCACTGACCGTTACTCGACAGGTGTAGACGCCTTGGGGATAAGGAAATAATTTGTCCTGCAGCAGATAATAAAATACAACAGTACGTAGGCCTACGTTGTTGTCTGCTACAATTAAGTAAAACACGAGAACTCTGTTTGAACGTTTGAACTGACTTGTAACGGCTACGGTTAACCGAGTAAAGGTTGGTTCACAATAAACCGGGAACAGAAACGACAACGAGAACGAGAACGAGAACGAGAACGGAAATATTGTTAAAATAAATGTATTTAAATGTGAGCATTCACAACAGTTAATTGTGAATGCTCACATTTAAATACATTTATTTTAACACTATTTCCGTTCTCGTTATCGTTTCCGTTTCCGGTTTGTGGACCAATTCGGTGCTCCGCTGCCAAGCACATAAACCGATAGAACCGAGTAACTCAACGGATCTACTCGCTCCGTCCCCAGCTCTACTTTTCAGTCAAACTAATTATATTTCATGTGCAACATTCCACACTCACTTGACTTGTATATGGTCAACAAATCCATTCAATACTTTGGGATAAATTTCTATAAACCGATAGAGCATCGTGGAAGACATTTTCTTTGTATCAGGAATGTTTAAATCAAGTTTTTCTGTGAAAATTTTGAAATTTATTTTTTCGTTGCTTCATAATAATTAGGGCTCGGAAGTTGAAGACCTATAAATTGCCTAAAAAGAACTTTAAAAAGACCTAAAGATATCCTAAAAAGGACCTAAAGACTGAAAAAGGGACGTAAAAAGGTGATCCAAATTAATTAATAATTTCAGTTTCAATTACATATTTAATGAATATGTTTCAAAAATGCGAAATTCTGGCGGTATGCAAAATACAATGCGAAAAAACTATATGAATGAAATGCTTTTTCTTCCAGACATTATATATTTTTTATAATAACTTAATTTGAAAAGGAATTCCGTGTTTGTTAAAAAAAAGTACTTCGAGAATTTTGAATGAATGATTTTTGCCACCTAGAATAAATTCAGCGAACCCGCAATGGATATCCTGGAGAAAGAAATTGAAATTAGTATAACTAGAATCATATCTGTCTTAACCAAACTACGGTTACAGAAATTGGACTTCGGAAACTTTGCCTCAGTTAGCATTGCAATATATCACAATAGTCATCTCCACGTTCTTAGGTGTAAAGGATCATCGGTTTTTCTGACAGCACGTTGCGAAACATCTAGAAACTTCTCTCCACATCAACGGATGTTATTGGTACATACTTGAAGCAAGTGAGATCTCGTAGTGAAATGTAAAGATGGCAGTAAAAATGTAGTCGAAAGAAGCTGAAGTTGCAGAAAAGCCATTAAGACCTAAAAAAATGCAAAAAAAGGACCAATAAGACAGAGAACGCTGGAAGGCAAAAAAGGGACAAATGAAACCCAACATTTTGTAGTCTACAATGACCCAAAATTAACATATATTATGTTAGGCCTCGTCTAAGGACTCTCGAAAAAAATAAGTATTTTTCCTCAGCTTCCGAGCCCTAATAATAATCTTACTTTTTACTCTTCATTTAACGAAAAAATGAATATATTAATAATTAATTTCTCCATTGGAAGTGTTGGACAAAAAGTAATGATTTATTATTATTATTACTATTATTATTATTATTATTATTATTATTATTATTATTATTGTTATTATTATTATTATTATTATTATTATTATTATTATTATTATTATTATTATTATTATTATTATTATTATTATTAAGACTTTATGAGATCAATTTACGATAAATAGTGCCCGAAAATAAAACATGTAACTATTGCGATGAAGTTATAAAACTTCCGAAATATTTGAATTTATTTAACCTAACTTCTGATAAAAAAATAATAAAACAGAGCGATTAACTTAACATGATAAGTCCTTATATGAAAAGGAAAATTAGGTATGATGTGTTGCAATGTGAACTCATATTTGTGGCATGCAAGAATGGAACGTGATTGTTTCCCTCCGGCAAAACCACACTTGAAGCCGCATATAAAACCGCCATCGACCGTGCTGCATTATGGGTAAGCTTATGTATTCGAATTGTCTATCGGCTTCAACACGAACATTGTTTCCGAAATCCATATTCTGCTATAGTAGCAGATTCTTTGGATTAACAGGCGCTAGGTAACAGTTTTCACACTTGCTGTAAATTCCTCTCGTTAAATATCGACGGAATGTTAGATAGAAATCTGTACATAAAGGCTTAATAATTTACTGTAAAGGAACTAACAAATTTATGACAAGCAATAGAGGAGCAACATTTCATTTAACCCAAGCAGAAAAGACGCTTTTTTGGTACATTAAGTTTCTCGTAAAAATTCTGTGGACTTTAAAAAATGGTCCTTTTCTTCACTTTGTGTTATATACTAGTATCTAGCGTCCGTGTTCTTGATAAAGCCACATATAATTCGAACTAACTACAATCGATGTTTTATTCATGACAAAATTGTTAACAGGCAATATGTTTACTTCAAATGAACTATACCAGCGTTTCTCAAACTTTTTTGAAATGGGGACCACTTTTTTAAGTCAGAACAGTTCCGCGGACCACCTTACTCTTGTTCTCTTCAAAAGCAAATTTATCATTTTTGTAGTATATTTTAATGTCAATATACTTATATTTTAAAATATAATTAATTAATTTCACTCAATGAAAGTTTGTTAGTTTCAATATCACAATGAAAGTGATCACGAACCCATGAAAATTCGTCATATTTACTCGGAAAAGTCTCAAATTGTGACCTCAGAGTTGTATTATTGGTGTACTGTACTGTACGACGTACAGATGTGCAGGGAAAAGATGGCGAGAAACACCACTTTCATAGTGCTATAAATCCCTCTTTTGTTGTTGAGAGTAGAGTCGGGAAGTCAGTAGACGGTTAGGGTAATAAATTTCATAAAATATCAGTACTGAGAGAAAAAGTGAAAGGCGATTACCATGTGCCATTTCCAAACTCTGAGATTTTCAGCTATAGAGCGATACGCAATTCGTTTGAATTTTATTTTTTCTTCTGCCTTTTTTTGAAGGACCACAAGGGCAGACCTCGAGGACCACAGGTGGTCCGCGGACCATAGTTTGAGAAACGCTGAACTATACCATCACGTTTCTGTAGTTACGAATTTTATTATATACAAGTTCGGAACTAAGTTACGATTTTTTGTGACCAAGTGGAAGATCAAATTATAATCGATTGGTAGCCTATAAAAACCTAAAAATGTCACTTTTTCTAGTTACGTTAGTTTCACTCTAAGCCCTCGAATTGTTCAGGTGTAAAACTGATTGCTTAAAAACAGTGGTTCCCAAACTTTTCGAAGGCGCGACCCATTTTTGGGCGTGATTTCCGTTCACGGACCCCCTTCTACTTCTGATTGAGGTTCTGGCTGATATGTATATCTATTATCAGGCAAGTACATCTCACTTGACGGTATGTAAAATAAATTTATTGTCTATGATTTCCATCAAAACAAAAGCTAGAAATCGCCTTCAGCTTGAAAATGATATCACTGTTTGTGTATTGAATACTTAGTCCAGATTTGAGGGGCTATGCTACGTGTCGACACCGGATTTTCCCTTCTCCCTTCCTCACCATCATCATCTTCATTCATTTCGTACACTACACTTATAAATGCGCATACTGTGAAGTATCGTTCCTTCAGAAATGTAGAAAAGAGTATCATAAAAATGTTAGTTTGAAAGGCTGGCTTTTAGAAGTGTCTGAGTATTTCATTCAAAGATAAATATTTATAAAACTGCGGTTCGATCATTTAGTTTCTCATTCTAAACGAAACCTTAGGTCCCACCCACCGATTAAATTAATTCGAATGAAATAAACTACTTATGATGAAATAGGGTGAATCTGCCATTTTGGGCTGCAAAAAAAAAAAAACGATTTAGCAAGGTTCGGCTTTATAAAAATCCATTTAAGGGTTTAATAACCAGATTTTTGTGTTTAAATAACGATTTAGGGTGTTAAATCTGCAGTGCCTGGGAAAAGTGACAAACGTCAGTTTCCATAAACCTTTTTTGATAATTTATTGACAACTTACACTGGTTTATATCGGTTTGATTTTTTTCTGTATGAATTATTGTAATGGGAGAAGTAGACTCTTTTTCCAAGCGAGCAGATGTTCCGTAAGTTGTCAATAAATAATCAAAAAAGGTTTGTGGAAACTGATTTATGTCACTTTTTCCAGGCACTGTAGAAATAACCAGATTGATTTCTGCTAACTAATAATGTATAGGCCCGTAATTAATATAGCAAAGTATAAAAACTCAGTCTTCCTGCACCGACCAATGATCGTCTTCCAGGTAATAAATAATGCGAAGAATATCTCTCAGAATCTTCTACGGGAATTCAATTCTGAAGCCTATACTCATGAGGTCAGTACATTACTTCTAGATGTCCATGTACTTCAAATATCTAAATTCAAATATTTATAAGGACAAAATGAAGACATACAAAACCACATTCAAGAATGGGCTGTGTAAACTCAACGAAAAATAATTCTTATTTTAGGTGGTTAAAAAGGGAATAATATTTTATTTTTTCTTTACTTTCCCTTATCGTTGAGGATATTTGCTCTGGTTCTTTGAAATAATAACTTCTACCTCTACTTTAAGAATACCCTTCGGCAGTTTTAGATGAAGGATCACCCCGACATATTGCCTTTCATATTTACATTTAGTATCTGGCCTACGCGCTGTTGTAACTACATTACAATGTATAGAACCGTATTCCATTACATCATGCGCCGTACATCACATTGACTAAAATTTTTTTATGTCTGAGTCTTCAACTTTCCAGGCTTCGTTGTAGACTAGTTTTCACGGAAAGAAAACATCTTCACGACAATGTACTCACAGAGCGCTCTTCCGTCGGAGCAGTGTAATTTTGTTATTGTCGGTGGACTGTTGTATTTTCCAATGTTACTTCTTTTTCTTTTAAGCATTTACTAACTCAGTTTTCGTAGTCGCTAGTCGCTAGCTTTTTAATATTAAATTATAGTTGACAGTAAATGTATTATCTACAACTTAAATATTGGCTTAACATAACAAATAAAATATAATCCACTTTATATAGGATAACCCCACAAATAAATAGGTAAGGTAGATGAACAAATAAATTCATTCATATTTTTCTGCACAAGAGTAGTCACTGTAAATCCAACATTTTCCAATCTTCCCTCTTTTTCGCCTTTCTCTTTCAACCAAACAATCTCATGGGGGCAGATGAAAAAGTTAATTGTTTTTCTTCTACCATGTTAATAATGTCAAAATATGTGCTTATACAAATTTTGGCCACTCGAGAACAATTTTACAAGGGCTCCCAAGAAAGTAAGTTTCCCTGGGGCCGTTTACAGAAAGAAAAAAAATTCATGGAAATATTTATTGGAATAGATACAGCAATTGTTGAGCTATTTTTCAGCATATTTGCCACCAGAATTGAGACATTTCTCATACTGTAGGATCAACAGAGATGTGCAGACTGCTGTCACATACAGGATCCGATCCCAGGCGGCAGACTTCTCCATCACAGGGTTACAAAAGTTGAACCCACTGTATGACAAATGTCTCATTGCCTGTGAAGAATATATTTTAAAATAGTTCAGTATCTGTATCTTTTCCAATAAATTTTTCCATGAAATTGTGTTTCCGTTCTGTAAACGACCATAAGAAAGCTTACTATCTGGACGGCCCTCGTAATTGCGCTCGAGTGGCCAAAATTTGTATAAGCACTTGTTTTGACATTGTTAACATGGTGGAAAAAATAACTTTTTATCTGCCCCCAATAAGAATGTTTGTTTGTTAGTCTCCGCATACAACCATGTATCTTAATGTTTTCTACCATGTGATATTATCTCCTGCTCCGAACTTTCCTCCCAGTTACCATTCCTTCCAATGCATCCTTCAGTAAAAAGTTTCTTCTTAGTCAGTGACCCAGCCAATTTCTTTTTCTCTTCTTGATCATTTTCAACATTATTCTTCCTCATCCCACTTTTTCTAGTACAGCTTCATTTCTTATTCTGTCTGTCCATTTCACACGCTCCATTCTTCTCCATACCTACCTTTCAAATGTTTCTAGTCGCTTCTCGTCACTTCGTCGTAATGTCAATGTTTCTGTCCATAAAATGCCACACTTCACACAAAGCACTTCACTAGACAATTCCTCAATTCTTTTTTGAGAAGTCCGCAGAAGATGCTCCTTTTCATATTAATTGGAAGCATGCTTCTGTTGGTGGTCCATTTAAATAAAGTATAAAATATGAATAACTATTCTTTATCTAGTACTATCCTCCTTTTTACTTCCTGGCAACATTAAATAATTTAATCATCATCATCCTTTCAAGGTTTAGACCTTAAGTCTGTTTTTGGTATACATTTTCTTTCCATCTTTTCCTCGGTCTTCCAAGATTGCGGCATCCTCTGCGTGATAATCTAATACTAATAAAATTTAGGATATATCCCTTCATGCATTCTATCAATATCATTTATTCAGTTATCTCTGTAACGTGTTAATTTATATCTGCTCCAATATTTAGTTCGTCCTTTTTATTTCATTTTGGATCTTGTCTATTAAACTACATCGTTTCACGGTTCTTAGGAACCTCATGTCGGCTGTCTCAATTCTTTTCAGGTCTCTTCGATTAACTGTCCATGATTCACTTCCAGAGAGTAAATTAACTATGTGGAGAAGTTTAAATAACTTAATAAATAAAAAAGTCGGCCTGGTTGGCGGAATTGGTATAGCGCTGGCCTTCTATGCCCGAGGTTGCGGGTTCGATCCCGAGCCAGGTTGATGGCATTTAAGTGTGCTGAAATGCGACAGGCTCATGTCAGTAGATGTACTGACATGTAAAAGAACTCCTGCGGGACTGATATAACCTCGGCAGTTGCGAGCGTCGTTAAATAAAACATAATTTTAACTTTAATAAGTAAATAATAGTAATAATTGTCTGAAATATATATAAAGGACAGAACAAACTTTCTGAGTGTTCATACTTTATCTTGAACTCGTCCTGTAACATCTCCGCAGTCTTTCATCGTGCTGAACACACTGTGAGACAGGTCCGTCGTCGCGTCCGGGGATAGTGCTAATGCTCTGGCCTTCCATCCAGATGGCCCAGGTTCTATCCCCGGTCAGGTCTAGTTGAAATTTGTGTGGACAAAACAAACGTTGTAGAGGACTTTTCTCGGGGTACTCCCATTTCCGTCTTTCATTCATCAAACACTCTCTACTTCCCCCTCATTTCATTTATCATCTGTAATATTAAAAATAGGATGGGATTATGTTTGGAGATAGTAATGGTTTCCGATCCTGATCTAGGTTTTAATGGTTTGGGGCTCCGGACTCTGGGTTCGGACTCGTCAGTACAAGATGGGACCTTACCTGCAAGTTCTGCTTCCACTATACACTGGAGCGAATTTCCACTCACGCGCACTGCCTTCAACAACTGGGCCCTTTAATCTCGTTTCGTTCGGCTTCCAACTTATTTGGTATTTGAACCCCTGTATCCTCGGTCTCCTTCTTACTGCATTTCGCCAGTCGCGATGGTATTTCGGTCCGAATTTGTTGGACATATTTGATATTTCCACTGCTACTCTCATAAATTGAGTCCCGCAACTTTCCTAATGTAACTCGCGGATGAATCTTATTTTTATCCACGACAGCGTTGTCTTTAAGCTATCGAACGAGATACTGCTCGCTTTCGTATCTCGAGTCAGACTAACATAATCGACCCTGACTCATACTGCGATGGAGAGCAGAGGTCGCTCAAGGCGGGCATTTTTGCCGCACGCACTGTATCCCTCACGCATCCGGTCCAACCGGTATACCACACATATCGTTAAGAAACGACATCTGACCTCTATGCAACTGTAAATAAATTATTAACGTAACTCATAGTTTCTTCCCTCGGACCCACAATCGGAGAAGGACATGAGAATGAGACTAAGAACAGCCCATAAAGTCTCATTAGGGCAAGGGCCTCCCAATTGACGAGCCAATGCAATTGAAAAAACCGCAACACTTGAATCAATTTGAAATATTATACCTTAATACAAATTATAACATTACTATGTGCTTCTATGGACCTGTTTGTATTAGGCAAGTGTTAATTCATGTTTTGGGAAGAAAATATGCCCATTGGGTGGTTTGTGACACCCTCTTTGCCATTTCTTGTCTCTCACCCCATATTTATTGCTGTGCCGTTAAAATTTACAACCTAAACACAATAAGCTAAAATAAAGCACTGTGATTTCTTTTTTGCGTGTAATAAAATTCTGTGATATTGAACTCAGTTGTAAACAACATTTAAGAGAGTTAAGATGCCGTTAAACCCCGAGAACGCAGCTAGAGGAGTCGCGGTGGTAGAGGATGAACGCAGCTTACGTTATGTGGCTCAGGTGTTGCATACTTAGCCCCGTAGCTCTTGAAGAGTATCTGGAGCATGGTGATGGACATTCCATCCTAAAATGTCCCATAGATGATCAATTGGGTAAAGATCCGGACTGCGTGATGGCCATAGCATGAGTTGAATCCCTTCTTCATTGAGGTACTGGAGGACATATCACACCACATGAGGATGTGTATTATTCTCCAAAAGTACGAAATTGTCAGCAATAAATGATGCAAAAGAAAGAACATGTTGACCAAGGATTTTTTCAATGTAGCGACGGGCAGCAAGAAACTCACCCTCCACAAAGACAAGATCCGTTCGTGCAGTCAAACTGATGCCTGGCCATCCTCTACCAACGCGACTGCTCTAGCGGCGTTCTTGGGGGCTTAACTGCATCTTAACTCTCTTAAATGTTGTTTAAAATTGAGTTCAATATTACAGAATTCCATTATAAGCAAAAAAAAAAAAAACAATAGTGTTGTGAATTCTTGTGTTTAGGGTTGTAAATTTTAATGACACAGCAATAAATATAGGGTGAGAGACAAGAAATGGCAAAGAGGGTGTCACAAACCACCCAATGGGTATACGTTTGTTCCCAAAACATGAATTAACACTTGCCTAACACAAACAGGTCCATAGAAGCACATATCGAAATTGATTACCCTCCTTTAAGTTGTTTGCTCGTTCCTTCATATTTACATTGTTACGGTTTGAAGTGATCTTCTTTCAAGACCTCTCCAGTCTTCACGGGGTTTTGCTGTTCTGGACTAAACTGCTCCTGCTGTTTCTCTGAACATGTCTGACCAACACGTCTCGGACTACCCTGGCCTCTCTTCCCTATTCTCGGGTCCCATACATTTGATGCATAGGCCCATCTTGTCTAGTTGAGCACGTAACCGCCCCATCTTCACTTCAGTGGTACAGCTTGGACCACTAATTCTTTCACCCTTGTCCAGATCATCATTTCTTCGTTGCTGATTCTATTCCTCCAGGTGACGTGTAGTATTTTTCTCCCCATTTTGCGTTGGCTTACTCTTAGCACCACTTGGAAATTTGTGAGAGACCAGGTTTGACTTCCATATAAAATGTCTGAGAAGACGCAGCTCTGCAAAACATCGATTTTAACTGGCGAGTTTAGAATTTGACAAGGAGGATGAATTTTAGAGACCAGAGTTTGTTCCATTTCTTCCCTTAATCTCCCTGTCTAAACTTTCTTGCATGGATATGAGTGGCCCAGGTATGTATACTCTTGGATGTGGTCGATAGCTGTATTGTGAGAAGAATATACTTCTACATTAATAAATTTAACATTTTAGAAACATGACATTTTGAGCACTGTTAATTTATACAGTCTCTAAATTCAATTAGATGAGAATAGATACAGATTCACTTGAATAATGTCACATATACATAGGTACACAAACGTAGTTTAAAATGTTAGAATAAGGCGATTCATAGAATATGATATTTCAGAGAAATCGTTGATGTGAATACGATAATTTGCAATCCAGTTGAAGAACTTCCTGCTTTTAAAAATGTATAACTTCGTTTTTAATAAATTAGGCCACTGTCGATCTCTAAAACGGAGTATAAATTGTTTACTAATTTCACAGAGCAAATATGATTGGAAATTCATAAAACCCATTCTGACAGGGGCAAGAGATTTGCTAACCAGACTTGCACTGCGCTGCAGATATCTACAAGGCAGATCTTGCGGTTGGTTGAACTCTCATGCGGTTCCCGCCCATGAAATCCGCCGTGTATCTAATTTGTTAAAAATTCGATAATCTTATTATGACCTGGTTTTCCAGTGACCCGTTACACCTGGCGTTACAGCTTGTGAAGCTAAGCAGTGTTAAAATGCTATTGGAAGTAATCTAACTATTTAATATTGTTATCATCGCCACAATTAATCACAGTTTAGTAGTTCTTTGCATTTAACTTTTTGTGGTGCCCTCAACAACACTTCACGATTTCTGTGCCACAAATCAGTCCGTATACACTAAAGGTGGTATGTGACAGGGTTTAGCCGTCATAGCTCCGAACTGTTACAGCTACGGAAAAATCGCTGTGACATATATTAGCGATTTTGTCACTGTAATTTCTGTGATCGGATGATTCTTGGCGATTGAGATTGTTGTAATGCCCTGCTATTCACAGAGTCTTTCATTGAACATGATGGCAATACATGCCACATTCCAAGGGCAACGCCGTCATCAGTTGTAATGCAGTAGAAGTTTCTTGTTGCTACAAGTCTCAGCTTGTCTCAGTCCTTGCAGTTTTCAATTCGTGGCCATTTTACAACATGAAGGTAAATTATTTGCTAGGGGTATGTATATCAGAACAAAACCGGAATGAATCCGAACGTTACAATCTAAAGGCATAGTACAGCCCTAATGCACAGAACACGAATCTTCGTTTTGAGACCCAAACCATTACTTGTAACTGGTGATCAGTGATGCATTCAGTCCTCTCTTTCACATATCCGTAACATTCAATTATTTGAGATTTTGAAGAAATCAGTAATGAGGGTTAAATTCTTAAATTGATCTGAATTATCGCTTTTAACAACATGGACTATAAATAAGCAATATATTTGATCAAAACATTTCACTGTTTCCCATCGCGAGCAGACAAATGTTTGTGTTTATCGCTCTTCTGCGGATTGCTTTGATATATCCGTGCAATATCATATCAACAGAAGTGATTAGCGTGGTGTATATATTAAAAAATATGCAACCTGAACTGTCTTATCGGGGTGTGTAGACGCGTATATTCGCCCAATGATGTTTACGAAGGTGAGTCATTCGAGGAAGAATATAGCGAGTGCGTTGTAACTTGAGTATCAGAGTTGCTGACGTTGACCTCTGGTCTAGAGTGTGTCGATAATTAATTAGATTACAGATATGCCGTGCAGTGTTGGCAATATAGCCACTAGATATGGGATAAACTGTTCTTTTTAAGAAACAGTTTCGACTGTAACTGTTTCATGAACGAATCTGTTTCAAAATAAGAGTTTCAAAGAAACAGTTTCATAAGAATATGTTAACAATATCAGTGCCAAATGTTCCAACTGTTTCAACCTCTCATCTGCTTCGAGAATATGTTTCAAAGGCCTTGATTCGTCTTTGACACCCTTTGGAACAGTTGGAACAAGTTATATCACGAAACTGTTTCGTATCGAAACAGTTTCAATTGTGAAACAGTTAAAAAAACCTGTTCCAGCTTTTTATACCCATCTCTAATAGCCACTTTGTGGTTAAATCTAGCTATTTAGAATACTGATCTAGCAACAAATATTTCTACTTTCTGTGGTCCATTTAGCTGTTTCTGGCCATTTTGATTTTTTTAGATTCATTCTAATTTTTTATTGCTTGTAATGTGCATACGTAGATCTACTTCTCGACTTAGGACTTATCAATAGTATTCGGTACTTCCCCGGTTATGAATGATGAATTTTCTCCTCTCCCTTTCCACTAATCAGGTGATGATATCATTAACTTGTGATGCATTTCACACCGTTTGTGTTGTGATTTGTGTCTGCAGACTACATTGCATTCAATCTTAAAATAATAGTTGCTATTTGGTAGTTTAGCTCAGTTATCGTGCAGTGACGTGACGTGATTGAAATTAGCGAATGTGTTTTAATTAAATATCACGTGAGTAATAAAATGTAGGCTATCATTAATCATGTCGAAACCCAAATATACTCAAAAGTATCGAAAATAATGTGAGAATTTGGGGAATTAAAAAACTGCATACAACCTGTTCCTACAGACAATACAAAAGATTTTGGTAAATTCTGTACATCATAGCCTACGTTTGCGTTAACTTTGCCCCATTCGAATGCTGAAATAGAGAAAGTTTTCAGTCACAAGCCAGTACCGTTAAAAACAAACGAGGAAAAGGATGAAAATAAAAACATTGTCGACTATTTTGAACGTCAAGTTTGGATTACGCTGTATGCAAAAGTGTGTTATTCACATGAAGTTCCTTCTGAAGTTCGCCTTGTGGGAACAACTGCAACCTATACTTCATCAGAGAATGATCCCAGTACTTCTGAAAGGGTGTTGGAAACGGGGACGATGATGATGATGATGATGTGTATTTCTATTAGGTGAGTTATAATTAAAAATTGCCTATTTCTCTAAATTATTTGTCTCTGAACTTATTATTACGATATAATACTGTACACTTTTTTAATGTGTCTTTACCTGATATACTTAGGTCTACGTTTTTAGTGATTTAAACTTTGGCCACTTGTGGCCATTTTCGGGATCAGTTGTAGCCACTTTTTTCCACTAGCTGTTGGCAACACTGGCCTTGCTTCAAGTTAATATTCTGACTTGCAGTTTCCTTAACACTGGAGCTGTCATATAATATAATTACACGTATAGCTCGCGCAAGGAACGGTTACCGAAAATCAATGGTGGCGTTGCTGTCTGTTTTGACGTGTGTAATGTATGTACGCCGAGGGAACGAGAGGTTAGTGCCGATGGAAGTACTGTCTCTTCCAAGAAGATGAACAAATGAGGACATCGTTGTGGAAATAAAGAACGTAGCAAGAGAAAAATTCGAAGCTAATTAAACGCACAACATATGTTTACGAATGAAATAATGATCCCGTGCGATACAAGACACGTATTCACATGCAATGGAACAAACTAAATTCGTAATGTAACTATCACAACGCAAGACTGATTCTATCGATGTCATTTCCCTTCTGACTGTGCTCTTAAATATCATTCAAGTTATCTCGTGACCTTTCCTGTTACCGTCTTCCTTATCGCATTGTTTTATTCCCATTACTTCCGCCGGTATTCCCTGCTTGCGAGACCTATACATTAGTCGCTATCGCTATGAACCCCGTATCGGTCTGAGATGGTGATTTCTCGGAGCTGTGATTTTGGAACTATAGTCACAGTGATAAAATCATAGGTCAGCCTTTGTGGGTTCTGGAATGCGCCTAGCTTGAGGGTTAGTGAAGTGGATCAAGATAGGTCGCGATACTGGGTAGTAGTGTAACCCTCCCGAAATTCCATTCGAATACAGTGTATTTACCTTAGACTTATTTTGTATGAAAATGCTGCCGGTGTTTTTTACTGCGTACTTAAAGTAGACTTACTTTTTATAAATAGATACCCGGTATGTTACTGTGGACCTATGTATAAACACGTTCTAGGTTTTCATGGACTATGGTAACCGTCTCTGCAGCTCATCTCCGGAACTCTCTACCACAACATGTCAGAGACTGTCGAACATTATCTAGTTTCAAAAATAAACTAAAATTGAGCTTTTTCAATTATAAGCCCTTTTCTCTGCGATAGTTTTGTATAAAATATATATTTCTTTTCCTTCGTTCCCCCGTTTTGTTCTCTTGATCACCAGATGAATTTATTATCATACCCTTTTTATTGTGGATTTTATTTAATTTTCGTGCTTTTTTTTCCTTTTTCATTATTATTTTATTACATTCCATTTATTATATTCTTCCTTACGTTTTCCCTCTTAACTATTTGTACTAACTGAGTTGCTTTTATTATATTTCAACTAGTGGCTTGTGCAGCAAATGCTGCAAACTAAGTCCATTAGGCTTTCAAATAAAAATTTTTCAGATTTATTTTCAATGAAGAATACCATACATTTTGAAAGTTATTTTCTTCCAAAATAATAAAATATACTCCCTCTGAATGGTGTTTTTATGCCAAATACATTTTCTTGAACCTATCCACCTTCAGGTTTTGAGTTTCAACGCGAAAACGCAAGTAAAAATGTCAGGACGATCAGTGGTTTTTCATGTGGAAATAAAGCAATAGCTATTTCAGGTCATTGTGGATTGTAGGGGAAAGTTAAAAATAATGTCAGGTTTGCTATGCTTTCGAACAATAGACATAGCATCTTGGTATAGCTGCTGCATGGCGAGCTTGAAATGTAGAGGGTGAAATCATTTTATCCTGCTAAGAGATCTTGCTGAAATGATTGGGAGCCTACAAAATTTTCTAGGCCTTTTAATTTATCAGTAAGTAATACCTTTTGGTCTTTCCTTAGGAGCTGTAATTTTTGCGCTCTCTTGAACCATTACTGAAGAGAATGACTCATATAAATATCTACACCACACAGCCATTAAATATGTGAAAAAGACCCAACTCCACTTGATTAATAACTATAAAAATATTTCATTTTTAATAACAATATTATTATCTGACGTAAGTTTTTAGTTATATATATAATTATATATGCTACATAGCCGCCACTCAGTAAATTATAGAAATGAAGATCTAATTTCAGATATTCTCTATAACTACTTAAATAACCCCAAAACGTTTCACTTTCATATCATCAATATAGCATTAATATGTATAATTAATTAAACATAGTAATATCATGGCATTAAATATAATAATATTTAATTTCTAATGGTATTAATGTCGTCAAACCACCTCAAGTTTCGTAGATTTTAATATCCAATACACAGCTGTAGGCCTACTCAGAAAATTACACACCGCAGAATCATGCTTGTAAATTTTATTATTTTTAGTAAGCCTTGAAGTTTTTAATGACCAAATGAATTTGAGCTCTAAATAATCAGCAATTCTGCAGGTCACGGCCTTCGTGTAATAGCCTACTGTTATTGTAGTGTGTGTTTTGTTTTATTCTGAAATGCAATTAGTTCTCAAAACTGACGAAAAATGGATTTTGAAAAATAGGAAAATTATATAGGTAAACTAACGCTTCACTGAAAGTTACTACTTTTCTGAAAATCCTTGGATGCCAAGCTTCAAAATGACGGGTCATTCATTAAAATCCGTTCAGCCGTTTTCCCGTAATTTCCATTACCATTTCAAATTATGTATATATATATAGATTTATGGTTTTAATGCGTACATTTTTTGTTATACTGTTCGAAGAGACAAAAAAGTTTTGTAATAGAGTACTTAAGTTTGAAGTGTTCACGAAATTAGAAGTCAATACGACACCCGCCAAAATCAAACGAATAGAAAAAAAATTCACGAATTGTATTAATTAAACAAATGTGTTATTTTTAATCCTATTGTTTTAGTATATTTTGACTTAAGCCGTGTGTAAACTATATTATTATATATCTATTTACTGTGATCAAATAAGAATTATTGGTCTTGTTATATTCTATTGTTAAAAAAACTCTAAGTTCTTGTACTATCTTAATTTCGTTTTCCAGAAAGATTCAATTAATTTTCCTTAAGTAATAGGTACTCTATATTTTTCGAAATAAAATATAAATTCCTACGAATAAATGCCTTGTACACGTACAGACAGGTTTATTTCTACTACTACGATGCTGTAAATAAATCAGATGGGACACAATTTGTTTATTTACTGAGATTCTTTAAATAATGAAGTTATTCCTGAGCCTTGTCACGTGTGACCCACCGCCCAATTGTTCAATCCTTGCTCAGCACACTCATCCCTCTATCGTTAATGTTATGTTTTATTTAACGACGCTCGCAACTGCAGAGGTTATTTCAGCGTCGGCGGATGTGCCGGAATTTTGTCCCGCAGGAGTTCTTTTACATGCCAGTAAATCTACTGACATGAGCCTGTCGCATTTAAGCACACTTAAATGACATCGACCTGGCCCGGGATCGAACCCGCAACCTTGTGCCTAGAAGGCCAGCGCTATACCAACTCGCCAACCAGGTCGACCCCTCCATCGTAGGAAATACGTATGTAAAATCATTGTATGTAGTGTTTCCTTGACAGCCCGGGACAAGTACTTAAATATCTTATACGTTTTCTTCATACTTTTGAGCCCTATTAGATGAATTCTTTTTTCGTCAGTTAACTATCCATATTTAAGGTCCTATCTAGCTTCGATCCAGAACAAATCTTTGCTTAAAAAAAAAAAACTCAACAATGAACGGAGATGAAGGCAAGGAAGTTAGCCCAAATCGTGATAGCTGCAATAAAGAACCTACAGCAGCCTTCGCAAAATAGCAGAGTAGGCCCTTTATCTCGGAATGCTACCTTACAGTTAGGAGCACGCTGATGCGCCAGTTATGACAACACTGAAACGATGCGGTATACTGAGGATAATGAACGGCCGCCGGCACTAGCTCCTCGAGTATCTATCCTAAGATAGATCCTCGAGGAGTTGGTACCGGCCATTCATTATCATTATCAGGTATTTAAGCACTTGTCCCGGACTGTCAAAGAAACACTACAGACAATGATAGTAAACAGTCTTGAACAGTGTGCATTCCTCAACCAATGGATGTATAAAGAATTACTAGTGGCTTGTGCTGCATATGCTGCAAACTAAGTTCATTAAAAGTTCAAATTAAAATTTTTCAAATTTATTTCCAATGAATACCAGACATTTTGAAAGTTATTTGATTCCATAACAATGAAACACACCCCTCTGAATGGTTTTCTTTATGCTAAATACTTTTTCTTGGACCTATATTTCTTCAGTTTTTGAGTTTCATTGCGAAAATGCAAGTAACAATGCCAGGACGATCAGTCGGTTTTTCATGTGGGCGTAAAGCAGTAGCTATTTCAGGTCATTGCGGATTGTAGGTGAGAGTTAAGAAAATATCAGGTTTGCCATGCTTCCCAACAATAGACATAGCGCCTTGGTATAGCTGTTGCATGTTGCGTGAACTGCCTTGAAATGTAATGGGTAGAATCATTTTATCCTGCTAAGAGATCTTGCTAACGTGATCGGGACACTATAACATTTTGTAGGCCTCTTATTTTATTAGTAATAATACCTTTTGATCTTTCCTTAGGTATTATAATATTTGCGCTTCCTCCAGACAATACTGAAGAGAATCACACATATAAATATCTATATCACTTACTTACAAAAATCGCTTTTAAGGAACCCAAAGGTTCATTGCCGCCCTCACATAAGCCCACTATCGGTCCCTATCCTGATCAAAATTAATCCAGTCTCTACCATCATATTCCACCTCTCTCAAATCCATGCGCTACATGCGCTGCCATCTCAAACGTCTGGATTTAATGTTCCTAATTATGTTAGGTGAAGAATGTAATGCGTGTAGTTCTTCGTTGTGTAACTTTCTCTATTTTCCTATAACTTCATCTCTCTTAGCCCCAAATATTTTCCTAAGCATCTTATTTTCGAACATCCTTAATATCTCTTCCTCTCTCAAAGTGAGAGTCCAAGTTCCACAACCATAAAGAACAACCGGTAGCATAACTGTTTTATAAATTCCAACTTTCAGCTTCAAATATCTACACCACACCGCCATTAAATATATGGAAAAGAATCATAGCACTTGATTAATAATTATAAAATTGTTTCATTTTTAATAATAATATTGTTATCTTAGGTAAGTTTTGTGTAGACTACTATATAGCCGTCACTCAGTAAATATTATAGAAATGAAAATCTAACTTCAGATATTCTCTACGCCTACTTATATAACCCCAAAAGGTTTCACTTTCATATCAGCATTAATCTGTATAATTAGTGACAATACTCACATCATGGCATTCAGTATAATAATATTTCACTTTTAATTGTAATAATGTCATCAAACATTCTTAAGTTTTGTAGTTTTCAATATCCAGTACACAGACAGTTGTACTCAGAAAATTACACAAATTCTTTTTAGAAAGTTTTGAAGTTTTTAATAACCAATATTACAGAAACGTTCTGACCGACATGTTGGCATTATGATGTCAGAGAATCTGGCCATATGTTAGCAATCTTACAGGTGATATTGTTTATTTTAGTATGTTTGTGTTTTGTTTTATTCTGAAAAGCCATTATTTCTCAAAACTGACGACAGATGAATTTTGGAAAATAGGAAAATGATGTAGAAAAATTGACATTTCACTGAAAACTACTATTTTTCTGAAAAATTTTGGGTTCCAAGCTTCAAAATGAGGGGTCATTTATTAAAATTTGTTTAGCCGTTTTCCCGTAATTTCCATTACCAGTTCAAATTATATATATATATATCTTTAGATCTGTATTTTACTTTCTTTTTTATTATGGTATTATTTTCATGTTGTTTAGTGTCAATTTTGTTATCCTATTATTTTTTGTAATATGTTAGTATTCTGTTCTTTAACTTTTTGTTAAATTTTCACTGTTGTTATACTTTGTGACCTGGTACAGTGTAAGAGAAGGCCCTATGGTCTTAACTCTGCCAGTATAAATAAATAGATTATTAAATTGAAAATCGCATTTGAGACGCACAGTTGTACAAAAGAGGCATTTGTTTTTGTTTATTTTGTTGGACTTTTTTTTATTATCCATTATTATATAATTTATAATGTTACGAGGGTGGACCAAATTTAAACCGGAATTTGTATCTGGAGGCTCTGGTAGCGAACTGCAAAGGTTGCTGTTTGGAGGGGAAGTTGGTGGGGGTATGTGGAGTGGGGATCTTGACGTGTCGCTCTCCGCAGAGCGGCCGCTTGCTTCAGAACGCCATGAGCGAGAAAGAGGTATACCCGTCTGTTGCGCAACGCATTATTATTAAGTTTTTTTTTTTTTTTTTTTTTTGGCGAAAGAAGGCACTAAACCTTCTGAAATTGTGAGAAGGCTCCATGCGCAGTTCGGGGAAGCAACCCTTTCAAAGACGCAGGTGTATGATTGGCACAAAAAATTTTTAGCGGACCGGGATTCAGTGGAAAATGAGCCCCACCAAAGACGGCAACGAACGTGGAACAAGCATCACTGCAGACAACATTCGTGCTGTACGGGACCGTATTGAGGAGGATCGGCGCGTAACAATTTCTGACATTGCTTCACACGTTGGAATAAGCTTCGGAAGTGTTCAAGCCATCATCAGTGATGAACTCAAATTCCGAAAATTGTCTGCCAGGTGGGTTCCTCGGCTCCTCAGCCAGGAACAAACAAATTTGCGCCAAGAAGTGTCGCAGAGGCATCTGAGTCGCTACGAGGAGGAAGGAGGTGATTTTTTGAATCGCATTGTGACCTTTGATGAAACTTGGGTTCATCATTACACTCGAGTCGAAACGTTCCAGCATGGAGTGGCGAAAGCGAGGTGCGGCTGGAACAGTTAAGGCCAAAACACGCCTTTCTGCTGGAAAGGTCCTTGCGACTGTTTTTTGTGACTCTGAAAGAGTTTTGCTAGTGGATTTCCGCCGGAAACCGATCCGAAATGTGATTGTGCTGCATGACAATGCAAGGCCATACACTGCTCGGTTGACACAAGAAAAACTGACGCAAATGCATTGGACACCTCTGGAACATGCTCCTTACAGTCCAGATTTGTCACCCTGTGACTACCATTTGTTTGGGCCACTGAAAGAAGACCTGGGAGGAAGGCGGTTTGGTAACAATGCAGCGGTACATGAGTTTGTATAATTGTGTATCAATAAATGCACTTCATTCATTCATTCATTCATTCATTCATTCATTCATTCATTCATTCATTCATTCATTCATTCATTCATTCATTCATTCATTTAGTTATTTAAGAATGTTATATCCACTGTTAGGTATTTTGATGAGATTTGAGACAAGTACTCTCCATAAGGTTACATAATATTTGCCTTACCTTTGGAGAAAACATAAGAAATAGCCAAACTATTTAATTCAATTATTGATAACCGAATTAAAGTACGAGAGAAGCATGGAAGCACGACTCAGCTCATTACCTGAGAGCTATATCGTTGACGTAGAAGTTATTTTCTAATTATTGTATTGACTATAACAGATCCATTTGTCTTAGTTATTCTTCAACATCACAAAACGCCAAATTAAATACAGATTATTTGTTTAATCAGTTTCTACTTTTGAGGTTCTTCTGCAACTCAGAACGTTGGAATGCTTTATACAAAACTTCATAAAAATGATTTAATCATATTTGTGAATGCAGAAATATTACCAAGGACCCATTATGATTGAAAACCTTGCGAACACATACTGTGTATATGCAATTCTAATACCCTACAAACTGGAATTCTCGCCAGATTGTTTTCGGAGTCGCGCACACAGTTGTCACTGCTCGCGTGAAACTTTCATACTTCTCCTCGCAGCTGTAATGAGTTTAATTGTAGCAACCTTTTGATATGTCGCTTCTCTCTTCCCCGGGGAACAATAATCCTTTCTGTTGAAATGGTAATGTGACTCAGTAAAACATGATGTCACATGTCTAAAGCACACATGCCACTGGACTCAGGTTTTCACAATACGCGGGTTTCAAACTCGATTATTTATTTAGCCAATCGCAAAGCGGTTACTAGACAAAGTATTTCGGTTTCGTGTTAGCCTCTGAATCATGTAATAATAATTCCAAGTTATGGAAGTTTGATAAAAGAGATCTTTCAAATCGTTCTCGATCATTTTCGAATCCGTTTTCCCGAAACCATTATTCCTAACGTCTGTTTTTCCGTACTGTAGTTTTTCCTAATCCCTTTTTGGAACCCAACTTTCCGACACAGTTATTGTTAATGTATATTTTTCCGAAAGTAAATTTTTCCGTTAACCATCATTTTAAAATGAGAATTTATGAAAGAGTAACAATATTTGGCGTTACTAATTAATATCTTACAATTCATTTTGATTTTTCAGAAAAATCAATTCAAGATTATAAATTTATTTAAAGTTTCTCAATCTATGATTTATCATTTGTTCCAAATTAATATTTGCTAATACAGCTTACTAAAGAAAACATATGGACGTTTTCGCCTATACGGCATCATCAGATATTCAAATGTTATAACAATATCTAAAACGTAAGTCCAATATAGTATTTACTGTGATAAACATAACAATACATGTATTAGCAAATATTAATTTACAACAATGATAAATCGTATGATTGAGAAACTTTCAATAAGTTACTAATTATTAGACCGCGGGAGTGCGGGCCCTAATACGGCGATTACAGTTGACTATGCAGACGGGTATAGAGTATGACGTAAGTCTCTCTCGCCTTTCGCCGTACTGTCCCGTGCATTGAATCCGAAACATTCAGAGTGTATTTAGCTGTCATACTGAAGAGTTGCGTGTGTGAAATGACACATATTACAATGCCTAAAACAACTCGCTCACGAAGTGCAATACTAAATAATTAAATGGAACAATTCGGACGCGGTATATTTAGCCTAATGAGAAAGTGTTGTATGTGTCCTGTATAATTTTAGATTATTATGAACTAAGAAGTACTATTTTGAAAGACACTGTAAAGCACACAAGAAAAATGTTGAACGCAATTCAAACAAGAACCAATCGAGTTCAAATAGTCGGCCACAATATTCAATATAGACTTATGTGACAAGTTGGTACACAGAAATATTACATTCAGAACTTTGGACAACCCCCACTTTAGATCATTTCTGGAAAAATACACAAATCAACATATTCCAGGAGAAGCAACAATACGTAAAGAATATTTACCAATTTCGTACCAGAATACGATTGCCAAAATTCGAGAAAGCGTGAACGATCAGAAAATATTTGGGTTTCAGTTGATGAGTCTACAGACGTAAGTGGTAGATATGTAGCAAATGTGTGGTCGGTATACTTTTCGAGAACTGTGTAGGGAAAAAATTTGTGCCAACTTCAGAGAATTGGCAAAGGTAAACCATGCACCTATTGTCCAAGTTTTTTATAAGGCGATGCGCCTTTTATGGCCAGAAGGGATTGAATATGATCAGTACTTCTTTTAGTCACTGATGCAGCTCCATATATTATAAAGGCAGTAAAACAACATAAAGAGCGGTATTCCAACTTGGTGCTTTTAACTTACCTGTAGCACGGACTGCATACAGTTTCTGAAGCTATCCCTGCTTTATATAGCGATGTGAACTGTTTTATAGCGTCTGTGAAGAAGAAAAGCCCTTTCAAAAATATTAAAATTTCGAGAAATTGCACCTGATAGCCCGTTTCCACCTCAACCCTTAGTTACAAGATGAGGTACCTGGCTTGAACCTGCCGTATATTTCGCAGAATATTACAATAAAGTAAAACTAGTTATTCATGCATTACATGGCGAAGATTCAGCTGCATTACAACAGCAAAATCTCTTATTTCAGAAAATATGCACCGAATTCTACAATTCATAAAGACCATTTACGAAAGCTTGCCACAAGTTATAACTGAACTGGAAACGTCTGGTGTACAAATGTCCGATTATATTAAATTAATTAAGAAAGTATCGGAAATAAGAAACAAGGTACCCCAAGGACTGTATCCTGATAAGGTAAATGACAAATTACATAGTGTAATAAAAAAAATAATGGTTATGCAGTGTTGAACAGTTTGGTGAAAACACAGGATAAAAACTTAAATGACAATGTAAACCTTGTCACGTACTCTCCATTAACCTCATGTGATGTCTAAAGAAGATTTTCGCAGTACAAACACATTCCAACTGATAAACACAGAAGTTTCTCCTTTTACAATCTACGTATGTAGTCTACTTAGTTGTACATTGTAATTCCTTATCGTAAAGAAAAAGATTCCGTCGACATCACATCAATTAGATAAGTACGAAATGTATGGTTATTGTATGTATGCAATTCATAAACTCAAGACTGTACGTCAGAAGCACGCACAGTGAGTTGCTTACCTGAGAGTTCATTACACTCGCCACGGAACGCTCCAGTCATACATAACTTGACGGTAAAAGGCCCGCACTCCCGAAGTTTACTAATTAATGTTTACATTAACATGACATTGTTAACGGAAGAAAACTGAAGAAGGTAAACTTGCGAATTTGAAATGAGGCAGCTACAAATACATACGGTGTGCTGTCAGAAAGTCAAAAGAAGAATAGCAATGACAAAGAATACTTTTAATAGAAAAAGGAGCATCTTCTGTGGATTTCTGGAAAAGAAAGTGCTTTGTTTGGAGTGTGGCATTGTACGGGGAATAAACATGGACAATACAACAAAGTAAAGAGAAATGACTAGAAGCTTTTGAAATGTGGATATGGAGAATAATGGAGAGTATGAAATGAACAAATTTAATATGAAATGATGCTGTGATAGAAAGAGCGAGTGAAGAAAGAAAAATACTGAAACTTATTAGGAAAAGAAAAGGAAATTGGTTGAGCTACTGGCTAAGAGAAAATTGTCTTCCGCAGGATACACCGGAAGGAATGATGAACGGAAGAACAGTTCGGGGCAGATAAAGATGTCAGATAATAGGCAATATTAAGATAGATGAATAATATGCAGAGACTAAGATGAAAGCGGAAAGTAGGAAAAAGTGTAGAATGCTGGGTTTGCAGTGAAATGCCTGCTCTTGGGCAGAACACTATGTATTAATGAATGAGTATATTACATTTCGAGGTAAACATTTTTGGGTTTTATTCATCAATTCACTTACAGGCTCAAAATGGAGAGGGAGCCTACAATATATATATATATATATATATATATATATATATATATATATATATATATATATATATATATATATATACAGGGTGTTTAAAAATACAGGGCATCATTTCAGGTATGTATTTCCCACATGTAGACAATCAAAATAGTTCATTACAACATGTGTCCGGAAATGCTTTATTTCCAAGTTATGGCCTTCACAACATTGAAATTCACCGGAACGTTCTTCTTTCCGCAGGTCGTTGCCGTCAAAGGAGACATTAAGAGGGCACTCTGACAGTTCATTCCGAGGCGAAGGTTACATTCAGTGTTGTGTAGGCGTTAGACTGTGCGACATGTATTCAAATCAAGAGCTGGCAGAGATACACTTCATGTACGGTAAGGCGGACGGCAATGCTGCGCTGGCTCGTCGTTTGTACCAGGAGAGGTACCCACAGCGACAATGTCCAGATCGGAAGACATTTGTACGTCTCCATTACCGTCTGTGCGAGTATGAAAATTTAACTCTCCTGGTTTGGGAAGGGGACGACCAAGATCTACAACTCCAGAAGTACAGGAGGAGATTCTGGAGGCTGTGAACATGACTCCTTCTATCAGCACACGAAGGGTAGCGTTGCAAGTCAATGTTCCTCATACGACTGTCTGGAGACTGTTGAAAGAGTATCAATTGTATCCTTATCATTTGCAACGTGTACAGGCCCTGTCACCAGCAGATTACCCTGCACGAGTTAGGTTCTGTCAGTGGTTCTTGCAGCAGTGTGGTGTAAATCCGAACTGTATTATTTACAGATGAAGCACAGTTCACACGAGATGGCATAACAAATTTCCACAATCAGCATGTATGGGCGTATGAAAACCCACGTGCAACTGTTCCATCTCATCACCAACATGTGGGCCGGTATCATTGGTGATCGATTAGTTCGACCCCATGTACTTGTAAACAGACTTACGGGGCAGGCGTACACAAACTTCCTGGAAAACACCATACCTTATGTTTTAGAAGACACGACACTCCACTGATCAATCGTCAACACATTCACTTCTTGCATGATGGCGCTCCTGCACACTTCAGTCGTACGGCTCGCCGGTACTTGGATCGAAGGTTTCCTGATCGATGGATAGGTAGAGGTGGCCCAATTGCTTGGCCTCCACGCTCACCTGATCTGAACCCTCTCGATTTCTACTTGTGGGGCCATTTAAAATCATTGGTTTATTCGTCTCCGGTGCCTGATTTGGAATTCCTTCGGAATCGAATTGTGGCATGTTCTGAGGATATACGCAATACTCCTGGAGTTTGGGATCGTGTTCGCAGGTCAATGAGACATCGATGTGAGCCCTGTATTCAAGCAGGAGGAGGAGATTTTGAACATCTTCTGTAATGACAACGACCTGCGGAAAGAAAAACGTTCCGGTGAATTTCAATGTTGTGAAGGCCATAACTCGGAAATGAAGCATTTCCGGACACATGTTGTAATGATTGTCTACATGTGGGAAACACATACCTGAAATTATGCCCCGTATTTTTGAAACGCCCTGTATATGTATATATATATATATATATATAATTTTAAATTATGGTTCATTTAACGACGCTCGCAACTGCCGAGGTTATATCAGCGTCCGGTGTGCCGGAATTTTGTCCCGCAGGAGTTCTATTACATGTCAGTGAACGTACTGACATGAACCTGTCGCATTTAAACACAATTAAATGCCATCGACCTAGGCCGGGTTCGAATCCGCAACATCGAGCACAAAGACCAGGACTATACCGATTACGCTACCTAGGCCGACTGTATATGTACGTGTGTGTGTGTATATATATATAATATGAAAGAGTGGGAATTGCTATTAAATGCATTTGAGTGTTATGAAACAAGATCTGCAAGGCAGGGAAAATTATATTGGAAATGCAAGCGATTTCAAATAGTGAAATGTTCTGCAAAAGTTATCATCATCGGCCAATGGGTGCCTTCTTCGAGTGCTTAAGAGTGGCGAACTATCAGGCAGATTATTTCGTCTGAATAGAGAAGAGGTCCACCGCTGTGGAGTAACGGTTAGCATGTCTGACTGTGAAACCAGCGGAACCAAATTCAAATCCTGGTTGGGGCGAGTTGCCTGGTTGAGGTTTTTTTTCGGGGTTTTCCCCTCAACCAATTTAGAGTAAATGTTGGGTAACTTTCGGCGCGGACTCATTTCTCTGACATCATCACGTTCATTTCACTCAGGAAGCTACGTAACCACCACAGTTAATGAAGCGTCGTAAAATAAACCAATTTAAAAATACTGAGAAGTAGCAAAAACAGAGCAAGTAAAACAAAACATGAAGTTTACAGTCCGAGATTAACCGTTACTTCTTTCATAACAAGTATTGCGTAATGAACCACAACGCGTTTCTTCTGGCATCATACATTTTTCGCTCAAAAGTGAAAATTTAAAGACATCAATTAGAAGGAAGGGAACATGTGATCAACCCCCAAGTTCAACATCATTAGAAAATATGTTTGAGACTCTCGATTGCTTAAAAAAACTCTTCAGGGCGAGAGATTTCTTTTATTCGACTCATATCTAGAGAAGATGGTAATGTAATACACGTATTTATGTTTGTCACGAAACAAACGTTACAATTTTTATGAAAAGTCTCGAATTGTTTGTATATAGCATGTCCAAGGTTAATCTCCCTATGTTGCAGTCAGTAATGTATAAGTATGCATTTTTATAATTATCCCTAATAGTTCTCCTATTCGGAATGAAGAGTTTCGGAAAAATATGTTTTGGAATTTAGTTTCCAGAAACTTGAAATAGGATTACAGCCTTTCGGAAAAATGGATTTTGGAATCCTTTCAACTGCAGCCTTAAATATTCTTGAACATTATTAAGAGAATCAGTTTACTTCTGGACATATTTAGTTTCTGAAACATTTGGAACAATTACACTTATGCCATTGCTTACGTTTGTGACGTGAATAATTTTAAATAGATACTAATTCCTGCTCCGCTTTTTAACGTATCTGTCTCATCATTTTTCGTATGTATGAAGGTGTGTTCTTGTTTAAAGGAAAATAATTTAAGTAATGCATCGGGAACCCGTTGTTATTTCAAAGAAATTTCTACATAAACAAAACGTTAGAAATAGCGAATCTCTGTATCATAGATGTCATCCACAGATGCCTCAATATAGTTTCTCTGAAACTACACAACACGAGACGAAGTTTGAAAGATATTAAAATCTAGACATATCCGAGAAAGGAAAACTTCTCCACCTGTATTCAAAGAGACAGTTTGAATGTATGGAAACAAAGATTTACTTAGAAATACAGATCTGCTGGAATAATATAACAGTTAAGAGTTTGTGCTGAATTCTTGTTTCTGTTAACTATACAAAGATGCATCTAGGAATTGATTAAATTACTTTAATCGGTCTTCTCCACTCATTATAGAAATAAATTAATCCAACGAAATATTAAAATGTAATATACGGATAAATCCTGCACTGTATTCGTGTGCTCGAAAGCATCATGTCAAATTAGCGTTGCAGAATGAACGCTGGTTCGAGTCCTCAAGAGGGAAGTTTATTCCTCATTAAATTTCGACCAGTTTATGGGACTGGTGCCCATCCAGGACAGTGATGAATTTGGGGACCTACAGTGACTTGCAAAATCTGGATTCGAAAGTCATCTATAACTGTTAGGGGAATCATAATGCTAAGCAAACCTTACTACCGTACAGGTTAGTTCAGGGATGCGAAACTGTGCTCCAATTGAAGCACACGTCACAACCCGGAACACGTAACTCATCCGTTCCCTTCAACTCTTGCGTCATTGTATGGCAGGAGGAGAGGACAAGAGAGAACAGTGTGTATGCCAAACGTCACACAAACGTCATTGAAGGCTCCGGCCTTGTGGATGGGGAACGAATTCTTTCTCCATGTTTCCACCCCTCTCTTTCCCAGTTCTGCAACCCTAGGTTAGATAGTCGTTCATCATTTCTGAGGAATGAGGACGTACTCGTCAGGTAGGTCTTGGTCTTCCAAGAGGTGTTGTGGAATGGGTTATAATATTCGGTGTACAGGTGGTACGAGTATTTTCTCATGTGTTCTCGATTTTTCCCTTTCTTCTATTAATTCTTATTTCTTGCCTTTCTGTTATTGACATCTTCGCCTTTCTCTTTTATCTCTTATGTTTGTCTTCCTCCTTTCTTCGTTGCCCTTCATTTTCATACAAATTTTTCTTAGATGGTGCAACTTTAATTTCCTTTCGTCTCGTTATCTCCTTCGTTTATAATTTATTTCCTTCCTTTGTTTCCCTTTCCTCAAACAGAAATCAGTTGCTTCTTTTTTTTCAATTCAGAATTTATGCCCTCCTTTTCTTTCTGCTTCTTCAGTCTTTCTTTCATTTCTCTCTCTTTTCTTTATTCTTTCCCATTACCTTCTTTTGATCTGAAGGGGAGGAGAGCAACGGTGACTTGTTCAGTGGTTGAGCTGTTTGGATTTTTTCCATTGCTAATTTTAAAAATTGTAGCACAACGTTTCGAAGAATGGATCTCTCTTCGTCGTCAGGTGAAAACCTACTGTGGGGATCGTTACAAACAGCTAGCCTGTCTGACTAATAAGTTTTGCTACAATTTTGAAAATTAGCAATGGAAAAAGTCCAAACAGCTCAACCAATGAACTTTAACTTTAACTTCTTCATTACTTCTATTTTCTTTATCATTTACATTTTATTCATTTGCTTTCTTCCTTACTTCTTTATTCAAAATTTATTTCCTTTTCATTCCGCTACTTCGTTCAGATTTTATTACTTTCTTTCTTCCTTATTTATTCTTTTTTGTACACTCCTAATTACCTTCCTACTTCTCTTTTTCATTCAGAATTTAGGCCTATTCGTTATTTTCTTTTTTTTTCTATTTCTTCATTTATAATTTAGAATTTATTTTCTCCTCTTCTTTTTCTTATTCATTCAGAATTTATTTCTTTCTTCTTCAATTAGCATTTATTTCCTTCGTCTGTTTTCTCTCCATCATTCAGACCTCATTTTCTTCCCCTTTCTCTCTTAATTCATAATTTATTTCCTTCCCCCCTTCATTCAGAATTCATTTCACTTGTTTCCCCCTCCATTCAGAATCTGTTTCCATCTGTTCTGTATTTCTTCCTCATTAAGCCTTCCCATCTTCTTTTCTTTTTTTTCTCCATTCAAAATTACTATTCGTTTCTTTTTCCTTCTTCATTTACAATTTATTTTCTTTATTTATTTTTCCTAATTCATTCTGAAATTATTTCTCTCTTTTCTTTTTCCTTCTTACTTATTTACTTATGGCTTTTAAAGAACCCGCAGGTTCATTGCCGCCCTCACATAATCCCGCCATCGGTCCCTATCCTGTGCAAGATTAATCCAGTCTCTATCATTCATGAGTTTAATTTATTCTTTCTTCTTCATGCATAATTTTCCCTGTTTTTCATCTTTCTGCTTCATTCAGAATTTGTTTTCTCTTATCTTTTCCCTTCTTCATTCAGATTTATTTCCTTCTTTTTTTCTCCTTTATGAGCATATTTTACTTTTTCTTCGTCATTCATAATTTTCCCTTCTTTTCTTCTTTTTTTTATCATTCAGAATTCATTTCCTACCTAATTTTTCTCTTCTTCATTCACAATTGATTTCCTTCTTTACTTTTTTCTTCTTTATGACTTTATTGTATTATTTTCTTTCACCTTCTTCGTCCACAATCAATTTCTTTCTTTTCCTATTTCTTGTATTTTATTCGTTTCTTCTTCATGACGTTATTTTATTCTTTCTTTTTCTTCTTCATTAATATTTTGCCTTCTTTTGTTCTTTCTCCTTCAATAGAATTTGTTTCCTACCTTTTTCTCTTCTTAATTTAGAATTTATTTCCTTCTTTTCCTTTTTCCTCATTCAAAATTTATTTTCTTTCTTCATCCTTCGTCATTCAGAGTTCATTTCCTTGCTATGTTTCTCCTTCCTCATTTAGAATTCATTTCCTTCTGTTCTTTTTTCTTCCTTTATCCCGAAATTATTTCTGTTTTTGCCCATAAATTTTGTATTTTTATTCTTTCTTTATTCAGAATTTATTTGCTTCCTTTCTTTCTTTTCTGCATTAAAATTTGTTCCCTTCCTTACTTTTTTCTTCTGTCTTTAATATTTATATACTAACTTCACAATCGTTATTGTATTATTTGACTTCTTCCATGATTCTTTATTTATGTTTTATATTATTCTTGCTGTTATTGCATTCTTTCTTGCGTTATCTAATTCATTTTTTCACTATATAAATTCTTAATTAATTAATTAATTTATTTATTTATTCATTCATTTATTATTTCGTTGTTACTAGTTTGTAATATATAGTCTTGTTTCATAATTTCCTTATTTAATCTAATGTTATTTTCAATTTTATGTCGTCCCCTTTTCACCTTACTTGATCCTTCTATTAGTGCAGTTCCTTACATTTCTCTTTCGAAGTTTCTTTATAGGTTTCTGTTATTTTATTTGTCATTTGAAACGTTCCTCATTATGGAATAAGTAGATTTAGTATTCTGGTTGCGGTAAACTTCTTTACACATAGCTTATTCTTATTCTTAATTCTTTACATAGAATATAAATTCTTAATATAGAATACAGAATATAAAACAGACTACAGAATATAATTACAATAATAGGAATAAAAATAAAATAAGACATGAATATAAAAAAGAGAATACAATAATATTAATAAAATTTGAGGACCGAATGAGCAGCGCTCGAGTTCTGTCGCAGTTCAGATATATTATTAATATAAGAGGAATATATAAGAAAATAAGAAGGGAACTAAAATTAAACTTACAGCTGCAATTAAATTACATATTATACTATTAACATAGAGAATAATAATATCGTACATGAATTAAATAGGACATTTTATCGAAAATATATATTCCGAAATTATAGAATACAAATATAATATAAGCTCATTAATTCATACGTATAGGCTATAAATTTATTTGATCAAATTTAAGACATTAACACGTTTTTAATTTCTTTTTTTATATGTTAGTAGTGCTGGGTGTAATTTAGCTACAGAATTATACAACCGAGGGCCAAAATTAATGCTATGCTTTAGACCAGGAGATGTGGAACATAAAGTTTATGTCACAAATATAGAATTTATAGAATAATTTATAGACAACAAATTTTTTATCAACAAAATTTATGCTTTGAGGCCTGCAGTACTCGATTTCCATTCTTGATGTGCAAATGTGTTGCATTAGCTATCGATAAACAATATATCAATTGCTGTGAGACTATATAGGCTAAGTGTTTCCTCTTAGTCTAAGGTCTGTTATATTGTATTGAAGATTATTTCATTTTTTCTCTTCCTCATTCCACAAAGAAAAAAAAATCACTCGGAGCTCCGCCGTTAAAGAAACTGCGAAGCAAAATAAATGCGCGATTTTATGGAATGGAATGAAATTTTATAGCAACAGTAAAAATGAAACGGAAGATATACGTAGAATCATAACTTGTTGTCATAAATGTAACTTTTTTTCGTACACACCACATATTTTGGTCACAATCTGATACTATAGGATTTCTAATGCGGTAACTACAGCCTGGATGCATACGTTCTGAGGAATAACTTTCACTACAGAAATAATGAATTGCTTTATTTCATAGCGAAATAGGATATAAATTTTGGAAGGGTTATTATTAAGTTGTATTGCGAATATTTTTACTCATTACATCAGAGAGCGTTTAAAGGCAGTAGAAACTGTAACAGTAAGTAATTTATTTGGCGAGGTAAAATGATCACACTTATTCAATATCTGTATATTAGAGTTACGTTAGCACGGATTTCTACGTTCGCATATTGTGCAATGTATTACCAAGAGAAGCGCTTAGCCGTCTGAGAAAGTAATGTCTAATTGATCTGTACTATGAAAATTTTACACATAAGAGTTTCATATACGTATAAAGATTTTATAATACACGTTTCATTAGTGTACAGTGGCATTAAAAATACATATAAAAGAGTAGTGATCGCTCATATTTTGTGGTCGACGTGCTGAAGTATACATGCGCGATACTTCAGCAGTTACATTTCATACAGCATGAGAGGTGATGAAAGTGTCTTGAATTTATTGCGACGAAATTGGTTCAATATTAAACTGCAAATAGTAACGACTTTCAACAATCCAATTCAAAATTTGAGAGTAGAAGTTTCTACAAATTCTCACCACCTCTTTGATTAAGATGGGTTCTTATATGAAGGACTATTAAAATTTAAGGTTATAAAAATTTAGCTGCAATAAAATTATAGTAGATTACATTTTGGAGGTTAATGCAGTATATGTAATATTTAGAAATAGTCATTTATTGAAAAAGCGCGTAGGAAAAGTTGTGCGTGAAAATTTATATCTTTTATGTCGCTATGTTGCATTCTGGAGGAAATTAATATCCAGTGGATTTACCTAAAATAACAAGTTCTGTGTATTTGTGAACCAAGCGTTTGTTTCTTCCATAAAATTTCGTTCCTTAGTAGAAAAGTAATTTTTCCACTCCTATTCTAGTAAGTATATTGTTATTAGTTATTACATTGATTCTAAGTCTATTTTACCGTCTATGTTTCTATAAGCAACGGGAGGTAAGTAAATAAGTAAGTTTACTTATCTCTCTAGAGAGGAAAGTAAAAACAAATATCACGATTCATTCATTCATTCATTCTGGCGACAACTGAAATTTATAGAAAAAATTTCAATTATCACATCTATTAATAAGCTTATCGGCTACAACATTTACATAAATATTATTATAATTCAGTTTTTGAAGAAGAATTTTCAATGTAGTTTCATATTAATGTGTGTATATTGGTGAACGAGTAGTCTCTATGTTTTGCTATAAGAGAAAACAAAAATTCCGCTATGTAATTTAGATATCGTAGAAGCAAATTGTATCTGATGATGCCGTAAAAGGCGAAAACGTTTATACATTATTTATATTTAACATGTATTAACAAATGTTAATATTAAATTGGTAAGTCATGAGATTGAACATTTTTAACATTATTTATTTATTTAACTGACTTATCTGAAAATCAAAACATGAATTGCAAAAAAAAAAAAAATGTATATATATATATAGTATTTGGCGAGATGAGGACGAGAATTCACCATAGATTACCTGACATTTGACTTACGGTTGGAGAAAACCAATAAGGCGTCACTCATGAGACGACTAAGCCAGGAAATAATGGACAGTTCATTTCCCCCTCCATTACACACATCGCTACGGACTAGTAACATATTTCACTAATTAGACTTAAGATGTATACAAACAATTGTTCTTCCTCTGACACACATCGTCAAGTGAGATGTTCTGTCTGATTTTAAGATGTACAATACATATCAGCCAGAATTAGGATGACCAGATTGATATCGATAAAAAAGAGGACACAAAGCTTCAAAAAGGAGGTCATTGTTCGAAAAAAGAGGACAGAAAATATGTAGCCTACTTTGATTTAGGCTTAGGCCTATATTGTATTCAAAATTATGTCAATATGTATTTTATTATACCATACTTATGATAAAATTTAATAATATAAAATGATTTTACAGTTAGCTATATATGAAAGCCAAGGAAATTATAATTATTATCAAAAATAGGAGCAAAGAGAGTTATGAACGTTGGCAAAGAGTATATTCCGTCGATGCTGCTGCCACCTACTGACAAATTACTTGAAAAAAGCGTCAAATCAGATAGTTTCAAAATATCAGGCCTACAAGTTACGAAAAGAAGGACATTTCTTGATTTTTTTAAAATCCGCCCGGACCCCGGACAAAAGATTAAAAAGGAGGACATGTCCGGATAAAAGAGGACGTCCGGTCACCCTAGCCAGAATCTCAATCAGAGGTAGGCCTATTACTTATTTTAATATATGCTTATTTTATTGTCCCTTTCAATCTACACACTTATATCGCTTCCACAATATATATATAGTAAGACTATTTTCAGATATGTGAACAGCAAGTATTTGAAACTAACATTAAAATTCATTCATGTACAAATTAATTTCTAATTCAGGTTCTGGCTGGTATGTACAGCTTGATTCAGAGATTTTGACCCTTGCAAATAGTAAGTAGACAGACTAAGGGCGAGTACTCATCACTACTGGTGGGCTGAGTCGCACAGGTCAGACCGCACAGTCATAACAACTATTTCGCGGTACACACATCTTAAAAACACAATATTCTTCCACACGTCCCGTTACTACAGTACAGCCTGTCGTTCTCCGGCCCTGACGTTTCTCATGACCGAGGGAGACAGTGTTGCCGATACGTATAGACAGAATGAAAACTGTCACGCGCTCGCCGGCCGATTTTGTGGCGCGGAATAAAAACTAATTCGAACGTGCAGGCTTGCCTATAAATCATTTTACATATAACTTAGATCACATCCTTCGTTAATGTACACAGCTAGCGTAGATCACAAAAAAAAAAAACTAATACGAATGCGTATGTAAATCATTTTACAGTTTTACACAAACGTAGATCGCATCGTTCGTTAATGTACACGGCTAAATAATTATAACAGAATAAAAACTAATGCGAACGCATATGTAAATCATTTTACACAAACGTAGATCGCATCTTTATTTAATGTACACAGCTAGATAATTATAACAACAAAAAACGTGTATGTAAATCATTTTACACAAACGTAGAACGCATCTTTATTTAATGTACACAGCTAAATAATTATAACAATAAAAAACGTGTATGTAAATCATTTTACACAAACGTAGATCGCATCTTTATTTAATGTACACAGCTAAATAATTATAACAATAAAAAACGTGTATGTAAATCATTTTACACAAACGTAGAACGCATCTTTATTTAATGTACACAGCTAAATAATTATAACAATAAAAAACGTGTATGTAAATCATTTTACACAAACGTAGATCGCATCTTTATTTAATGTACACAGCTAAATAATTATAACAACAAAAAACGTGTATGTAAATCATTTTACACAAACGTAGAACGCATCTTTATTTAATGTACACAGCTAAATAATTATAACAATAAAAACGTGTATGTAAATCATTTTACACAAACGTAGATCGCATCTTTATTTAATGTACACAGCTAAATAATTATAACAACAAAAAACGTGTATGTAAATCATTTTACACAAACGTAGAACGCATCTTTATTTAATGTACACAGGTAAATAATTATAACAATAAAAAACGTGTATGTAAATCATTTTACACAAACGTAGATCGCATCTTTATTTAATGTACACAGCTAAATAATTATAACAGAATAAAAACTAATGCGAACGCGTATGTAAATCATTTTACACAAACGTAGATCGCATCTTTCGTTAATGTACACAGCTAAATAATTATAACAGAATAAAAACTAATGCGAATACGTATGTAAATTATATATAGGCCTACAGTATATTACCACAGACTATGGGAATATCTTTATAATGAAAGCGTATCAAATGAAATAGACTCTACTTTCCTTAGAATCTGTTAATATTCAAGACTCCGCACTTTTAACGGTTGTTTTTCCCACCTTCAAAGCTTCACAAATTCTATCTACCACTTTCGTAACAGGGAGAAGAGGTTCTCCATTGTCTCGCTCCTTCTCAAAATATTCACGCAATCTGTATATAAATTCATGACTTTAGCTCTTAAAAGAGCCGATTTTTTCCTTCTTTGATTCTGACGATCACTGGCCATATTACTATATATCAATAAAAAGGTTTACAGACACCGTAAATCGCTCAAGCACAAAAAAACACAACTACTTCGCCTGTACTATAATACAAAGAAGTAACGACTTGTTCGCCACGTGCTTTGCATAAAAAAAGACGTGGCAACATCGCGCTAAATATATCAGACGCTCATAGCTGGTTGGTTCTAGCACTTCTAGCAGACAACTTTAACCTCTAGTTCCTGCCTCTCTCCCAGCATTGTAAACTGCGATTGAATTAAGCTTCGCATATCAGAACTCAAGTCTTGTAACAGCAAATTACAATAGAATTAAAAACATTTCTATAAACCGAACCAGAGTGTTTTAAGGTTAAAATTTAGCATAATAGTTTAATTCACAGTGGAATTTCGAGGTTCTTTTTCACAACTTCAAAACGCCACAGGTTGGCAATGCTGGTCACTATCTTTCTCTCTCGTTCTCTCTTCTCTTTCCAAGCGAAATGTCAGAGCCGGAGACTGGCCGGCTGTAGTTTAACTACTACTTCTGTTGACTAAACAATCTCATGATGACATTTTCTTGACATGGAGTGTCCCTCAGCTACGATCATAGATATTGTTTTGATTTTTCGTCTTCCTTCTTCCCCTCCTATGTACGTTTGTGATTCAATTTCTTTCTTATGACACAACACACAGCTCGCTCACTAGCGAAACGAGCAAGGACAAGGGCCAACATCGTTGAATCGAGCTGTACATCTACTATCAGGCAGTATATCTCACTTGACGTTATGTGTCAGAGGAAGAACTATAATTGTTTGTATACACATCTTAAGTATGATTAGTGAAATATGTTACTGGTCAGCGATGTGTGCAATGGAGGGGAAAAAGAACTGGTGAACCTAGCCCATTATCTCTTCGCTTATTTTCGTCTTGAGTGGTGCCTTATTTGTATCACTTATGAGGTACATACCTGTCTTCAGACAGTTGACTAACCAACAAACAACAATGTACAAATGCAACACTATGTCATACATTGATATACTTATAAACTTTGAAAAACTGAAAGCATGCATGATTTAATTGAAAATGCAAGGTTTGAAATGTATTTGTTGTGTGGAGGCTGGAGAGTATTATGTGTTGTTTATTTCATGTTTCTCGAAGATTAATAATCTTGCATGATCGTTACACATTTACATATTTTCTCAATAGCTAAAGTAAGGAGATAAACTATCATCTTTACGTTTTAACTCTGCTCTAGAATAGGGCCTATGTCATTAGGTAAATGCAGGCAAACATCGAAGATTTGAAATTTAACAGGTTATATCAACTGCTGTTTATGCGGATGACTTGAACATATTAGGAGAAAATTCGCAATCTATTAGGGAAAACACGGGAATTTTACTTCAAGGAAGTAATTAAATAGGTTTACGAGTAAGTACCGAAAAATTAAAGTATATGATTATATCTCGTGGCCAGAACATAGAATGAAATGGAAGTAGAAAAATTTGAAATTTATCCTTTGAAGAGGTGGAAAAAATTCAAATATCTTGGAGCAACGGTAACACATATAAATGACACTCGAGAGGAAATTAAACACAGAATAAATATGAGAATTATCTGTTATTATTCGGTTGAGCAGCTTTTGTCATCCAGTCTATTCTCAAAAAGACTGAAAGAATTTATAAAACAGTTATATTACCAGTTGTTCTGTATGGTTGTGTAACTTAGACTCTCACTTTGAAAAAGGTAACAGAGGTTAAGGGTCTTCGAGAATAAGGTGCTTAGGAAAATATATGGAGCTGAGAGGGATGAAGTGACAGGGAAATGGAGAAAATTACACAACGCAGAACTGCACGCATAATCCAGAAATGCATAGGGTAAACATAGGTAATTTCGTGATAATTTCATGGAAATTAATTTAAAATGCACATGTGTAAATATATCTTTATTCCGATTTTTTCATCTAAAAGACGATAACTTGCTGTACAAATCTGGAGACATAAAAGATTGGACACGTTCTTGAACAGTGCCAAAAACCACTTTTACAACCTCAGCTAAAAGGTTGGTTATTTCGTGATAACCTTGGCAATTTCGTGATATTACATTGATAATTTCGTGAGAGGTAGAAGAATTGTGGAAAAATTCATTAAAGTCAAATGAAAGTCTCATTTATTGTTACAAGACTTCAAACATAGTAATTCCGTCTAATATTCACAGCAAGAAAACATAGAAATACATATCAACACATAATAAGAATGAAATAAAAGTAAAACTTGGAATTGAAAAGGGATCTTCCTTGCCCTGAAAGGGTGAACACTTTTATTACGGAGTTTACTATAGCCTATATTATTAGGGTAACTCCAAAATTAATGCATAACATTTGTTTAAAAATTATATTTTTATCCTACAGCTTTGCTATTTTCACAGAATGTAGATACATCCTTTAGAAACAAAATGCCACTTCTCCACATAATCCCCGTTCCTTTCAACTGCCTTACGCAACCTAGGAACGAGGGCCTGTAGACCAGCACGGTAAAAGTCTGGACCAACACGTCTGAGCCACTCTTTAGCAGAGTGCACAAGGGAGTCATCTTCTAACCTCGTTCTGCGAAGGAATCCTTTAGTTTACCAAAGAGATGGTAATCGCACGGTGGCAGTTCAGGACTGTAAGGCGGGTGTTTCAGTGTTGTCTACCCGAATTTTCTGATCTGGTATGTGTTCTTGTGACTGACATATGGCTGTGCGTTGTCGTGCAATAGCAGAACATCCTGCTTCTCCCGATGTCGTCGAATACGTCTCAGTCGAGCTTGAAGTTTCTTGAGAGTTTCCACATACCCGTCAGAATTAATGGTGATTCCTTGTGGCATGATGTCCACAAGCAAGAGTCTTTCTGAATCGAAAAACACAGTAGCCATAAGTTTTCCTTCCGAAGGTGCACTTTTGAATTTCTATTTCTTTGGTGAATTTGTATGATGCCACTCCATTGTCTGCCTCTGTCTCCGGTCCAAAATGGTGGAGCCATGTTTCATCTTCTGCCACAATTCTTGCAAGTAAGTCATCTAGCACTTTTCATTGGCACTTAGCATGATAACAAATCAAACAGAAGCTATACTGAACCCATTGCGTCCCCTTTTTCTTTTTTGTTATCACATCTTATCTTCAGATTTCTAAAATTTGTATTGTAATACAATTTTTAAAATAGTATAAAATGTAACGCTTAATGCTCAACAAAATTTCGCCTCAAACAGCTAAGATTTCTATCAGTAAAACTAAGAATATATGGCGACTACAGCTGTATCTAAAATTCCAAAAACATTTCCTAAAATTACATTAAGATATAAAAAATCATTGTACCAAACATCACATGCTTACCTTTAGTAATAAGCCTGTAATGTAATTACAAACATCCACAAACGCTAACTTGCTCTCTCCAAACATAAAAGCTCACTGAAGCAGCTACAATAGTCACACAAAGCGTAGCTGTATGTTTCTGGAAACCGAACAACATGTGCAATCCCTTGGCGGAAATTTGAATCTCGTAACACCATTGGTTAGTTCACAAAAGAGCAAAGAAAAAGTATCACGAAATAACCACTGCCACGAAATTACCAGTGTTTACCCTATAGGATGTTAGTTGGGAGACCTGAGGGGAAAAAGATTTTTTGTGGAGGTCGAGACGTAGATGAGGGGATAATATTAAAACGGATTTGAGGGAGGTGAGATATGGTGATAGGGATTGGATTAATCTTGCTCAGGTTAGGGACCGATGGCGGGCTTATGTGAGGGCGGCAATGAACCTTCGGATTCTCTAAAGGCAATGTTAAGTAAATAAGTATTGAAAAAATCTACTGTTTCCATAATAGTGGGAATGAAAATGAACAAAATGTAAACCGGTAAAGAAGAAAATAAAAGCATTTGATAATTCTGATGTTCACGATTTAGGGTTATGTTTCCTCTTTAACCACGTATAAATTTCACTAAAGTTGGGTATTAATTCGCGAGTCTTTTGAGATGTTGTTCAATAATATCCTGGGAATGGTGAACAATTGAGCTCTCTAGACTTGGTGATAGTAGGAGGACGGACAGAATTCCTGATCTTTGAGATAAAAGAACATTGCAGGAATGCCGGTTACTGCAACATTATGTCAGTAACATTTGGTACAGGGTCAAGTGTGCAAGCGGGTAACTGCGGATGTCTAGTATGGCAACGCCTGCGATGGTCGAGGCGACATGTGTTCTAGCATCCGACGTTCTCTGTTCTAACATTCTCCACTAATCAGTTACAGTTGACACAGAAGTGCAAGCAGCCGTGAATCTCACCTAGCTCACTTTCTTTACACACAGACACACTCCAGAAAACGTAACATGTTTATTTTTTTCATTGTGAAGGACGCAAAGAAAAAACTATATTCGCTGTGTCGATACTAAGAGAAAATTTGTCCACACCTGTGGAGTGACGGTTAGCGCGTCTGGCCGCGAAACCAGGTGGCCCGGGTTCGATTCCCGGTAGGGGCAAGTTACCTGGTTGAGGTTTTTTCCGGGGTTTTCCCTCAACCCATTATGAGCAAATGCTGGGTAACTCTCGGTGCTGGATTCTGGATTCATTTCACTGGCATTATCACCTTCATCTCATTCAGACGCTAAATAACCTAAGCTGTTGATAAAGCGTCGTAAAATAACCTACTAAAATAAAAAAAAGAGAAAATTTCGTGATGCTGGAAGATTATATACCAATTTTCACGAAAATGTACTCCTGCAGCATACCAGCTTGTATACAGTTATAGTTCATTTTCTTAAACCTTTATTCGAAAGGCATTCTGTAATTATATGCAATCAGTTATAATGCTTTCCTATGACTTAAGGAGTTAGGTAGGCCTACAGCTTACAGCAGTAAAATTTTGTAAATATTAAACATTTTTGTCCTCCATTACCGTATATTGTACAATAATGAAAATTAGTATGTGTAAAACACTGTCCTTATGCTATATGAAAAAAATATTTTTTCGATTAAAAAAAAATATTTACATTTTTTTTCTAAATTCAGTTCACTGTGTAGTGATGAAGCGTTTCCCACATAACTAAAAAACTATCCAACATTCTGTTATGAAAATTCTTGTGTGTATTTATGCATGTGATATTTACAATATGGTGCAAGGTCACTTCTCTATCTTCGATAGATTGTCTGATAAAAAATAAATTCATTTTACAAAATGGTCAAATATCAGAATGTTCTTCTAACACAAAATAAAAAAAATTCTATTTATTAAGGAATATAGTTGAAAGAGCACGATATTGTAAACTTGAGTTTCAGCAATAAAATAAAAGGGAGAGAACATGAAAAAGTTAACAAGTTTAAGAGTTATGAGGAAAACGCTTCATCACTGCACAGTGAATTGCACATTTTGAATTTTGAAAAAAAAAAAAAAATGTGTATATATATATATTTTTTTTTTAAATCGTAAAGATATTTTTTTCGTATAGCAGAAGGACAGTGTTTTACACATACCAATTTTCATTATTGTACAATATTCTGTACAATAATGGAGGAAAAAATTTTTTGAATATTTCCAAAAATTTGACTGCTGTAAGCTGTACCTAACCCCTTAACAGAATGTAAAAGAATACAACAATGTTTTTCGCAGAATATTATGTTATATTAAAAAAAAGAAGATATACAAGATGTCTATCATGAACCTCCAACATTTTAAACACACATCTTCTGCTTTCTGCAGTATGTTATTCATTTCATTCTAATGGGCTATATTTCTTCAGTTGTTACAGAATCATTTCGGCAGTATGTTTTTGTTTTGCTTTAAAAGTTATAAGTCAACAAGCACAGTGAACCCCTGCGCATGTACAGGAACATTTAATATTTTACGTAATAAGGTCTGTGTGAAATAAAGGAGAATTCGCAAATTATCATATAATCTTAATTTTGTAGAATTAATAAAGCTTTTTCGCCTCCAATGGTCTAGGGCAGTGGTCGGCAAGTTGTGCATTTGTGACGTCGGAGCAAGATCAGACTAGATGAGTACCTGAAGAGGAGCACAGCAATCGCTCAGCGGCAAGCTATTACAGTTGTATAATAAGTGGTTCAGGGGAATTGGTTAAGTTCTAATTTTATTTATACGTTGTATTGTATCTACACAGAATGACCCGTACGTACTGCCATTAATTTCAGGGGCTTATTCTTTGAAATATTGCAACAAATAAGTTAAATACAATTTTGCTCGTTTTTACTTCCTTATCGAGGTAAAAATTATTGTATATGAAATATTTCATAGGAATTTTGTGAAAGTCATTGGTTTAATTCCCAATATGCTAAGTCAATTTAAGAGAGAGGTGTATTATGATTAATAATTGATTGAAAGAATTTTAGTTTTGTCCTTTAAATGTGCAGAAATTTGATCCCAACAAATGTAATATTGTAAATTTCCTTTTGCTGAACGAAAAGTTGCATTTCTTCGGATCAAATTTGTACACATTTAAAGGACAAAACTAAAATTATTTCAATCTTTTATCACACTGCTCTCTTGAACCGACTGAGCATATTTGGAAGTAAATCAATGACTGTCCCAAAATACGCTAAGGATTGTTAAATATAAAAACCATTTTTGTCTCGCAAAGGAAACAAAAACAAGTAAAATTGTATAAAATAATCATATGCACGAAATTAGATGTAGGCCTATAGGTAGTCACTGTAGAGTTCAGTATTAAAGCTTATCAGCTATTCTTCGCCCTCAGAACTCTGGATGCCGATGTTCTTAAAAGAGAACACGATTGCTCGAAGGGATGATGTCACAGACTACTGATTCTGCCGACCACTGGTGTAAAGTATTTATTTCTATATTTGTATGTTTATAGCAGTTTCGGATCCTCATTTATATATGCGAACGCTTCTGCAGCTGGCTGTATTATGAATTTCATGTTATTGTGAGTACATTAAATTGATTACAAACCAAAATATTTTGTTACATTGATTTGTCACGGTTGTACAGTTTTGTTTTCTTACAAATGTATTGTAATTGTGCTGTTCCCATACTATCTCAGAAGAATGGATCGCACTCTGTCAGTGCATAGACGCCGCACCACCACTGTTCAGATGAACCTTCTCTCCTCGCTGTGCTCAGTATGCAGAGATTGCCGAGCAAAGAGCGTGGCGGCTCCGTGGTATGACGTCACAGAGCACGGAACATGCCGGCCACTGGTCTAGGGATAAAAACGCTTTTCTCTAGACCCACGGGTTGCGGGTTCAAACCAGGCTGGGGTCGATGGATTTTTCAGGACGCAAAAATCAGGAACGTAAGTTTTCCGAGAGGGACTTTAAATCGGTACGTTAAAGATCTTGAAGCCTAATTTTGAGCGTCTGGACTAGAACATTCTGTTTCACGTCCTAGTAATACCTTAGTTGCATACTAAGTGGCTTTTGAGGCGAAGAGCTTACCATTTGTCCCTCTGCCCCCTCTCGACAAATAAGTCTAACTAAATTCCTCCTTCTCACCTTCTATCGAGAAATTATCATGGCTTAGGTTACATGAGAGGAGAATTCTGCACTCACTTTCTCTCTTACATCGAATTATGCACACTTCATCCCCCTATTATTTATTCGCTCGTTTTCATGCTCTTTCTCGCTGTCATAATATTAATACTCGATTACAACGCGATAACACGCTAGAAATTCCACTTCATACATCATCTCTGTATTCCTTATCTTTCACTGTTGCTACCTCTCGTCACTGGAACTCTCTGTCGCCTGAAGTCAAGGGCTGCCGAACATTGAAATCTTTCAAATCCAAGTTAGAAAATTATCTTACGATGAGTTGCCAAACTAACTTACTATTATGACAAGTGTTGTATTGCATGTTGCCACGTACTCACTTTTTTTCTGTTCTAGTGATATTTCACTTATTTTATATTTTTGTTTTCATATTTTCCGATAATAGTATATCTATAATGTGATAAGTTGAGCTATATATAGGCCTAATCATAATTTTCCTTACTGTGTGTACTTAAAAATATTGTATTCATTGTATGCTTTGTACTGCACTATTTTATTACTACTATTAGTATTATTATTACTATTCTTATTTCATTATTATTATTATTATTATTATTATTATTATTATTATTATTATTATTATTATTATTATTATTATCAATAATTGTGTTATTTTTTATACTTTGTATGGCTCATGTATTTTGACCTGCTGTTCACATTTTATTATGCGTTCTCCTTTTTCTGTATGTTTTATATTATGTCTGATTTCTACTTACTTGTTATTTACATTTTATTATTATTATTATTATTATTATTATTATTATTATTATTATTATTATTATCTTATTCAGTTTTGTGTATAAAATTGTAGTGTACTTTGTAAATTTGTAGTGTTTTTTGTAACGCAGTTTTATTCCTGGTTGAGTGTTAGAGAAGGCCGTATGGCCTTAACTCTGCCAGGTTAAATAAATCATTATTATTATTATTATTATTATTATTATTATTATTATTATTATTATTATTATTATTATTGTAGGTATGGAAACCTCCGTTAGAGGGCACTTATGTTCCGACTTTGGAACTTTTATTGCAAAATAGACATTAAGTAGGCATCGAGTCCGGGATTATGCTCGATCATGAGTTCGAATTTCTTTTGGGCTGATTATCTGATATGATTTTACTGCTGTTTTACTCAACTGTAGGGTAATGTCAGATAATCTATTGCAAATTCTCCAATTCATGTCGTCATAATACTATATATCTGCCTCTCTCTGTCACAAATTCCACCGATGCTAAATAACTGTACAGTTAATATAACATGATTATATAGGAGATAAAAATATATTACAGAAAGCATTGAAATGAATAAAGAATTGTATTACAAATCACTGCAGAAGATTATGATTTATTTGAGAAGCGTGGGTGTTCAACAAAACTGCAGTCATCTCAATGAAAAGCACATTGCTAGCTCATCTTGTTCCAGTATTAAGCACACGTATACCAGCTACTGCCTTTGTTGTAAATGCTTTATGATGTTGAAAGCGAATTGATTGACTGAAGACTTGATAGTGGGAATACGGAACCTAAGCTAGGTGCTTCTTATTGATTTTGAAATTAACTTGCGTTTCTTTGTAAACTCCAATGAAGTATGAAGAATGGAGGATGGAAGAAAACGATAATATGCTCATTTTTATAACAAAATGAGCAGTAATAAATCATTCCTTTAGAATTTGAATTCCGTAACATTTTAGGGGTGACAAACGTTATGTCATTGGGGTGACAGTTCTTTAAATGCTTTTTTTTTAATTACGTCTTTTCTTTCGTTTTATAAATTGCGAGTGATTCTAGTCGCTTCTTGGTCGTCCCAAATATTTATCTAGACGGATAACGGAGTTTAGAATTTTGGACTTTATTTTACTTCTTTCTGTTTAGACGTCGATTAGTTCTTTTAAAAGTCTTCGGAATCATACAGTATTTTGATATAATATATTTTCCTCCTATCTGATTTGGCTTATTGACGTTACTCATCTCTCTATGATGATATCCAGTTAATGATGTGATATATATTTTTTCTATCTAAAATTACAGTCGTAGGGCATCAAATGATGAAACAATAGACATAGTCGAATAAAACATATTACATATAAAAACTGGAAAAAAAAAACATCCAGTTGATTCAAAGAATTCATTGACATAAAACGGATTCAAAATTAAACATCCCTTAAGAAATCTTTCAAAAGTTTATCTTTAACTTTGTCAGCCTCACGCGGACTTAGCCAAAGAACGGGTTCAAGCTAATGAAAATTCGTCCTACTGTTTTATTGATATGTATGAGCCAATTGTTTATAATCGTATATATTTAATTTAGTTATCATAAGGATTTAAATATAAATACATTAATAAATTTCAGTTAAAATTTCTTACTTAGTTAAAACGTTAAAGTGTTATTATTTGAAGAGATTATATATATATAAAATTTGAACTGGTTATGGAAATTACGGGAAAACGACTGAACGGATTTTAAAAAATGACCTCTCATTTTGAAGCTTGGAACCCAAAGTTTTTCGGAAAAATAGTAGTTTTCAGTGAAATGTCAATTTTCCTACATCATTTTCCTTTTTTCTAAAATCCATCTTTCGTCAGTTTGGAGAACTAATTAATTGCATTCACGGCCGACTTGATGTTCGCTTCCTTAAGCGAAGCGAGCATCAAGTCGTCCGTATTGCATTTCAGAATAAAACAAAACACACACTACAATAAACAATAGGTTATTACACGAAGGCCATTACCTACAAGATTGCTGACATAGAGTTCAGACGGCTCAGATTCTTTCCCATCATAATGCCAATATATCGATCTTCATTTGTGCAATTTTTTGATAACGTATAAAAAATAATTTACATTTGTGATTCTATGGTCTGTAGTTTTCCGAGTACAGCTGTGTATTGGATATTAAGAACTACAAAACTTAAGAATATTTGATGACATTATTACCATTAAAAATGAAATATTATTATAGTTAATGCAACACATAATGCTATAGTGATATATGAAAGTGAAACCTTTTGGGGCTTTATGCAAATAGACTCAGGGAAAGAATATTTTATATTAGATCTTAATTTCTGTAATTTAGTGAGTAACGGCTATAGGCCTATATAAACTTATGTTACTGAAAACTATAAAACTTACGTAAGGTAACAATATTGTTATTAAAAATGAAATACTTTTAACAATTATTAATCAAGTGGTGTGGGTCCTTTTCATATATGTAATGGTAGTAATTGAGTCATGCTTCCTATTTTAGCTGCGTCTTTAAACTACATCAAAACTAATTTCATATATCTTTGGTTTAATTGATTAGATTTGTGATCGCTGGCAAGCATATTTTGTTGTAGGGAAAATAGCATGCCATTTCACTTCTTGCTACCGTGATGAATAAGTTTATTTCCCGCAACCAGCAACAAATGCTAACGATTTACGACGGGCAATTTTATTTAGGGCGCATATAAGATTCTACAACTCTGACATATCATTCGCCTCATTTTCCACATCTCAGCAATAAATTCCTTACAACAGCCTATATTACAGAAAATATACGAAATAACATTCATTGTTTCACAAATTAATCCAGCAGTATTTGATAGATCAGTATTGTCTGGAAGAAGCGGAAAAAATTAAAATTCATAAGAAAAGACCAAAAGGTATTACTTATTGATAAAATAAGAGGCCTACAAGATTTTTTAGTCTCTTGATCACCTCAGCAAGATATCTTAGTGGGGAAAAAGTGATTCTGCCCTCTACATTTCAGGGTAGTTCACGAAACAATGCAGCAACTATGCCAAAATGCTAAGTCTTTTACAAACTTTACATTTTCTTAACTTTCACAAACAATCCGCAATGACTTGAAATAGCTACTGCATTACTCCCACATGAAAAACCCACTGATCATCGTGACATTATTACTAGCGATTTCTTATTGAAACTCAAGAACTGAAGATGGATAGGTTCAAGGAAAAGTATTTGGGGAAAAAAAAACATTCAGAGGAAGTATTTTCACTATTATGGAAGCAAATAACTATCAAAATGTCTGGTATTCTTCATTGAAGATAAATCTGAACATTTTTTATTTGAACTTTTTATGGACTTAGTTTGCAGCAATTGCTGCACAAGCCCCTAGTATTTTTTAATAGCAAAATTTTTTGAATACCACTCTCTTTTCTCAGAATGACATCTTAATTCAAAATACTATTAAAGAGTGCATATTCATTTAATATCAAATATTGTTTAGGTAATAGGTTCTTAAGTACCTTAGTAGATAAATAGGTAGTACTGAAAAACCCGGAGCAAACAGTATCGATCTGATTGTGTGATTTTCATGTCAATTTATAATCCAACATAATGCATGCGTAAAATATGAGTAGCATAATCCTTTGACCAATAATATAAGACAACATTACTTTGTAAAATATGTATAGTTTCAGAAGCGCTAGAAAATAATTTGTATTATCGTTTATGAATTCAAGTATCACATTAAATAATTGTAACGTGTTTCCAATATATGACAGTCGAAAAAGAGTTGCATAGTGACTTATTATCTAAAACTGCCTTATTTATGAGCAGTATTACATGACAGCTCATAAATGTAAGGCCTTACTTCCTTCGTAATACGTTTATGCTGAACATTTGTATTATCTCTTAAAGTGTTCGAATAGTGTGGTTACATAAGAAAGAACACATATATTATTTAATTATCTCCATTAATCACATTGTGTAGAACTTGATAATTTTTCTAACCACTTTATATTTTGTTTTGAAGGCCTGGCTCGGGACCTTGCAGAGTGTAAGTTGATTGTTGCGTGTTAATGGAATTATGATAATGGTAAAGGGAACAGGAAAACTCGGAGAAAAGCCTCTCAGAAGCCACTTTGTCCACCACAAATGTTAACTTGACTCTAACCAAGATCGAACTCGAAAGGCTGGACGGCTAACACTTGGTCACGAGTAAGAACACGTACTATTTGAGAATATATGATTTTTGTCAGTAATTCTGAAAACGATGAATATCTGAGTCTTTACAAAAATACGATTACCAACTTGTTCTTGTAAATTTACCTTCCAAAAGTACTGATTTATTTTTTTGTTAATCTTACGTACTTTTAAACTTATCTTCCTAATAAAATAATCGAATATTTTATTCAAGGACAAAAGTATGTGTTCGAAGTTGTGACGTCATACCTCCATGAATATCTTACCGTCATGTTGTCGGCTCTCAGTGGCTCTTTTATTAGGGTTGTTGAGTAGAGAAATTCTATGCATATTCGTTTTTTATGTTTTACCGACATACTTTCGACCAGAGAAAAATGGTTCATTTTTTATTGAAATTAAAAGAAAAAAATAGAATAACTGGATGTTAAGAGGTATTAAAAATGAACAAAACGTATGACCCCAGTCTAATATATACAGTCACTAAGCTCAGTACGTAGGGAATATGCATCCATAGATAGTTGCTAACCACTAGGATTGCTACTATCGCCTCATCACAGACAATGCGAAATAGTACCGGCACAGTCTATTATTCCTAGTACCACAGTCTAGTATATACAGTCACGAAACTCAATACTTACTAAATATGCATCCATAGATAGTTGCTAACCACCAGGATCGTTATTATCGCCTCATCACAGACCATTTCCTTAGCAAACGATAAAATGTATTGTACTTTCGATATCGTGTTCTTTAAAAAAAATTAACACCTTCCTTCCACTATTGAAATATGAAATACCGTACATAAGATTTATATATTATTTGTGCGAGATCGTGCGTATTTGCTTGTTTTCCGCACAGAACCAATACGCGGTAAGTGTGAAATACCACATTCAGTATTCCCAACGTAACACACGTAACAATTTCCCTCTTCTTACCGCTTAAGCGCGACATTCATTTTACTGCTTTAGGCTTTTAACATATTATTTTTAGAGACGTTTAACATAGTAATAATTATAAATTGGAAACTTACCACTGCACTTTCACCTAAATTGCAATGTTAATTATTGTTTTTAAATATTTGCAAAAATTAAGTAAAGTCTACTACTCCATGAAACTTATTGCATTCCTGATACAAGTAACATTAAGGAAGCCGTGAAAAAATCAACAAGATTCCAGATGCGGATGTTATTACTGTAATATGTTATATTAATAATATTGTTAAAATATTAAAATGAAAAATAAATAATTACATAACCTTACCGTTTGTTTTAAGTTCGCATTTATAGACTGGGGGGGGGGGGGGAAGACAGACGTATATCACGGCCTGCTGGAGTATAGTAAACACAGAAAACATTTTATAGCAACAATGTTGAAGAAAGATATTTTGGTTTTCCGAAGTTGCCGTCATTAAACAGAAACCGACATGGAGATTTCATTGCAACTAATTAGAAATTCATCTTTCAGGTGTGTAATAAACGATCTTCGCACAAAATAATGTACGATACACGAGCGGTATGTTTGTTTTCATGTTCTCGACATACCGCTCTTGTAACGTATATTACTATTTCATAAAGTATATATTATATTTTAGAAACTTACCTTCCCGGATCTTTCGGAAGGATAACTCTGACCTCTTTTTCTTACAATTTATAGTGCTATGAACGTCTCCTTGTCCCATATTATTATTCAAATTATTGTATTTTAGCCATTTACAATTATTGCAACCGATAACGAACATTTCACAGTTTACCTAACTTTTCACAACAATGCGAAATACGGCACAGTCAATGCGTTTTCGATCTAGACCAAGCCGTAATGTATGTTCGGATTTTCTATTCTAGTGTATGGAGCTCAGTGAAATATTGTAACTTTATTGCTTATCATAGCTAACTTTTATTTAGTGTAATGTGTCCATAAGTTCCGTTTACTTCTTATTGCATAATATGTTGCAGAAATAATTACAAAACTGTGCTATTTTAATGTGAAGTCTGTGAAAAGAATTTTACATGTTAACATAATCTGTTCGCATCAACATTTTAAGTTTAGAATTGAAGCTATTTTGAGGTTTAATAAAAAAGAATTTATATTGTGATTTTAATTTAGCACATCTACCTTCCTTAATTTTAGACAGAACATTTCCCAAACCACTCCTATGAAATTAGTGTACGTACGATTGTGTTACTTCATCTGTTAGGTAGTAGATAAATACAATAATTCAGTACTCAATTATAGTATTAAAATACAGACAAATTGAATGTGCGGGGTATCATACATGACATTATGTTTAATTATAATGTATAATTGCGAATATAGCAATATAAGTTAAATATAGTAAACATAACCTATAATTTCAACGTATTTAAATATCCGTGCGATGGAAATGAAAATGATTGAATCGTGCATAAATGAATGTAGAAGAATTTCGCAATATTTGATCGAAATAAAGGCAGGCATTACACTACGAACAATGTAATTTCCACACCAAAAATAATATTACATCTTAACTCGCAAGTGAATTAGCCTATGTCTGAAGTGACTCATAATCATTGTTTGAAATGTTATTAATGCAATTACACTACATTTTATAGAAATACTGTATATGTTAGTCTTTGTGCATTCCAACTAATTTACATGGTTGAAACGCCGCCCTTCGTAATCGGGTTAAGCGAATAACATGGTCTGCTTTAGTTCCTGTATTAGATCACGATGTCAGTGGCACAATCTATTGTTCCTAGTACTTACAGCGCTCCAAGCGGCTAGCAACTATCGCGTGAAATGCAAAAAAAAAAAAAAATCCCAAGCTTCGTGACTATATATTAGACTGTGTTAGTACCCTCAACAACTCAAGCTTCGTGACTGTATATACTAAGCTGTGGTATGACTATAATAAGGATAGAGTAAGTTAAAAGCCAAATTACTAAAAGGAAGTGCTTTGAAAGCAATATTGACTGAGATGTGGAGAATTCCCACATGATCTAATTTTTGGTTGATGATTATGTCTTGGGCTTACTGGAAAAAGTTGGTAACTACATAGGAAATCAATGAGACTCGCAAAATTTTTCCAGCAAACCAAGGATATTATCAAAATAACAAAGAATGTAATCAATTTATCTCGTATTTAGTATGTTATCTCTGTTACTTATGTGTTACAATTCCTAGAACGTTAGGAGAAATTTCGTCCCTCAGTAAATACAGCACCGAGGTCTGAGAACTCTGTCTCCTGGACTCCACTTCATTTCAGTGACGTGTACACGGATATCTTCATCTCCTAGATAATTTAGGAGACAATATATTTTGAAGTTTGGAATAATATTGCTACCAACTAAATGGCTCGCCGGTGCCACAAGTAAACAGTTGTAAATATGTACATATTTATGTAACAAACTGGGTTGGGCGGTACAAGTTACTAATATTACAAGAATATCCCAAATTTCTAAACGCGTTTTCTTAAGAAAGCTAACTGAAAGTCAAAAGAATTGGCGTACATAACCCTTGTTCGCCCAATAATGAAATATGGAGCCATAGGCTTGAATCTTTACAGACAAAACCAAATTGATTAAATAGAAAAGGTCCAACGTAGGGCAGAAAAATATTTCAAAATGGGGAAAGGGCATGGCGAAGAGATAATAAAAGACTTAGGGTGGAAATTGCTCGATTCAAGATGACGAAAAGTCAGACTTGTTCATGGGAAAAATGGGACACAAAACATGGACCGACATCAATGCTAGATTAGTGACACCATCTTACTTAGGCAGGGCTGTTCATATTATGAAGCTTAAAAGCAAAAAAACAGGCGTGGCAAAATTTTCTTTTGTTAACCGCACAATAGTGGAATGGAAAAACTTACCTGCAGCAATCTTTCAGGGTGGTCCTCTGAAAATCAATACATTATTTAAGGTTGAAAAGATTAGGCTGAGATTTAATAGTAATGCAATGTAATGTCATATAATTAATTAAGCTGACATGTAATTAAGGTAAGTTATAATTATTTAAGTTGTTGATGTTTGGGTTTAATAGAAATAGGATTTACTTTTGCATATGTATGCTTTATAGTTTATTACATATTAATAAGGCCTAGGTTTTAGCAATTAATTATTTAGTGTCACTTAATTTTATGTTATTTTATTGGTGTAATTATTGTAATGTTCTTATCATCATTTAGTGTTCTGCCTAAGGGCAGGTCTTTCACTGCAAACCCAGCTTTCTCCAATCTTTCCTATTTTCTGCCTTCCTCTTTGTTTCCTCATATGATCTATATATCTTAATGTCGTCTATCATCTGATATCTTCTTCTACGCCGAACTCTTTCCCCATTCACCATTCCTTCCAGTGCATCCTTCAGTAGCCAGTTTCTTCTCAGCCAGTGACCCAACCAATTCCTTTTCCTCTTCCTGATCAGTTTCAGCATCATTCTTTCTTCATTCACTCTTTCCAGCACAGCTTCATTTCTTATTCTGTCTCTCCACTTCACACGTTCCATTCTTCTCCATATCGACATTTCAAATGCTTCTATTCGCTTCTCTTCTCTTCGCCGTAATGTCCATGTTTCTGCCCCATACAATGCCACACTCCATACAAAGCACTTCACTAGTCTCTTCCTTGCTTCTTTTTCCAGAGGTCTGCAGAAGATGCTCCTTTTTTCATTAAAAGCTTCCTTGGCCATTGCTAGTCTCCTTTTGACTTCCTGGCAGCAGCTCATGTTGCTGCTTATAGTAGGGTAAAGATGCCTAATTCCGTGATACCCCTAATCCCGTGATAAAATTTTAATTGGCTGCCATGGAGTTGTGGTCTCTGACTTTTAAGTTTTTGAAATACATAACAGGTGCCAGGAGATGTCTTCTTTTCAATTCTATTGACTACCTGCCTTTTGAATAGAAACAGTCGACTGCAGAAGCTTTTGTTTAGTGAAAGGTGGTTGACCAGTGAGTTTTTCTTTCTCTTGTGACGCTCCTGAAGAAACATTTTATATTTGAGGTAAGAATTAATATAGCATTTTAAAAATGATATATTACTGTATATTAAAGTCAGCTGAATCAATGTGTAAGATTATTTAAACATTGTGAGACAATAACAATGCTACTGGAGCTTTCCCATTTTCGGATTTATTTTCATATTTCTCCTTCCTGGCTCACTCGACCAGTGATGCCAACGCTAAATTGTGAAAATTAATGTCTAAGAAAGAAAATAGTTCGTGGGAATAATAATAGAAATGAGTTATAGAAAACATCAATTATAATTATAATAAAATGATAGGGCATATATTTAACTTATTTACTGTTATTAGGAATATAAATAATGAAAAATAATTGTGTTATAATTCAATTTATTCAAATTTAATTATGTATTGAATTTAACTTTCAGTTTATTATGTTTATAATATATTAATATGTAGTTACACAAGTATTTTCTATGAAATTTGTCACTTATGTCCTTATTCTATGTTGTCATTTCTAGCTGAATCCATATTAAAACAATATACCATGACTTTAAAGTGTTTTTCCAAATACATGTTTGTTTTCTGAGCAGTTAATGAGGATTATTTTATTATCACGGAATTAGGATATTACTCACGGAATTAGGAAACCACTATCACGGAATTTGGATCCCTGTCACGGATTTAGAAGCTACTGTATAACAATGAAGAATCATATATTATATATCAAACTTGTGAAACTGTTGACACTGAATGTTGTAAAAACTGTAGTTAAAGATCCAAATAACATCATTTAGGTGTTATTTGAAAATGTTTAGTACAATTTTGGAATAAATATAGACTTCATGAAATATGTCACGGAATTAGGCAACTTTACCCTACATCCCAAGTATCTGAAGCTGTCCACTTGCTCTACTGCCTCATTTAGAATCCTCAAGTTTACCTCCTTTATTTTTCTTCGTATGATCATGGTTCTCGTCTTATTTGCATTTATCTTCATCCCGTACTGCTCACAGCTGTCATTTAGCTCCAGTAGCATATCCTTTAGTATCATTTCCTGTTCTGCTAACAACGCCATATCATCAGCAAATCTTATGCACTTTATTCTTCTTCTTCCTACAATCACTCCTCCCATGTTCTGAAAACAGTTATTTACTGAATCCTCCAAGTAGATGTTGAACAGGGTAGGTGATAAAGGACATCCTTGACATACTCCTCTCCCAGTTTCACTTCCTTCTCTGACATTTCTTCTCCTATCCTGACTTTCACTCGTTGTTTCATATAAAGATTACTGAACAGTCTTCTTTCTTTCCAGTCTACACTAATTTTCTTTAGGAATTGTAATGTTATTGTATTTAAATATCATTGCCAAGGATGTATACCCAATTGCAGTGCTAATAAATACATACTTAGTTACTTATCTAATGCCATCTTCAACATCATAACTTGTAACTGGCGTAGGCCAACATGTTGTAACATGTCACAGCAGGCAAAATGCCTTCAACGAATTACAGTCACATATAGGTTTATTGTTGTTAATCCAAATATTTAATTAAACCCTATACCATGGAACTTCCATACGTTTCGAACTGAAATTATTTTCCGCTGTATTCGAGAGATCAAAGGGATTAATACAAAAGTGGAAATTCGTATTTTCAATAAGCGAATTATATGACGACTTTTAATTGTTATTTTTAGAAACTTCAGTAAAAAAATATACTTTTTTTATCCCTAGGCTAATTTTGAAATGTTTAATCAAATATTGTTTTAATTGGAGATTTCAAAGTGAAATTTTCCGGCCATGTTATATGTTTCAGGTAAGGTGTGGCTTTAGCGCTTTATGTAAACCGCGACCGTGTGTTCATTACCGTATGCGGCATCGATATTTGAGACGTCATGATTGTGATGTCTTGCATTAGATGAGTGCTCGCTCAGTGCTGTGCCTACCTTTTTACTTTTTAATACAGTATGTTCGTCTATTCTTCAATCTACAAAAAAAAAAAAAAGTGTGGATACAGTAAAATGATACAAGTAGCGAATATATAATATAATATAATATAATATAATATAATATAATATAATATAATATAATATGTAAATAATAATTTATATTTTCTATATTTCTTTAAATTAATTACATTCATCCATTTGAACTATGCATTGTGCACTTTGTGAACGGGACAATATTTTCTTATTGTATAGAATTTAAAAACCCCTTTGTACGAAAAATTTTAAACCAAAATTTTTCTCTTTATTTATGTACTCAGTAAATTACTTCATTAATGCAATAAAACTTTTCCAAGTAAAACTACAAAGGGCTTTGTCATTCGTACTATGATAACGAAGTAAATTGTTACGAAGTACAGTCCCAGAAAAAATGACCCTTCTGAATTTTCCTAGAAAAACAAATGTCCCTCTTGAATTTTCTAAGTTCCAGATTCAACCCATTGCGCATGCTCAGTGCTCCAATTAATGGTACACACGATATTGCTTTGGCAGATATTGAAATTCATTATACGTCGATTGTCGTCTTAACCCGAAAGGCATTTAAAAAATGTATGCAAATTTAACTATTTCTAATAGTAGATGAATATTTATAAATCATGCAGTGAAATAGAATTATAGTAAACGAAATTAACCTGTATACAGTGGCGTAGCCTGTTTTGGGTGGGCCAGATATGCAGGGTTTAGAAAGTACCTGACACATCTCCTGACAATGCCGCTGCCGTCAACTCTCTTGAAATTCATTCTCGGAAATCTTATTTAATAACATGCAAAATTATTATAAACAATCATGCAAGGCATACCTATACAAACGCTTCATAAGGTGAACTGGAGCTGTCGAGATTTCCTAGCAACGAATCTGTCGATCGCTGATGATGGGTCCTTCAACAAATCTCAACTTTTCTCCCTCTCAATGGATAGAATTGCTAGATTACAAAGCCTTGTGCTTGACATGATTGTCGAATTTTTCTTCGGTTCAGAGCTTTGAAAAGTTTTATATCATTGCCTTAATGAAGGACGAACATTTACTAATATCCATTTTTAGAGACTGAGATACTGAGTCCATTTAATCCTTAAATTGGCAAAACTTAATTTCTTATACTGGTTTATTAAAGCGCGTCGGACTGTAAAGAAAACAACTATCACAATGTCCATATTTTATAAAAAAAAATATATATATAGTTGTCATTCTTGATCCCACAATCCGTTTTGAGATGCATGAGCAACAGCCACAAGAGGTGTGTCGTGAAAAACAAGTCATCTATGAGCCTTGTTGTCAGCATCTTGGAGCACAATACCACATCACACATTGGACAGTTTTTGGGCTCATGTTCGGTGCCCGTGGCACGATCCCACGTGAAACTTTCAATCAACTTAAACAATATAAAATTTCTGATGCAACGATTGATGCCATAGATCTCACGTGTTAAAATCATCCTTAGCTATAATTAGTAATCATTTGTACCCAACAAAATTTTTATTGTAAATGATTTCCTACGTTTTCTTATCTTAATGTTTTTTTTTTTCTTTCCAAGTGTCACAAAATTGTTTTCTTTACTTATTATTCTTTATGAATTGATTAGTAGGCCGATCTATCGAACTCTTATTTAGGGCGGCTTTTGTTTATACAAATTATCTATCTAACCACGCTCGCAGCTGCAGAGGTTATATCAACGTCGCCGGTGTGCCGGAATTTTTGTCCCGCAGGAGTTCTTTTACATGCCAGTAAATCTACTGACATTAGCCTGTCGCATTTAAACACACTTAAGTGTCATCGACCTGGGCCGGGATCGAACCCGCAACTTCGAGTATAGAAGGCCAGTGCTATACCAGGTACGCTACTAAGGCCGACCATATTTTATATGTTGTACTATATTATAGTGTTGTGAAATTTTAATTTTTCTACAAATTTTTGTTCTATTGTTCTATTAAAATTATAGCGTATAGCCTATTAACCTGTTGTATCATTTAGGATACTTTGCGAATTTAAGGCGAATTCGCATAGTAAATAAATAACTCTGAATAGCCTAACACATACTGCAATGCCCAAGATAAGTTACTGGTCCACACCTGTGGAGTAACGGTCAGCGCGTCTGGCCGCGAAACAAGGTTCGAATCCCGGTCAGGGCAAGTTACCTGGTTGAGGTTTTTTTCTGGGGTTTTCCCTCAACCCAATACGAGCAAATGCTGGGTAACTTTCGGTGCTGGACCCTGGACTAATTTCACCGGCATTATCACCTTCATTTCATTCAGACACTAAATAACCTGAAATGTTGATACAGCGTCGTAAAATATCCCCATGAAATAAATAAGAAGATGAGTTACTGTCAAAATCTGATATAATGACCCTGAGGCATTAAATTTGATTTTATTTTCATATTAATTTGCTGCTTTTTATATTAGTTGTGAAATACCTTCCTGTAATATTATTCAACTATTACTAGGTTGAAAACCGTTGTTAAATCGTTGTGGTGTGAATCGTGCTGTGTAAGGAGCGTCAAGAGTCGGACAATGTTTCGTTTGATTCTGCGACTGTGCATAAGATATATTCATCTTAATAACACAGATTCTTGTTTTTCTATTCGTAAATATCATTTGAAAACTTTCATTTTTTGCGGATGGTTGTGTTTCTTGCTTTATCTCTATAATATCAGAAATCTTCAGTCGTCCTTAACAATCGCACGTTAGCTAGCTCAATTTTGTTCACTTTTTTATTCTTTTGGTCCACATGTACAAATTCTACCAAAAGTTTGACATCTCTTCGAAAGTGATATTTCACTCCTGACATTGTACTTACGTGAAACATCCTGATCTTTATTCAGGTAACAAATGGCTGTGAAAAATGAAGTTTTTACTTCAAAATCGAACTCTCTATCTTTCAAACTGTGGATTATATAAGAATTTCTTCTGTTATGAAAACTTATTGAAAAATTACATTTTTTTTTTTGTAGGAAAATAATTACTCCAGAATGAATGTACTTAGATAATTGAATTTTGAGATAGAGTTAGATATATCTGGCCAAGTGAGGTGGCTCATACGTTCCACACGGGATTCGCATTCGGGAGATCCGCTGTTCAAATCCCCGTACCGCCCAACCTGATTGTGGTTTTCGATAGTTACGTAGGCAAATGCTGGATTGGAATTTTCAATAGCATTTCCCTTCCTCTTCCCTGTAGAAAAAGAATTTAGATATTCATATCATAGCACTCATCATCATCATCATCATCATCATCATCATCATCATCATCATCATCTCATTCCATAGACATATTCAGGTCATGACGCATGTCTTCGTCCGCTTGCGGGAAGGGCGTCCTCTCCGAAACCGTCTCTGGCTTCCAAGCCTTCCGCAATATCTCTGCCAGAATTCATTCTTTAAGAGCACTTCCGAGGGTGCTTCGACACTTAGAAGGGCTGTCGGAATGGATCCTGTGCTGCTTGGTCACCTTGGTGGTATGAACTTAAGGCGAGGAGTGTAGGGGGCCCATTGTGTGAGCGGATGAGGGGTCTCATGCGGCCAGTGAGCTGGTACACCTCATTCTCATTCGTCCCATAATTTGGGGTGCACAATAATACGCCACTGTCGAGCCGACATGCTGAAGAGTCGTCTCTAACTCGCGCCTAGCCACTGACTACCACCACCACCACCACCACCACCACCACCACCACGACTACTACTACTACTACTACTACTACTACTACTACTACTACTACTACTACTACTACTACTACTACTACTACTACTACTAAACATCTGAAATGTCTCTTGTGCAATTAATTTTTATTTTAAGAATTTGAGACAGCTCGTTGACGCATTGTAATCCAGAATTTTTCTTTCTTTTATTTAGGAAAAATTGCCAGTTTCTAAAATTCTCTCGAGTTTGAAATTCGGTGCAAATTAGTCAGGGACTGACTCTGCCATTTACATTATAACACTGGGAGTTGGTAACAACTTGTCAATCAGCTAATTCCCTCCATTTTTATTGACAGTTGTGAAGTTTGTTACAAGTGTGGAAAGGTTAGATTTATTCCTTGAAAAAAAAAGTGAAAATGGGTCGAAATTCAGTGTATGGATATGAAGTGATAGATTATTTGCAATGTGGAAGAATGACTTGAGATAATATCTAACTCTCTCCAAAATTGATTGATATAAATACATATATTCTGGAGTAATTAATTTTTTCTACAAAAATGTATTTTATAATACGTTTTCATAACAGAAAAGTTGTTATATAAGCCACATTTTGAAAGATAGAGAGAATGGATTTGCAGTAAAAAGAACTTCATTTCTGACAGGTATTTGGTCCCTATATAGAAATCGGGGGATTTCCACATAAATATAAGGACAAGAGTGAAACATCTTTCTTCAATGGGTGTTCTTAAACTTTTGGTAGAAACTGTAGTTCACTCCTCACTGCAACATGATATTAAAACTGACGTACGAACAATTTAATTCAGTTTCAATGATCTTTCTGTTCCATACACCTGCAGGACTTTGTTAATTAAATAAAGAGGTTTTGGGTGAAAAATCTGCTTCCGTCGGCGGGCCCGTGTTTTGACCATCCCTGGTTTAATACATAATTTAGGTGCAGGCACAGTCTCGAGTCACTCACCGTTCTAATTAGTGTGGTGCTTCCTTTGTACGATGGCATAGCTGTCGTAAGTTTTAAAGAACGACACGGTTCGTAAATGATGGTAGAAACGAAATACATCATATTTTCAGGTTTTGGGAAAGGAAATTACTGACTGTTCTTCGGTGTTATGCCATGAAGGAAGTCAGATTGCTGATAAAGGATGGCGTAAGTTCATAACGTACATGTGAATACAAAACCGTTCAAGTCAACGTCGTTGACATGTTGAACCGATTTCCTGCGCTTTTCTTCTTGTATTTTGCCGTCATGGTCATAATCCTGGCTGAGTCGTGAACATATCACGTGCCTTTGAAACTCCATCCTACGTCAAGATGTGATTGATGGGTATGATGGATGTAACGTATTATAGCTATGATATGGTTCCCAAAATTTTGCTTGGAGCTACTAGAGAAAATCTCGTCTAACATCAATCTCAGTCATTTTTCTTGAGAGGCAAGAGAATTTAAACCATAGTGAACAAACTTAGCTGTGATTTTATTTATTTTATACAAAACTTTTTTTTTTGCTGTGACACATAATCAAGTTATTATAGTAGGAGAACTAATGTCGCTAATGTTGTTGTACGCTTCGATAATTTTCAAGAGTAGCCTAATATAAGTATTGATAATAATTAATAATTATAAAGATGGAATATTCATTATCACATCACTCGTCCTTGGCTGAAGCATTGTATTTTGACATTTCACAGCAAAATGAACTAAACGTTTATATGTAATTACTTTATGAGTTTGTTTCATGTTGTTAAACAAATTTTTAAGATGATTTTTACGCCAGAACTTGTTAGTAAGTTATATGGATTATTCAGAAGCGATCTAGTGCCATAAAAATAATTTGAATTTCTTATTTTCGGAAGAAGTTCTTCATGGTTTTGCATAGGCCTAATGTTTGATATGCAATACAAATAAACTGATTTCTTATGTACAGGAAAACAGTAAAACGGTAATAAAATATATAAAAGTTAGTAAATGGAACTACTGTAATTCGTGAAATTGTTCGTTATTTAAATATGTAAATCGTGAAAAAAGTAGTTATTTGAATATATAAATCATGAAGAAAAAGTTAGAATTTCAAAATTACAATCACTTTTAAAAGGTGTTAATAAAACACTCATTTCTCTACAAGCTTCCCCGGTATTAATAAGGTCGGTTACACACTAGAATGGAGGAAAGTGTCACAGGAATATATATAAAAAAACATTAGGCCTAAGTTCATTTCCACACTATGACAGACCGCTTGGGTCCCAGTTTATCAGAATACATTATTCGTTAGTCTTCGTTGTGTACACCTTCTGCAAAATATGGTGAATATCTTTTAGAAGTTTCTTCTTATTGTGTTAGTGTGTAACGAACCTAAGCATTGCGCATGAGCGACACTAAATTTTCATTTTTTTTACAGCTGAGCAAGTAGGCTATGCTTTCCACGTGATAAAACGTGAAAGATAAACCCATTTTCGTAATTATTTTGAATGTTTCATTGTCGAATATGAAATCATGGAATTTCATGACCGATGAATATAATTCGAAATTCGAAAAAAAAACTGGGAACACCATCAAAATTCGCGACAAATTTGCGATCGTAAAGCGTGTCAAAAGGAAGAGTGTCCTTCATACCCAGTGAGGGAAGTGGGAAAAAACCAGAGGCGGTATGCTACCCCTAGATATTTCTCTGGCATACACCGATTTAAAAAAAGACATACCTCTTCCTTACAACATATACATGATGTATGCAATAATTTGTTTCGTGCAGTCAGTAACGCGAATCTTTGAAGCTTATGCAACACATTAAATTTCTTAATAAAATAATTTCAAGTTACTTCATTTATTTACTAGATCATTTTACAATGTCCTTTGAGACTTATCATTTAAAATAATGTTAAACTTCAAAGTGCCTTACTTAATATTATTAATAAAAAGTGCAACAAAAAATGACAGTCACTAAATTGGCAACAATGGCCACCATAAGGTACAGACCACAGCCTTCTATACTTGAAATACTACCGTTGTAAGCATTCCAGGGGTTGAGCTTATCAAATAAGCGTGTCTAAATACGAGTACACACTGAATACAGTTCCAGAAGCCTGTGGTTTAGATTTAAGAAGCAGACAGGTAGTAGCCTACTCTTTGCTGTGAAGAAATATATAAACAAATTTTTAATATCACATTTTTCCAGTGACGGTATGTCATTTTTCATTAACGGTATGTTTTCTGGCCATAGAAATCAGTGGCGGTATTCCACTTCCCTCACTGTTCATACCTACACAAATGTTATCTCTCTGACCCAATTAGCAGAAATTCTTGGAAAATCATTCGCGATAATCGAATGTCGCTACTTACGTAGGATATTACAGACAGAGAAAATAATAGCTGTCTCTCTAAAATGTTCTTAATTCTATTGCTACATTTACTTGAAGTACCTATGAAAGACATCAAAGACATAAATAGAAATACATTAGGCCTATAACGGAAGGAAATCTTTGTTTGTGCACTAAAAAAACATGATCGAAATAATATACGAGTCCAAAATTCTCACACGAACGATTATTAACGTACTGGTTTCACATGTGCTTACTCTTATATGCAAACGAAGAGGAAAGTAAATTGAAGCGCCTTTTTGTTGTTTAGTCAACTGTCCGAAGACATATCTGAACCTCACAAGTGATACCAACAAGGCACCACTTATGTGGCAATTAGGCCAGGAGATAAAGGGGTAGAGTAGCCAGTTCCTTTCCCCCTCCATTACATACATCGCCACTAGCTACATATTACACTAATCAGACTTCAGATGTAGGGTATATAAACAATTTTGTTCTTCCTCTGACACATTGGGACAAAAATCCCGCACACCGGTGAAGCTGATATAACCTCGGCAGTTGCGAGCTTCATTAAATAAAATATTTAAAAATTTATCCTCCAACGATCCCATATTCACACCTCACTATTACCTAGGTATTATTAATCAACCGTTATAATATTCTGCTTTTGAATTCGTTAAGTCCACACGTTCAACACAATACATTACAGATCTGTTGGAATTGGTTATTTAACGACGCTATAGCAATGTATGTGTCCAAGAATTCGCCGTGAGATTACTTGACAGTGATATGACTGGTGGAGAAAAACCTCTGAAAAATCTAAAATAATGAAGAACAACAGTTTTAAAGAGTGTTAAAGAATATGAATGTAACGAAACAAAAGATGGTCGATGTTTATGCAGTACAGAAGGAAGAGAATCGAGAATATTTTATGTATATTGAGGAATTTCGAAATAAACCCCACCACCAAGGAGATTATGATACTGTACATTCAGTGTACTCTTGCTGGGGATGCTAGAGAAATTTTTTGTATAAAAATATATGTGTTTCTTATAGTAATGAATTTATTATTATTTTATTATTATTATTATTATTATTATTATTACTACTACTACTACTACTACTACTACTACTACTACTACTACTACTACTACTACTACTACTACTACTACTACTACTACTACTACTACTACTACTACTACTACTACTACTACTACTATTTAGCATTACTATTTGCGAAATGTTTGCTATATGTACTGGATAACATAATATACGACGGTTTCATAACAATTCGGTTCTACTGCAGAGAAGAAATCAGATTCTAAAAATAATATTTCAGGAAGTTCGTAGTCACTACCGAAATCTCTTTGATTCTAAATTACAGCGTTTATCCAGAAATAATATGTTTACGTTTAGGGGAAATTTAAAATGAATTCCTTGCGCCCCAAAACAAGACATACTTCACCTCATTTCTTTTACGAGAAGCATTATGGTCTTAGTTCCTATAGATGTACGCCTGTGATTTCGTGTTCTCTGTATTGTTTACAGATAAAGTCACTTTCAGTAAGAATAATATGTTCAAATTTTACAAAGTTCATTCCTGGACTGTAGAAAATTCTTACGGTGTTGATAATCAAGTACCAACAGAAATTCAGCATTATTGTATGAACAAGAATAACAAAATTGACAATATGATTTTGATCTACTGGCGCACTAGAATGTAATGCAATTTTAAGAGGCATTTGAATGAAATGCAAATTAGAAACATTACATCTAAACGTTTGAGATGGACAGGACATGTAGTACGTATGGGTGGAAACAGAAATGCATATAGAAAGTTTAAAAATACCTTTGGGGAGGCCGAGACGTAGATGGAGGATAATATTAAAATGTATTTGAGGAAGATGGGATGTGATGGTGGAGATTGGATTAATCTTGCTCAGTATAGAGACCGATAACGGGCCTATGTGAGAACGACATTGAACCTCCGGGTTCCTTAAAAGCCATTTATAAGTAAATTTTTTAATTAAATGCAATTCGTCACATGTAGTTTATACACAATGTCTCTCTGCCTCATTTTAGGTGATTTTCATAGGATAACCGATTAGTTGTGGTGGATACATTTTATGGCCTGAAAGTCTCGCACTTTAATTCATTTAATTTATATTTCTGGCATGACCTTATCTCTTTCTATTATCTATAATAATCTCTTTCTATTATCTATTATTATTCGAAATATATTAACATTCTATGTATTTTAGCTTAATTCTGCTACACAGTTTATTTCAGTGTTTAATTAATAGTTCATAGTATTTTGTTGTTTAATTCGTAAATAACTCTTGTATACATGTAACTCTCATCTAAATCAAATTGTTGAATTCTTTGTAAGTTCATGCATATGTATTTACACTTTTTGCTGGTTGAGTGGAAGAGAAGGCCTTACGGCCTTAACTCTGCCAGCTAAAATAAATTATTATTATTATTATTATTATTATTATTATTATTATTATTATTATTATTATTTACGTCTTAATTAACAACTGAGAGCATTGAAACGTTACGACAAAGTGTCCAGAAAGACAGGGAAATAATTCAACAGAAACTTAAAAATTCTGAGCGAGTGATAAGGTCCGTAATGAGGTGCTATAGCCTAGGTCCTAGACTTTATCAATGCACAGGAAGATAATGAAAATAATTTCCTTCAATTGCTGGAACGTAAGAAGAAATGTAAATTATAAGATTTAGAGCATAAATTTCGGTAATAGTTTTCGATCTTTCAGAACCTGAATCCCATTTGTCACGGATACCACATGATATGAAACTTCCCAGTACATGACATGACATAAAATAAGTATTTTGCTTTCAACAATATCACATCTTTCTCCTTTACAAACAACACACGCCAACTATCCTTTCAGAATGAAACATCTACGATAACATTACTTGACAGATGGCAACGCATCGCATAGCCGAGTTACGATATCTACAATGATGGGACGTTAGGACTTCAAACATCATTCCCACGATAGTAGAGGTAGAGGCTTCAGTGCTAGCCTTCTCTTTTCACCTCCACAACAGAGAGAAAATTAGAACATAATGGACAGGTGCAATTTATATTATTTTTTTTATGTAAGCATAAAAATTTTCCTAGGTTACGTAACTTTAGGTTTTTTGGCTTAGGTCAGAGATCCAGTTAGACGTTCGAAAATCTTCTCCTGCATTTTTGTGTATTTTAGATAAACACACACAATATCAAACTTACATATTAATATTTTCGCATCACTAATTATTCTACTCAGTCCCGCGCCGTGGCGTCGCGGTCTAAGGCATCATGCCTAGGACTCGCGTTACGGAATGTGCGCTGGTTCGAGTCCTCATGGGGGAAGAAATTTTCTCATGAAATTTCGGCCAGTGTATGGGACCGGTGCCCACCCAACATCGTGATGCACTTGGGTAGCTACGATAGGTAGCGAAATCCGGTTGCGAATGCCAGCTATAACGGCTGGGGGGATCATCGTGCTAACCACACGATACCTCCATTCTGGCTGGATGATCGTCCACCTCTGCTTCGACATGTGGACGTGAGGCCAGCAGCCGGCTGGTCGGTCTAGGCCCTTCACGGGCTGTAGCGCCACGGATTATTATTAATTCTACTCAAGTTATTTACCGTGTACGAAGGAAATTATTTGGAAAGCCATTTCTAACAGAACAGTTCCTAAAAGGCTAATTTGGCCGTCTCTTCAGAGTTGCCAACTAATACCAGATATCACCAAAGAGGCTATAATAATAATAATAATAATAATAATAATAATAATAATAATAATTATTATTATTATTATTATTATTATTATTATTATTATTATTATTATTATTATACAGTATTAACACTAACGATGTGTTGTTTATTTACTTATTTACCATATCTTATCTTTATGTTGGGAGTGTTTTCTAAATGGTTCAATAATTTGGGAAAGAGTAGGCCTCTATTTTCCTCGCGAACCTCTCGCACAATAATTTATGTTGGTAATTGGTATATTAATATGAGCTAATATTAAAATGTATTTTGCCTGACAACATGAAATTCATTGCTTTGACTAAACAGTTTACGATTCACGATACCTAACCTAAAAATGCATTTTGTTTCATCACGTGAAATGATTAGTAGGCCTACAAACTCGGAAAACCGAATGCCACTTTGAAATGTATGCTTAAGAATACTTACTCCTAATAATCTTGCTATTCTAGTTATAGTAATTGCTGTTTCCGTGAGCATTATTCCTTCTTCATTATCTTTTTCCTTCAGTTCATTATACATATGAACTATAGATTCCTGAAGCATACTCTGAATGGCACACGCTTTCTTTTTGTAGGAATCACTGCGATGCTATTTACTCTCTTTGATATTATTATTTTAAAAGAATCTAAACACGAAAAAAAATAATTAAAATGTGACGTGGCATTTCTATCGATCACCCAAGTGCATGTATCACAGCGTGTGTTATACGAGAGTGGATCGGAAAGTAACGCACAACCTTTTTTTTTTTTTTACGGAATACTATTTTGGTTAGGACGTTAAAAGTTGGCAGATATTTAGTTTGAATTTTACGCTACAGACAGCAATTCCTCGATCAAGTGTCACCCTGATGGAACGACCGTAACTACTGAGTAAAGATAGCGAGTGTGCTAGCATCGTCTGCTTGTGAAGAACAGTGAGATGTAGTCCGGTTTTTGGGGGGAAAAACGAAAAAGTCCCAATGAAATACACAGGGAAATTATGGAAGTGTATGGTGCTGATTCTCTGGACACTAGCAACATCTCCAGGTGGTACAGGTTCTTCGATGGGGGCCTCCGACGAAGCACGTTCCTGCCGACCAATGACCGTTGCAACACCACCACATTTTTGAGGCAGCAATGACCCACACTACAGTCCAGACTTTGCAGCGTCTTTCACCTCTTCGGACCAATGAAGAAATTTCTAGGTCAACACTTCGGTGCGTATGAAGAATTGAAATCAGTCGTGCTCATGTGGCTATAGGCCTATGCCTAGAAAACAGAATTTTATGAATGAAGTAAACTGGATCTGGTGCCTCGATGAGAGAAACGTGTGGAGAAACTTGGTTTCTACTTATAAAAACAGGTAAAACCTGTAGCTTTCTTGTGCATTATTTCGTTTTGCTTACGTATTAAATATGTTGCCACAAAAAATGTTGTGCGTTACTTTTCGATCCTCCTATGTATTGTCCACACCTGTGGAGTAACGGTCAGCGCGTCTGGCTGCGAAACCAGGTGGCCCGGGTTCGACTCCCGGTCGGGGCAAGTTACCTGGTTGAGGTTTTTTCCGGGGTTTTCCCTCAACCCAATACGAGCAAATGCTGGGTAACTTTCGGTGCTGGACCCCGGACTCATTTCACCGGCATTATCACCTTCATATCATTCAGACGCTAAATAACCTAGATGTTGATACAGCGTCATAAAATAACAATAAATCCTATGTATTTATTTAAATTTACCTGACTATAATTTTGTCTCGAAACCATAACTCAACGCAACACATAAAATAACTATTATGTATTAATATTAATACTGCTATTAATTAATGATTAGTAGCTCAAATTTCACTAGCTTCCAGTAATCGGCTCAGAAATATAGAAAAATTTAATTTTCAAAATTTTCACTCCCTACAACTGCTGCCAGCTTAACAGTTAGAAAATCACTACCAGTTGTTGTATTTCTTAGTACCGAAATTCGAAATGAAGTTGGCGAAAGAAAATTCAACCTTCTTACTAGAAAATCATCATAATCCATTAGGATAAATATGTAGTAATGGAGGGGAAATAATTAAGTTTCACCTTAAGGTAATAAGTAAGCTGATCCTTTTATACATTGTGCAACATCAACGATGGCCCTGCGTCATGTCGAATCCATGACCAGGAACACCAGCTTATATATCTATTATATTACATTATATTATATTATATTATATTATATTATATTATATTATATTATATTATATTATATTATATTATATTATATTATATTATATTATATTATATTATATTATATTATCATAACCTATAAATTCTGCTATGATTGAGGTTCTGGCTGATATGTAGTCCTACATCTGTTATCAGGCAGTACATCTCACTTGATGTGTATCAGAGGAAGAATAATAATTGTTTGTATGCATCTGACGTCTGACTAGTGTAATATGTAGCTAGGGGTAAAGGAACTGGCCACCCTACCCCATTATCTCCTGGCCAAGTTGCCTCATAAGTGGTGCCTTCTTGGTATCGTTTGTGAGGTTCAGACCTGTCTTCGGACAGTTGACTAAACAACAGCGGGCCATATTCATAGACATCCTTAGCGCGGACTTCCGGCGGATGATCAGCGAACTAACGTTTTTCGTATTCATAAACCACTGTTAGCGATATATGATGTGAATCCTGTACAAGTAATCAGTCGATAGCTCGGGCTAGTTTAGCACGCTCGTAGCGCTGGCTAGCGAAATGTCTATGCATAGCACCCTTTAAATGACTAATCTGCTGGGAGGGAATCATAGTGCAGACACACGTTACCCCCGTTCTTATTGGATGATCAAAAAACTCTGCTGAGACATGTGGACGTGAGACCAACATTCGGCTGGTCAACCTTGAATCTTCATGGGCTGTTGTACCACCCATTATTATTATTATTATTATTATTATTATTATTATTATTATTATTATTATTATTATTATTATTATTATTATTATTCATTACTGAAGATGGGTGTGATCCTATACTTCCATAATGGGGGACGAGTAACTGAGTTAATAATTCGTTTTGCTAGAGACTAGAAAGGACCTGGGTTCAATCCTGTGTAGTGGTGAATATTTTCCTTTGACAAAACTTCTAGAACGGACCCGGGGGCCATTCAGCCTCCTGTGGAATGAAGGACCGGGTCTTACCAGGGGGCAAAAGGCGGTGGGAGCGTGGTGCGGAACACACCACCTCATTCTAGTGCCGAGGTCACGGAAGCATGGAGCTCTACCTCTGTGCCTTCCATGCACCTTCATGGGGTGTAAGAGGTTACCTTTATCTTTATAATTTCAAAATATTAAGTGTAGAGAATATATAATCCATTCTTGGTGCGAACAGTCCATAGGGTGAACGTCGACTAGCCGGTTGCCGGTCTCGGGCCTGGGACTTTTCATATTAAAATCGATAGAGACCTCTTGTGGTGGACAAAGTTGCAGTTGAGGTTTTCTCGGGGTTCTCCCTCTTCCCCATATTAGGCATCAACATCATTCCATCAACATCTCTCTATTCCGTCATCATTCCATAGCATCCCCCTAACGCTGGCTGGTAACGCACTGAGAGCGCTGGCCTAGGGATGATAGCGGTAGTCTCCTCCAAACGTAGGCACGCAGCGAACCTTACAGCCGGTTATACAGGGCCCGGCAGAGTGGTCTACCCGATTTGAAACATAAACAAAAAGAACACTATAGATCCTATTCAAAATTTTATTTTACCTTCTCACACAAGAATGCTTCTCATTTTGATATCACGTTGTTTTAAAGATAATATCGTCCAAATGCTTGCTCACACGAGCTATACACTCCTGAAACAGTGACTGTGCGTCAGTCTTCCTCAAAAAGTATGGCCTTATTATTCCAAATTGTGCAACAGCACACAAAGAGTTACGGAAAGTTCGCAGATGCATTTCTTGAGGATTTTCTGGTGCCCAATGCCGAATGTGTTGTTTGTTGATGCAGCCCCACAAATGAAACTGAGCACAACAGCGTCTCCTGAAACATTTTCCAATATGGTTTGCAAGCAGCTTGGCGGTTGAGCCAATCTTGTTCTCGAAGTCCCTGAACCACCATAATTTTATTAAGATAGAACTAGAGGTCTGTCTAGGTGTAATAACGTCAGGGCATGTTTAATGACTGAACATTGTGGAGAAAAGGTTAACAGCTTTCTTATTGTTGCGATATTCTCGGAAGTCCGAACGTTGCGACATCTACCGGACGACTTCTGTTTGAAAGTTGAACCTTGTGTCTGAAATTTCTCACCTATAACTAGCGATGGAGGAAATGATTTTAAAATCGATATATTGATATTGCAGTAGATTGTAAACCTAATTTTGATAATCCATATATATTGAAGAAAATACATCGAACGATTATGGATATATCTCTATTTCGTAAGCAAATTGCAGTTTTAGGTGTTCATTTAGCCTACTGTAATACAATAAAATTACTTCAATTTTAATTTTCCTTTTTGCCATTGAAATTAACATCATAACAGTCAAAAGCATAAATGTAAAATTGTAGCAATAAACAGTACATTTTCAATACCGTATGATGTAGGTCCTAACCTAATAAAAATTATGGTGGAGGTATATAGTGATATTAACTATTATAGAGATAGTCAAGTGAACTCTATATGGTTGAGTATTTAAAAATTGTTATGTTTTATTTAACGACGCTCGCAACTGCTGAGGTTATATCAGCGTCGTCGGTGTGCCGAAATTTTGTACCACAAGAGTTCTTTTACATGCCAGTAAATCTACTGACATAAGCCTGTCGCATTTAAACACACTTAAATGCCGTTGACCTGGCCCGGGATCGAACCCGCAACCTTGGGCATAGAAGACCAGCGCTATACCAACTGCGTCAACCAGGCCAACTTGGGTATTTGATATTGGAATACGATTCAGTTATTGTAATATTTTATAGGATTCAATCCAGGACACAGATATACGTAACAACGTAATCATTTTGAAATGTAAGTAAACAGAACTTGAAATTATTTTTAAATGTAAGTAAATTGTACTTAGAATGTTACAAGTTTTAACAAACTTCACGGTTGATTTGATACAATCCTTCTATAGTAAGTTCCCATTGCAAGTTATTGTAACACTCCAATATTCCAAACAACAATGGTGATGAAGATAGGGATAGAATTTTTATGCACTGAAAGAGGTAATAAGAAAACAGAATGTCAGTACTTGGTTGTGCACAGAAATCATAGCCGTAAACAAATGTGACATCAGTATTAAATTTTTGTTTCTCTTTCCATTTCAGAATATAGGAATAAATGTTTCGATAGGCCTACCCTTTTGAGATCAGACTGTTCACTTTCAGGATGGGAGTTGCTCTTGCCTGGGGGATCATTAATAACAGTATTAAAACAGTAGTATAATTATCGGAATTGTCTAGTGTGGATTTTGTTGTTGTTGATAATGATAATAATTCCACAAAAAAAACTTATAAATTTGTGAGAAACCCGATATATTATACGATATATTGAATCAAAATTTCGATACAGATATATCGAAACGAAAATATCGGTATTCCGTAAAAACCGATACATCGTTTCCATATCTACCTACAACAATATGGTTTTCTTATCAGGAATTCTTCCGTGTCGACTTCCTCTAAAATGGGTATAAAATTTTTCGCTGCGTTGCAATCACAGAATCACAATTTTTTTAATTTGCTTCACCAACAAAATGCACAATCTTCACCTGTCTACGCCATGATTGTAACTGAAATGACATGACTTGTGCTGCTCAAAGACATAAGCTATACCAGGGCCGGGCATGAGAGCGGCTCAGTCTAGCTGGCCAGAGCTGCTCTCGCTCCGCAAGGCACTTCAATTCCAAGCCAGAGCAGAACGCTCACGCAGTGGCGGACTCACATTACAGCTACCTTCCCTGCATTAATATAACAAGAGCCACGGTTGTTCTAGTCATTCAGTCTGTCAGTACATAATAGTTTATAAGAATATTACATCAATCCATTGTACAGTACAGAATTTATAACACTCTTATTAATTTAATGAAATAAACTTCGCTCTATGCACACACACAAATCATTAGGCTTATTTACATAACCCATACGCACATACTGCAATCTCCTCACCACGGTTCTACGAGACAGGCGTATGGCTTCCACTTCCCCTACTTGCTGTGGACAGAGTTCATCTGCCAATATAATTAAACATCGCTTGATGAATTCACCTTCGTTGAATGTTTTCAATTCCTTTGCAATTTCGTGGCAAATTTTGTAGCTAATTCTCATAGCCGATTCACTAAGTGTATTATTGTCATCCTGTTAATACATAAATATAATATGATATGATATGATATGATATGACCATAAATTAATGCAACTTAAAAAACATGTTTCTGAGGTACATTATATTAGAGTATCTATTTGATATTTACATTGCATTATAAGTTATTATACATTTAGTAATATATAATTTTAAATTATACAAATATTATAATTATCATAGTATAGTATATTACAGTTCAAGATATATAATATGATATATGATATATCATGAACTGTAATATACTATACTATGATATATCATAATGTCGTTGGATATTGAACTTCTTAATCAGTTGGAGTGTTTTATGCCAAATTAAACACTTTGCTAATCCACTGCTCTCTACCAAAAAGAACTCCTCCTCCCATGGTTCATTAAAAGCATTGGGAGTAGCGGGCCGCTTTAGTGTATGAGCGGAAGCTCCGTCTTCAAAGTTCGTCTCATACTGCAGAGTCACCATTGCACCGACAATGAATGACGTACAGTATGCTTACGTCACAGCGCTCGCAAGATGCGCTCTTTAAAGCACACAGCGCTCATTTCTGAGAATCACGTAATATGCCCAACCCTGGACTATACCATCAAGCGCAACTATTAAGAAACCTATGCGGAGGCCAATTCAAACTGAGATCATTCTGCCGGGCCGTATAAAAACGATTAACCTCAGATTAAGACATCAAATTAATCTTAAGTTAGGCTATGTTTAACTGTGAATTTTTGATTGTATAAATACTAACTTATTTTGTCTTAACTTTAAGTTAAACAAATCTTCTCGCGTTACTCATGTTAGCTGAAGTTTACAGAAATTATTTCAGAATGAAAAGAGTTATTTTTAAGTTCCAATTGAGGTGAAACGATGTTTTACACATTTCCATTATTTGTTTCTGGTTTGAGTGAAATTACAAATTAATATATTTATTTACAGACTTCTGATTATTCTGAAACCTCATCTAATGGTGATAGTGAATTCTTATGAGCTCGTGTTTTCTACAGGAGAGGAAATCCGTTTATTGAAGTTCAATTTAAAATTAGATTTAGGTTATCAAAATTTGTAGTGCAAATTTTTGAACAAAAATTACGTCTTCAGTTACAACCAAAAATCTGAATTCAGTGATCATGATCCTCCTTATACGTATTGAGACGTATATTCAGTAGGCTGTAATGATTGTTTGTTTTTCATTGCGAAACAGTTGAAAACCAACTGGCTTTACTAATTTAATTCATATTTCGCTTTATTGCCACGTATATTACTGTAAATATCCGTTAGTACTGAACCTAGTATCCCGCGCCGTGGCGTCGTGATCTAAGGCATCCTGTCTAGGACTCGCGTTACGGAATGCGCGCTGGTTCGAATCCTCATGGGGGAAGAAATTTTCTCGTGAAATTTCGGCCAGCATCGTGATGCACTTGGGGAGCTACGATAAGCAGCGAAAAATCCGGTTTCGCAAACCAACTATAACGGCTGGGGGGATCATCGTGCTAACCACACGATACCTCCAATCTGGTTGGATGATCGTTCATCTCTGCTTCGGCATGTGGACGTGAGGCCAGCAGCCGGCTGGTCGCTCTTGGCCCTTCATGGGCTGTAGCGCCACGGATTTACTTTACTTACTTACTGAACCTAGTTTTACATGTTCATAAGTTAATTTTATACAACATAATGTAGAAACTAATCCGGAGTTATTTACTAATTTTCAGTTAAAAATAAAATTTTAATTAGTGACTTTTATGCAACTGTGTCTTAGTATAGTCAGGTGCTGTGGACTTAGGAATGCGCGTAGCTTGAGGTTTAGCGCAATAGATCTTGAATGGTCGTAGAGCTGGATCGTAGTTCCCCCCCTTCAATAAACTAAATGCAATTCACGTTCACATGCCTGAGAGCGGGTGGTTGGAATATGTAGCTTAATACAACAGTCCAAAATTATAATTTCAGTTTTAGCATTGAGTTTACGTGAGATATTTCAGCAGCTTTCTTCGGTTAGGAACAATTGGCTGGGCGAAACCTCTGTCTTTTTATTTTATCTAACATCCAATGCTCTAGAAATTCGCCGTTACAAGTTATTTGAACCATTAACGTTCGCACTAATGAACCTTCTCGTTGAAAGAATAAAGGCGCAGGTAACAAGCACCTTGCTCCTGCTCCGCAGATTAGCATGAAAGAATCAAAACGCAATGTGCTAGTCATCTGTTCGTTTTCGGTTGCAGCAAGCTGCGACTGCGCACGAATCTGACTGCCCGGCGTCGGAAGGCTCTTTGCAATGGGGGGTCCCAGGCCGGCGCAGAGAAGAAGATCCTGCCTCTCACCCCTCGCCCCCCTGCACGCATCCTCGTTGCCGACCATACTGCTCCTGCCCTAATCCGGCCCCAAACCCCGGACCTCCTCTTGGAGCATCACTCGTGCCATACGTAGCCTAACCGCTTCTTCCTTTTCGTGTTGCGCGCTCTCTTGTTGCAAGTGTTTATAAGTGTTGTGGTTATTTTTTGTGTATGTGGACTAACACTTTTGTACAAGATACCATACACATCAATACAACAATAACTACAAGCGTGAGAATTAAAGTGCTTTCAGTAGAAAGTCATGCGTTGACAAGTTTTCAAATTAAACAAGAATATTTACAAGTAGGAAATCGTTCATTTAGGTAGTCGTGTTAAATAGTTACTAGATATTTTGTTAGAGAGAGTAGTCTTAAATAAATTAGCACGTGAAAACATAATAGCCTTAGATAAAATTAGAAACTTTTGAGAACACAAGATAAAAGCTTAAGATTTTGAGATACAAGAAATTGTGCTTTCAAAATATTACGGGTTACACTATTAATTGAATGTAATAGTGAGTGATTAGTATACGTTTTCTTGTATTAGATATATTTAGGTTCATAGTATAACGAAACATTAACTGTCTTGTATTAGAAATGAGATTAGTATACAGAATTCAACAATAAGCTACATGTGCTATACAGATTTGATAGTTGTTTAGGAATGTATTAGGAATCGTGTTTATTTCCTCTGAACCGTTGTGGTGCCGGTCGTAGCCACGACTGTGTGCGGAGTGGTTGTATAAAAATCAATTGGAATTATCGAAGATGCAATAAGAATCACGGAAGCCTTCCGACGTCGTTTTGTGTGGCCTTGTTTATTGCTCTCTCTCACACATACAAACACATTTTCCAAATCAACACAACTACCAACACACACTCAACAAAAAAAGAAAACTTGTCGAATGTCGCCGGAGATGTCGTAGAAGAATTTCTGGTACTTCAACAATAACAACATAAAATGTAAATATGACTAATATTATAGATTAAGTAATAGATATAAGTAACTTAAGTTATACTATAGTCTATTTATCTTCATTTTAGACTATCTTGAAAACTTGGTAACACTGGATTAGATTCTTCTATGTTGTTCTGAGAAGAAGGTTATGTATTATTAATAACAAAGTACAAACTTCGTCAAAAGCGGTTGCTTTGACCGCAGAACCTTTATTTACACGTTCTGAGTTTAATAAATTTAAATCCTTGTTCTTGAATAATAACACTCACCATGTACAGCTTGTAAGAGACAATTTGCACTCGAGTTATCATTAATTAATAAATGAACTCCTTCAAAAGTGGTTGCTTCGACCGCAGAAGCTTTACTTACAAACTCTGAGTTTAATTTAAGTCCATGTTCTTGAACAATAATACTGACAATGTACAGCTTGTAAGAGACAATTAGCACTGGAATTATAATCTCAATAATTAAAAAATGTACCTAATATTAGGTTTATATTATCACACAATGAAATATATCTAAAATTATCACATAGTGAAACATTAGTTTTAAATCTAATGATATAAAATATGTGACGGTAAGTTATATTCCTACAACATTGTGGAGTGATGTGGTTTCGTGCTGAACATGAAATGATTTTTATAACTTTTTGCAAGAACATTTATCTGTCACAACATATTGAATATAATCACTTAAACTTTACAGTAATAATAATAATAATTAAATTTGCAATAAGCATTACAATTGAAAATAACACAATTTTTATTATAGCATTTACTGTAAATTATTTTGATGAGACTATATTGAAAAGTGATATTTGCAAACAAGATTTTAGAATTTACAGTGACTCTTTGCAGAACTGAAACAAAACCAATGCCTCAAAGTGACCTTTCTGCACTAATGTGGCAATTTAACTTTGCAGAACATTTTGTAACTACAATTAAAACACATTTTATACTATTTTAATATAATTATTTGTTCTTTCTCTTTATGATGATAGTACAATAACAATTATAATTTAACGATATGGGGTGGATTGGAGGAGAATTCTTCTGAATTGCTTTCTTCATCAATTTTCATTATTTTCTTTCAATTTGGGAAACCGAAATCTGATACACGAAGCAAACCAATACTGACCAACATCAACTTTTCTGCAACTATGGAAAAGTAGCTGCATTCTTGATAATACTGACATGATTGCAGTTTTGTAGGCTACCTATTATTTTCTGTTTTACAATAATTATGGTATTATAAAATAATAACACACGTGTTGAAAGGCTCTTTGAAATCCTCTTGTAATATACAATGAATGCCTTTCAACAGTAGTGTTGCTATATACAACACGTTACTTCACTAGCAACTTAATTTTCCATCAGATGTGCGTAAATAGAGCATTATTTGCTGCTGACTTTTGCACTAACATTAGAAGAAAAACTATAGTTTCAACGATGCCGAGTGGTTTGCAAGAGAATTTTTCTGAATTACTTCATTCATTAATTTATATTATTTTCTTTCAATTCGAGAAACCGAAATCTGATGCACGAAGCAAAACAATCCTGATCAAAATCAACAACTTTTTGCATAACTATGGAAATCATCATTGATGACACTGACATGATTGTTAGTTTTATACAGTACCTACCCTTTTTTTATTCTAGAATTATAGTAGTGCCGGTATACGAGTAATAGGTAATACATGTGTTAAAAGGCTCTTTGTAATGCTCATGTGATATGCAATGAATGTCTTTCAACACGTGTTGAAATACGCAACAATCTACTTCATTGGTAATATGTCAAGTTAATATTTGTATTTTGAAACCAATGTTTGCAAATGAAACATTATTAGCTATTGATCGTTATATTAACAGTACAAAAGAAAATATAGTTTCAGCTGTATCGGATGGTTTGCAACAAAATTCTTCTCAATTGCTTTGTTTGTAAATTTTCTTTACTTTCTGTCAATTTAGGAAACCAAAATCTGATACACGAAGCAATACAATCCTGACAGAAATCAACAATGCTCTGCATAACTATGGAAACGTAGCCACATTATTGATTATATTTATATTATTTCTACATACTGTTTCCAGGGTTACAATACAAGAAAAGTGAGTAAGAAACTTGTTTAAAAGCACTTTGAAATCCTCATGTGATATGCAATGAATAAGTTTCAACACTGGTGTTGAAATATGCAACACTCTAAATTACTGGTAGTAATGCAAGTTAATAGACCTATATTTTTATTTTGAGTCCAATATTCACAATGCATCATTTGCTATTGATTTTATATTAATATTACAAGAAAAACTGTAGTTCTAGCGATGCCATGTGGAGCACAGGCGAATTCTTTTGAATTACTTTCTTCAATAGTTTCCATTACATTCCTTTAATTAGAGAAACCGAAGTCTTATACACAATACAAAACAATCCTGACCAACATCAACAACGTTTTTCCGTGACTCTGGAAACGTGATCGTATATCGTTGATGATACAGGCATGATTTCTTTTTAATTTCCTGTTTTATTTTTTTTATGACAGTAAAGAAGTATTAAGTAAAGATTCATTGCAATCCTCGTGTTATTGCAATAAATGTTTTTCATGATTTGTGTTACAAATTGCTGTATTCTACTTCATTGATAAGTTAATATTATACAGGTTGTAAGGGGTATAAGTGCCATCATTTTAACTGAAGATTGTTCATGTCGTAGAAATGAAATGATGTCCTCACAATTTTTTCCTAATTGCTATATTTAACTAATTATTAAAGTTTACAATGTTAGGCGTTTGGAAACGTTGTTGGATGGGGGGGAGGTAGTTTAGAAGTACACAGTACAGCTCAAGCGGATATAGACATACCGGTACAAAACAGATAGTTCTAATGCAGGCGCGGACCGTTGTTTACAAAAAGCGAACAGCAAATACAAACTTTCAATCTCATTAATAGACCTTTATGGTAAATTTCCATTTTATCTAATAATATTGGCAATATTTGCCCATTTTTTTATTGTAAGTCTAAAAAATAAACAGTAAATTAATGGTTTACTGCACAAAATCACACGAACTTTTTTTTTAATGCTACATTTTAATCTCTCCCGCTTCCATAAAGCAGTACCATTTTTAAAGAAATTTCTGTTTGTGTGATATTCGAAACGAAGTAAGAGACCCCTAGTTTCTAATAATCGTCGAGAAACCGCGACAAAAGCTCGCCGATTAGGTAACCTTCTTTGCGGAAAACATTGACGGTACATTCTTCTTGCCTCACTTGAATTACGACGACTCTCATAATAAATTAATAACATATGATATTCCTGAACTGTGAATGATATTGTAAGTTGTTTATTGAATACCCGGTACCGAACTGCCATCCGCTCGACATAGGCCTATTGACAGGGAGAACTCAGGTGAAATGTACGTACTGTACGTCTGTGCAGAGTACTACCTGCTGAACACGTTGCCATGTCTCTCACGCTAGAATATTAACAAATTTAAGCATGCAATTTTATTTAATTTCACGAAAACGTAATAGAACACACAAATATGTATTTAAACTAATATTAACTCTTTGCTAGATATACCTACTGATGTAATTGTTTTCGTAATTTTACTAACGATGTAAGCAGTATAACGCGAATAAATTAGAGAAAAAATATTTTTTTTCTGGTAAAACTATCAAGTTTTGACCCTATGTTGTAGGGACATTTTTTTGATCCTGTAGACCGTCCCCGACGACTGTGAAAAGGACGGCACTTATACTCCTTACACCCTGTATATTAGTACATCCAATATTTTCAAGTACAATATACTCTTTAGATACTAATGGAATTATTGAAGTTATTCTTCAGTAATTTTATGAACTCACCTCCATTCTATTATACATATATTTATGGACAAATAATTATCTCAATAGAGAAATATCGCTACCGAAAATAGTAAAAATTATGTACATTTTAACGTTATAATAATTTAAGAGTTATTTCAAGTTTCTTTGGTATATAGGAAACGTTTTCTATTTATAGACCAATGGTTGCATTATACAATTAGGCCTAATGGACAGATATGATATATAGTCAGTTTTGGTATTGTTTTCCTGCATGTGATCGGTTAAAGTTACATCCCTGATAGATTCTTGGCATTTTATACGTTTTATAACTTCTCAAGTGTTTTGATCACGCAACCTTTGTGGAATCTCCCATTTCCATCTCAGACTGACAGTTAAGAGTGCAGATGTACTTTCTCGTATATAATAAGGTAAAATTGTACGGTAAGGTTTAAGTTAGTCTGCAGTTTTAACAAGTAGATGAAATAATTTTAAAGGCACAGGTATAATATATATTTTTAATGATTTAATTAGTCCTATTCTAGTTAAAATGTTGTCATTGCCATACTCTCTTGACTACAATAAAATATTGTAATTATTTATCCTTTGAAACGCATGTCTAACCTCCGACAGGCCAGTGTGACTATGATTAATCTTATTTTGTAGGAGAATTGTAAATGACTATTCCGTTGAAAATTCAGAGAGCTTTATTTAAAAAATGTATGGTGCCAAATTAATGGGATGAAAGGTTCAATATTAATCTCATTTATAACAGCATGCAGTACAAACATCGGCATTCAAGTTATTACTATAGAACTGTAAATACATTGTCAGATATTCGTAATCTACATTTTATAAATTAATAACTGTCGTTAAACATGCAGCAGTTATGTTAGGCATATATTATAGACAGCAATTTAATATATCATAAATACTTTCATATATTTATCTACGATTAAATAGATACAGGTGAGAAGTTATATTAATTTGTAATATAAATTGGAGGGAGAATCTTTTGCTGCGATTTTATCATGTAGTTAGAATGCTGTAGCACTCATCTAATTTATTGCACCGATCTACGAATAAAGTTCTCCCTGCTTTTTTAATTAATCTATGTATAATATATCCTAAATATTCAAATCTTGTTTCAATTTTAATATATCTCTATTAGGTTTTTCAACCATATGAAAACAAAATTAATATTGATCTGTAGCTTCAACTAAATGTTATAGCTATTACACAGATATTAAATTATATAGTTGAACTGGGGAAAAACACTTTTGTTATGTATTCAAATTTGGTTTTAATCTGACATAAAACAGTAGAAGTGGGTGGAACAGCTGTACTGTGTTAGAACTATTATGAAATTCAGAGCTTCAAAACATATTTAATTACCCGAAAGAAATCTTGAGTTCTTTTCGAAGTTCTATTGTGTTTGTCACAATTATGTCTCTGCAAGCGCCGTATCCCAATAGCCCTGACATCGGATTTTCGTTGTTTAATATCTCGATGAAATCGTTTACCTATTGCATCAAGATTTGCAGGGAAACAATCAATATTACTGTTGAGAAAATATACTTTTTTTTACTAATTCTGAACCCTAGATTTTTTAACTTTTGTAACATTTCTCCACAATTTGCTTAAATATAGGCCTATGTATCTAATTTCTTGTCCCTAGAAAGTTTTCTGTCACTTTCGTATACCTCAAACTAAGTTTCATTCCTCATCAGCAGACGAATTTTGAGTTCATAAAAAATACTTAGCTTTGTTTTTTTTTTTTTTTAGGAAAATTTGTACCAACAAACTGGATACGGTTACTTGTTATTTAGAGCAACTAAATGCTGTATATCCGTGTAAGATCCAGTTTAATATGCAGAGGTAGAAGAAAAACAATAGCGAGCAAAACTACTAGTTCATACAAAAATGTTTTGTCCAGATACTGAATTTGTCTTTTATGGCAAGTCTTTTCTGGTCAAGAAGTCCAATGTAGTTCTATTGTCTCAAAAAGAAAATTGGCGTGTGCAAATCGTAATAAATCCCGACTGCTGGCCCAGAAGAACAGTGAGCACATTCACATCGCCACAAATATTACATTAATGCTCTTCACACATCGTTTTCTTTAGCGGATGCTTCAAAATTATTACTTTTAATGAACGGAATGTGCAACAGGAATATAAGGTTATAATAATATATTGCCATTGTGCAAAAGAACGATTTTCAAAACTGTCTTTGAACTGTCTATGAAATTTCTACAAATATAAAATCCATACGAGACTTTCATACTATTAAACACGTCATATGTGTTGTTACGACAGACAAATTTATCAACAGACAAGAATAAGGATAAAAATAACCAGTCTTGTTCTTGTACAGCTCTTATGCACAGCAACTCTGAAAGTCTCACCACTGTGGAGTAACGGTTAGCATGCCTGACCGTGAAACGCGCGGGCTCGGGTTCAAATCCTGGTTGGGACTTCTTACCTGGTTGAGAATTTTTCCGAGGTTTTCCCTCAACTCATTAAGAGCAAGTGCTGGATAACTTTCGGCGCTGCACCCTGGACTCATTCGCCGGCATTATCGCCTTCATATCATCCAAGCGTTAAAATACCACAGCATTTGATAAAACGTCGTAAAATAACCCACTAAAAAAACAAGTCTGAAGCAGATGACTAGCACTCAGCACTCTGAATAGCATGTGGTGCAGTTATGTTCTTACACGGTTGAGTATTGCAAGTATCTCTTTTGCGTTAGTCACCGAAGTCCCCAGACCTTAGTCCTGTATGTTTGTTAGAGTGGATGAAAGGCGTGATGTGCAAAAACGAAATGAACACAAGGGACGAATTGTTCGCTGTAGATAAGCAATAAATGTCTTCACTAAATAATCTGTCTGTCGTCCTTGCCACTTGTAACGTTTGTTATGCGTAACGCCAAAACAGACGCATTTCCACACCCATTAAAAATTAGATAAATGTTTTATATAACTATTTTACACTGAATAGGTATTACAAACTACCACTCCTGACATATTTACTATTCCTCCTCAATCACTCAGCATAACATACACATTTATGGTCTGTATTCCAATAATTCACATACGATTTATTTAAATTATCAGTTTACCGAAAAATAGCCAAAACCGTTATTTTATACAGAGTGGGCGAAAAGTCTTAGTACACACGTTTGTCTTCTGCAAAAAAAAAATCTGTGCATAAAAATTGTGTCCGTGTTACTTGTATGACAATGACTGACGTATTGCGAGGTGTTATCATGGTAGGGGATATCTGGTGGACCTGACGGAAACCATAACACACGGAAATTCCCAGCCATTCCAAGAGAGTAAGACGGCGAAGTGAATATGAGAGTTTTCAGTGCGGAGCAGATACAGTCAAATCCCTCGTAACCGGCACCCAAATAACCGGCAATACCAAAACAACGGCACTTTTGGCTGGACCAAAAAAAAAGTTTAAATCTGCCAAATTGCCACAGTTCGGATCGTCAGTTTTGCCACATTAGGAAGTTCGCACGAACTTTCATTTTTAGCGAATATTTATTCGAACCTAAAATTAGTGTATTATTTGTGTTGTGTGATGAGTTTTATTATAGAAAACACACACAGTTTTTATATTTATGTAATTATTTTCGGGTCGTTAATGTTCCCACATTAGGACGTTCGCACGAACTTTCGTTTTCAGTAAATGTTCGAACCTAAAATTAGTATACTATTTGTGTTGTGTGATGTGTTCTAATAGGCTAAAGAAAATGTACATAGCTTTTATATTTATTTAATTATGTTCGGGCCGTAATGTTGCCACATTAGAAGTTCGCAGGTACGTCAGTTTTCAGTGAATATTCGAACATAAAATTAGTGTATTATTTGTGTTGTGTGATGTGTTTTAATAAGAAAAATCCACACTGTTATGTTTATTCAGTTATGAGCAAGTGATAGGGAAATAAGCTTCATATGGCTGCAGTTTCAACATTTGGCACCATGAAATACGAAATATTTTTTTTGATATACCTGTATTTATTCAATTATTCGGCAAAATCTCGTATCCGGAACTAGCCTGGTCCCTTTGGTGCCGGATAAGAGGGATTCTACTGTATTTTTGGTTTACGTATGGGTCCGCGAACCGTCAAGTACCGGATCAACTATAAGTAACATTATGCAGGATTTCAGGGGTGGTTTTGATAAGGCGCCACTAAGCAGGGATAACTTGTTGAAGTGGGAGAGATTGAAACATTTTCGCCCTGTGACTGTCAATGAATAAACAGACAGGGATCCCGACAGGCGCATTGACTTACGATTGCATATTGCTACTCATAATTTTTCCGTCGCTGTTCGTGAAACCACACGGAAGACACGAGTCTTTCCTCCACATTAAAAAGTTTCGTTTTCACCTAGCCATCTTGCAATGGCTGAGAACTTCCATGTGTTTTGGTTCCACTCAGGTCCTCCAGATGTCCCACCATGATCACACCTCGAAATACGTCCGCCAATGTCATCGAGTCATGCCAATTGTTGCATATTATTTTATAGCAAACTTATGAAATAAGCTATGTATATTTTTTATTCAGAAAATTGTTCTATATTATTCTAATGCAAGCTAATGAAAATAAGCTTATGTGCTATGCATATTTTTGCTCAGAAAATTGTTGAACATTATATTATTTTATTGCAAACTTATGAAATATTATGCTATGTATAGTTTTTGCTCAGAAAATTGTTCCATATTACTTTAATGCAAGCTTATGAAATGTGCTATGTATATTTTTGTTAAGATGTACATATCAGCCGGAACCTCTATGAAAGGGATATATTAATTTATTATATAATATTTCGTTTATCATAAACTTATTACCATAGGTATGAAGTTCGTACCAAAACAGCAGATTTCACTTGAGGACAGCGACAAGTATATAATGTCATCCGCGCCTCGCCCTGCTCCCGTCCGCTACAGACGATGCACAATATGTTCACATAAACAACGCATAGTGACATTCTGTGGAGCTGTGTAGAGTCGTGAATAGTTTGAAGAATATTGTTAATCTGTATTAATATTTTAGGGTTTGGAAAAAGTGAGCTATTCTGTTATTAATGTATTATTTACGTAATGTTAATATTATGCATGATTCCAAAACAGTAAACTCATCTTTTATAAAATAATTATGCAAACAGGAATGTGTAACATGTTCATTTTTTCCCGGATTATTCTAAATGTTGACGTCTCGTACTGCTATGCATTCGGTTGCGTTACAGTCCAAGTTCAACATCGGAATTACGATACGAACTTCCTAGCTATCATTAAAATAGAAATGGAAAAATTTCTTGCAAACAATAAATTATGGTGATGGAAGAGTGGAACAGAGAAAGATTCTCCCCGGCTCCGAGATTTGAACCCGGGTTTTCAGCTCTATATACTGACGCTCTATCCACTAAGCCACACCGGATTCCCATCCCAATGTCAGATAGAATCCTCTAAGTTTAAGTTCCACCTCTTGGGTTCCCTCTAATGCCTACCGTCATGCACTGCGTCATAGATGTATGACAGTAGCACAATGTCCATATATGTGCAGAGGTGCACTCGTTATGAGTGACTAAGTGACCGGGATCCGACGGATTAAGCGCCGTCTTAAATCACAAAGTGATTATTTTTCGCATATCATATATTACGATGTACCGAAGTACATATGATATTTCAATGCAGAGGGAACCCAAGAGGTGGAACTTAAATTGAGAGGATTCGATCCGACATCGGGATGGGAATCCGGTGTGGCTTAGTGGATAGAGCGTCAGCACGTAGAGCTGAAAACCCGGGTTCAAATCCCGTTGCCGGAGAGAATTTTTCTCTGTTCCATTCTTCCATCATCATATGATGAAGCAGAAATTCTGCACTGAAATAACATATGTACTTCGGTATTACGTAATATATAATAAATTATGCGTTTAATATTCTGTGCCACATACGAGGTACATTATTAGATTCACAAAGTAGTTGTTCACCTGATTGTACGAAATAGCCTACTGTATCATATTTCAGATTTGCTCCAGTATCGTCTTGTGACGTAGAACGAATATTTTTAGAGTACAAATATTGTTTTTTCCCCCTGAATATAAAAGGAACAGTCCTTTTGATAAAATGAAAATGTTCATTGTAATTTGTTATAATGATGCTAGGATCATAACTCTAAACTTTGTATGTTATTTTTATATGTACTTATGGGTAAATTGTTTTAGTTTGAGATTTACGAAGTTTATAATTACAAATTACTACTATTTTATATTATTCATTCATTATTTTCTTGTTCTAAGACTGTGGAAGATTGGATAATATGTTTGGTTACCACCCAGCTGTTCATGTGTTTTCTGATTCACATCATTCTGTAGGGATATAGTTTAGTCTCACATAACTTAACAGTTCTAGTTCCAACTTTCTAGCTTTGCTTATTACGTTCTTTATAATATTTCGATATTCTTGACGATTGGTTGCCATTCATTTCCTTCAGTTACTTTCAATTCCTTAAGGTCCTTACCGTGTAACATCTGTAAATGTATTATACTGTTTCTCTCCGTCTAAAAAGAAATAAGAGTAAATTGATTTGTATAAAAGTCGCAGGAATGTAGGCACTTTTTTTTAGAGACGGAGGACACTGTATATTTACAAATCTGTTTCTTTTTTGTTTCCTTTTTTTAAGTAAGTGGAATGTTACGCCGTAAAATTCAAATATTTGTTACCTTTTTGTTGACGCTGTTGAAGATGCTACCGATTCTGCGCTACACCGCACAGTGTGCAATTTTCCCGATCTACGTGGTCAAAAATCAAATTTCGACTTGTTTAGTTACGCATAGATGAATATGAATTCATGTTCTTTAATATTTGAAGAATGTTGTGAGTAATAGTTTTTACTGATTTATCAGCGACAAACTATATTTAGAAGAGTACTTTGAGAACTTTGAGTTCTTCGTAACACTTCTAGTTCCGGTTCAGTCGTAGACAGAGAGGCTTACTGTGTGGTTGAAAAAGAGTCAATTGTTAGTGATTTATTTTGTTGTCAAATATGGAATTTGTTCATATCGGTACGTTCTTACTAATGTAACTTCAATTACAAGTTTATAAAGTATTTTCCTTCTTACAGTACGGTTTAAATATTACAATTGAAAAACGTAAGTTTTTAAAGTTCTCCAAATATAATGTGAGTTTTAGTATAGCCGGTCACGTCCGGTTACAAAAATTATTTTACTTTTTAATACAGCATCATTTTGACTGTTGAATCCTTGTTTTAAAGTTTGCGCGTTCTTGCGCATTTATCAGTAATTAATTTTTTTCAGTGGTGGGGCATACGGTAACTGTTCCATGTTTGGCTTAACAACAGAAAAGAATCATTTGACTAAGGAAGTTTTAAATCACTGTGAGAGTGTTTAGACCTATACAATTATTCATATGATAAGGAATATCAGTTTAAAAATACATAGGACACATTTTTATCTAATCTTAATAAACGCACAGTGAAGCAGAACGAAGGAGAAAATTAATAACTTCTCTGCAGTCTAACGTATTGTTATGAAACTTTGTACATACCATACAGGTGGCACATATGATTTGTGTATAAACTTTGATTATGTTTGTACAAGAAAAACTAACCCTTTATAGCAAGTGCATTTAGACAGAATTAATAACTTCTCTCCTATCTAAAAGATTTTTATGAAACACTGTAAGGAAGTTACAGGTAGCATATATTTTTTGAGCACAAACTATATTTACGGTTCCATAAATGGAACTACTTCTTTTAAGGATGCATTTAAACAAAATTAATATAGGGTAAACTAGGGTCTGTTGGACAGTAGGGCATGTTGGACACTCTGTATTTTAACGTGTTACCTCGCCACTTGTGGGCACCACATTCTGCTAGAAGTCAATGACTGAAGTAGCCACGAGTGGGGCTACTTCAGTCATTGACTTCTAGCAGAATGTGGTGCCCACAAGTGGCGAGGTAACACGTTAAAATACAGAGTGTCCAACATGCCCTACTGTCCAACAGACCCTAGTTTACCCTAGTCTCTTCCATCTAACAGATTTTTATGAAACTTCATACAGAAGTTTCAGGTAGAATATATTTTTTTGTCTACAAAGTCTGATTATGTTTTATAAGAGGAACTATCTTTTTATAATGGTGCAATTAGACAAAATTAACAACTTCTCTCCTATATAATATATTTTTATGCAACTTTGTACAATTACTAGGGTTACAGGTAGCATATAGATGTAATCAGAATTTGTACACAAAAAGTAACTTATATGCTACCTGTAACTCCTGTACAGAATTTAATAAAATGTGTTATGTAGGAGAGAAGTTAATCTTGTGAAAATACGCCCCTGTAAAAGGGTGCTAGGGTGCTTCCTCTTTTTGAACCGTAAATATAATTTGTACACAAAAAAATATATCCTACGTTTAACATCCGTAACATTCATAAAAATCTGTTAGAATGGAGAGAAGTTACTATTTTTGTCTAAAACCATCCCTATAAAGGGGTAGTGCCTCTTGCACATTCGTAGTCAGAGTTTGTAGACAAAGAATATGTGCCATCTATAAGGTCTGTACTAAATTTCATAACAATCCGTTGGAATGTAGAGAAGTTACGAATTCTGTCCAGCTAGATTTGCGTTATGCACACTGCACCGAGGCGAGGTATAACAGGGTTTTATCGTACCTTAATCATTTTTAAATTATGTTGAAACAGTGGAATATCTAAGAAACCATCTTGTCTTGAATCCACATATAAAGCAGTTTGAGAAGCGAAATGCCATTTTAATTCGTATGAGATAACTGATCCTCCCCTCCTTCCAAGCTCCAAACCACTAGAATACAGATCCATTACCTTCTACTGAGATTGCTCTGTTTGATGTAAAACAAAGATATACAGTGGCTTCAAGATAACATACACAGTAATTGTCCAGAAGTGTAGAGATTACAGGCAACAGACTACGAGCAGAATGGAGTAGCATTAATGTCGAGAGGTCTTCGAAGACCGCTATAGGAAGACGGAATTACCAGCCGATCTTCCTTCCCCAGTATTCAAGGAAACTGTTCGGAAAAATCATAAGTTTTAGCCCAGGGGTTCTCAAATTTTTTTCTTACACTACCACTAATTCTGAGGTCTGACAACACAATTACCACCTACCAGAAGAAATGTAGCGATTTACCATAACTTAAAGAATTTTTATAATTATAATTAATTAAGATAGGAATGCAAATCTGGCCTTCAGGTATAGCTCCCTGTGAAGCTGATTTGAATAATTTCAAGGGAAAATTGTTCCGGGGTCGGGTATCGGACCCGGGACCTTGGATGAGCGCGCCAACGCTCTACCGACTGAACCTACCCAGCAACGTATGAGACACCGGCTCAATTATTCCCCTTTATATCCACAAACCTCCTACAAGAGCAGGAATTACAAAATATGTTCTTTATGCGAAGTATAACCTTGTTGTGATGACACTAAAGGCTGGGTCACAATAAAGTGTGAACGGAAACGAGAACGAGAATGGAAATATTGTTAAAATAAATATATTCACAAAAGTATTGGTTTCACAAGACCTAACCTAAAAATGTATTTTGTTTGACCACATGAAATTAGTAGTACTAACTCCGAAAACCGAATATCGTCATGAAATGAATGCTTAAGAATACTTACTTCTAATAATTTGGTATTCTAGTTTTAATTGCTGTTTCCGTGAGCATAATTTCTTCATTATCTTCTTTCGGTTAAATCTGAAAGAACAGAACGTCAGTAGGGAAAGTTATCTCCACTCTCGCAGCACGCTTTACACTTTGTTGATGGAGTCGCTGCCATGCTTTTTCCTCTTTGTGACATTATCGTAATAAAAATCTAAAGACGAAAGAAATTCATTAAAATGTGAAATGGTATTTCTATCGATTACCCACCTGCATTATCACACTCAAGTATGTTACATTTATTTACACTTACACTAACTATAGTCTTGAATTGTAACCACAACGCAGAACGTAAGATAACTATTATGTATTAATATTAATACTGATATTAATTAATTATTAGTATGTTCAAATTTCACTAACTTCCAGTAACCGGCTCAGAAATCTAGTACAGTTTTAATATCAGGGAACTCCAGTACCGACAACGCTGCCAACATAACAGTTACAAAATCATTCGATTTTGTAGTATTTGTCAGTATCTAAATTCGAAACGAAGTTGGCAAAAGAAAATTCAACCTGCAAACTAGAAAATCACCATTCTCCATATGTAGTAATGGGGGAAAAATGCTTAGCTTTCATCCTTAGGGTATGAAGTAAGCTGGCCCGAACTATATATATATATATATATATATATATATATATATATATATATATATATATATATAGGCTACTAGTTTTGTCCGTTACTACTGCTACTTCCTGCATTACTCGCCGTTTTAACAATTCCACGCCGTAGTACTTTCATCGCTTCGTCGTTGAAATTGAAAACTGAAGTTTGAGGAAACTATGACCGACATAACGATTTTCACGGCTGATAACATCGCTGTAGTGTCTGAATACATAGTGGAAGGTGTTCAATGACAGTTTAGTCATAGAATAAATTCTTGAGATAAAAAGAACAAAATTTCCCTTTGCCAATTTGCGTTATTTCACTTTATTTGGTAGAAAATCGACTTTGCAACATCACAGTAAATTTAGTAGCACCTGCCAACGCATGTAAACACCTCTTTTCCGTAGCACTGAGGACAAAATATCTATAAAAAGTATGGCTGCTGCACGGTCCTCTCTGAAGAACGCTCTATGCTCCATTACTCAGGCTATAGGGTGAAGCACCGTCTGTGTTTCAGTTACAGCGTTGTGAAAGAGCTATCACTTAAAATGGCTTATTAATAATTAAATTATTAAAATAATCTTTTAGCGTAAACGTGACTAACATTATGCGAAATTATATGTTGGAACTGAAAACTGTAATGCAAAGACTTTTATAAAATATTTAGACCTATTTCTAAATGTGCTGAAAAGAAAAAGTGGTAAAAATTTATCTACAATAATCTCACTAGAGGTTTTGATTTATCTAGAGAAAATCAAAACTCGAGTGGGATTTAATTGACTATTACATGATTAGAAGAAAGTATATAAAGATTAATAGTAACGAAATACTCCAATACAGTAAAATGTTAATTGACTTACGAAAATACATCTGTCTTCAAATGTATTATTGTACCATCTCAACATTACAAATATTACACTAATGGCAGTAGTGTGCCATGATTAGCTGTTTTCTTGTTATCAGTTGTGCCAGCTATGGAATCTTCATTGAACTCTGTGGACGATTACTAATCAAGAAGGTTTTGTTAATTCAGTTTCATTTTTATTAAAACAGTTGCATTCCACTTCAATTATCCGGATCCCAGTAATTAACGTCACTTGACAGATGATTTTCAATAAATCTTAGTACCGGTTATTAAACAATCTCTGATACGTGACTATCCATAATATCATACAGCAGAAGCTATAACATAACCTAAATAATATAAACAAGTGTTAGAAAAGTTTTAATTACGGATGATGAAATAAACAAGAAAACTTTTAAGGATGATGAAATAAAAAAAATAAACATGAAAAAATTTTAAAAGGAATAATTATTGAAAGTATAATTTTCAAATTTGAATGTTTTAGTGGTTAGTGGTTCAGTTGATGTTATATTGAACGTGTGCGTAAAAGAAGTGGAACTCGTTGATATACATGGTGTATTCCTCAACTTATTCAGAATTTCCGAATGGTGCTCTTCATTATTTGTAAATAGGGTTTCAGGGAAGATGCATAGCTATGACCAGTGTTCTTTTTTAACTCTTATTCTTGAATGCCAATGCGAGTCATATTTGAAACTACTGTGATTCGACTGGAGTCGTTTGTAATTTTCTGTTTTTTTTTTTTTTTTTTTTTTTTTACCAGTGCAGTTTGAAATGTTGGCAAACAAAGAAACAAAATAATCCTAGGGTAGTGATAAAAACAAACAAATGCTAGGGAAGCCATAAAATTAAACAAGTGCTAGGGACGCGATAAAATTGTGCGATAAGCAGCCATGATTAGTTGAAAGACTTCCTTTCGTACCGTTTTATTGATCAAAAGTAGTATGACGTAGTAAAAGTGTAATAGTCATGGAAAAATAACTATTTCTGGGAGATATAGGCACACAGAATGTTTTCCAATGATATTGTGCTAAGTTTTCGTCCCTTACAGGTATTGTTATTGGACACCTACCCTGTATTAATGTAAAAATATTCTCTGTATACCTTTTAAAACACATGGGTGCATGGGCATAGAATGACATTAGAATTAGGTGGTGTGTTCGACACTACTCTCTTATCCTCTTTTACTCACAGTTCATAGCCAGTTGATTTACCAACTAATTGTGATATATGAGGTCGCTAGTTTCAGTAGGCATACGTATCTACGCCCATGAAATTTCATCTACTGGATTTTACGCTCTATTTTTTTGTCCATGGAAATCTTGCCCACGATTTCTCACCCATGTATATATCGCTCATAAAAAATTCGTATTCTGAATATGTGTACAGAGATCATTTCGACCAGAAATTTTTTTCGCCCATGATAATGCTGTGTGTATATTGTCACGTTTGCACGATTACCTGCTTATTGTCTGGTGAAAAATTGGTTAGCATACTTTAATTACTGACGAAATTGATAAATTAAGAGCCAATGGATACCAGAATCACCGTCACTACAAGAGGCAAGGAATGTTTGAATACAATGGACACCAGTACTACTACCTTAATTCGTACAATAGGAAAAGTGCCCACATATTTTTTTTCCTCAGAGATGTACATTCCTTTAATATTTCTATTTCCATAGCAAAGTTATGTTAATTTTACAAAGTAGGCGTGCTAGTGAAGATATTTTCATATCGTAAATTTTTCTTCTGAAGTAGTTTACACTTAAAAAATAATTGTACAAATGGGTCATTTTCTAATAACTTACACATTTTACCATTTACAAAAATTGAATACTTTTTTCATGAAATAAATTTTTGTTTTGGTTGAGAAGCTATTATCATCCAGTCTGCTGTCCAAAAATCTGAAAGTTAGAATTTATAAAACAGTTATATTACCGGTTTTTCTATATGGTTGTGAAACTTGGACTCTCACTCTGAGAGAGGAACATAGGTTAAGGGTGTTTGAGAATAAGGTGCTTAGAAAAATATTTGGGGCTAAGCGGGATGAAGTTACAGGAGAATGGAGAAAGTTACACAACACAGAACTGCACGCATTGTATTCTTCACCTGACATAATTAGGAACTTAAAATCCAGACGTTTGAGATGGGCAGGGCATGTAGCACGTATGGGCGAATCCAGAAATGCATGTAGAGTGTTAGTTGGGAGACCAGAGGGAAAAATACCTTTAGGGAGGCCGAGACGTAGATGGGAGGATAATATTAAAATAGATTTGAGGGAGGTGGGGTATGATGATAGAGACTGGATTAATTTTGCACAGGATAGAGACCGCTGGCGGGCTTATGTGAGGGCGGCAATGAACCTTCGGGTTCCTTAAAAGCCATTTGTAAGGAAGTAAGTAAATCATTTTACATAACAATACCCAACTTACTTATGCTGCTCAGGTTTGCATCATTTCATAAATCTGTGGCAACTTTTCCCTCAACTCTGTTACCTTATTTTATATATTGTTTTTAAATTTGTAACTGTTGGAGACATGTATAATTTCATAAAACAATTAAATTTTAATAAATGCATCTTATTCTTAAGCCAAAATTACTGTACATAAATCACTTTACCTACATATAAGGACGAAGATAATATCCCACAATACCTAAGCGCAATATCGTACAAACTGAAGTTGTACAGCGAGGAGTTCGTGGAAAATGACAATGACTCAGTCTAAATTATTGTTGTAATTAACTTATTATAAATCAGGCTTCTGTATGAAAGTTTTACACAATTGCATAAATGAATTACAAATTTTTATTGTAGGCTAATATTCTATGTAAAAGTGTTACATTACCATGCATTCACACAAATAAATTTGCTACATAACACGCTTGTGCAGAATTTATTATTGTACAAAAATTTCCGTGGGTCAAACATTCATAGGCTAAAAAATCGTGTTCGTAATTGTGAATTCTTTTTTACTTCGTTATTTAACGACGCTGTGTTTAGCGTCGATGGGATTGGTGATAGCGAGATGATGCCGAGGATTCGTCATAGATTACCTGACATTTGCCTTATGATTGGAGAAAACCTCGGAAAAACCCAACCAGGTAATCAGCCCAAGCGGGAATCGAAGCCGCACCCGAGCGCAACTCCGGATCGGGAGGCAAGCGCCTTAAACGACCGAGCTACGCCGGTGGCTTCCGTAATTATGAATGGGTGTAAATGGTAATGGACAAAATGACTATATAGGCAAGAAAGGTTATGGACAAAAAGTCCGAGGGCAAGAAGACTGCTAAACTACGAATTTCAAGAAATAAAATGTAAGTAAAACGCGAACTTTAAAATCATCATTCGTAATAATTGTGTTTACTGTAAAATGAAAGGAAAATTACTGTATTACAACAATAATAAACGATACGTAATTACAATTGCATTCATTCGTTGCTTTGTGCTGAAGGGCAGGTCTTTCACTGCGAACCCAGCATTCTCCATTCTTTCCTATTTTCTGCCTTCCTCTTTGTCTTCACACATGATTTATATATCTTAATGTCGTCTATCATATAATATCTTCTTCTACCCGAACTCTTCTCTCGTTCACCGTTCCTTCCAGTGCATCCTTCAGTGGTAAATTTTTTTTCTCAGCCATTAACCCAACTTATTCCTTTTTCTCTTCCTGATCACAAAATTGTATTGCACTTGATTAACTTACCTTTTATATCTTACGGTACTAGTAATTGAGATTTAATATAATTAAATTAATTCCTTTACTCAGCTTAACGTACAGAGTGTGAAATTGTCACACAGAGCAGGTATAAAAATGTTACGAAGTTCTATGAGCTAAGAATACAAGCTGGGTATCCTAAGTAGATGATAGTTACAAACGTTGATCTACCTGAGAAGCACGGGTGTTAAGCATAACAAATTTATTGAACATTATCCTCACGTAACTTCTTGTTAATATTACATGAGACAGAGATATAAATTAATCGGATTAAGAGCTAATGTTTCTAACAACGTTTTCTCTTTAAATTAATCCGAATATATGCCATAACTCTAAAACTCAAGAGAAATTACGTAATTACATTAGTGTTATTAAAATTTGTACTTACACAGACTGGCCACTTTTCGTGAAATATTTAAGTCTAGGTAAATCTTTGAAGAAATATTCATTCATTTAAAACACGTAGGAATGTCTGAATGTTTCGTCGTATCGCTAAGCCATATATCAGGATTCTAATGCCTGAATACTTGAGATCCATTCGCTTTTTTATTCGACCGTGATTTTATACTTAACTACGGCACATATTACCATTGCTGCAGTGAGTCGCGTCATTAGTCGAACGACTTCGTACACCGGAAATCCCGGTTTTAAATTTAAGATAATGCACCAACAACTGCAAGGTAAGAATGAACTTATGCTTGCAAAAAAAAAGACATGAATTGTTTCAGGAAAGATATTTATTTGGCAAGAAGTTCACAGTTATGTCAAAAGCCGGAATCTACTCAAGAGGTACACGATGTTTTTTTATTTCATGAATAACAAAACACACCATGGTGAGCCCTTTTATTAATGAATAATAGTGGAAATAACATAATTTTAATGTCTTGCAAAACAAATTTGAAAATTGTATGTGAATAAGAGACTTTAATCGTCGATTGAACATTTAAATGTAGTGTCAATACTTTCTTCATGCTTTTACTAATCGTGGACTTAGAAATTACAATTACATTCCATTGGAATTATTATTATTTTCATTCATTCATTCATTCATTCATTCATTCGTTTTCTGCCGAAGACGGGTTTTTCACTACAAACTCTGCATTTTTTAATCTTTCTTATTTTCTGCCTTCCAATTAGTCTCCGCATATGATCCATATCTTAATGTTATCTAGCATTTGATATATTTTTCTGCCTTAACTCTTCTCCGTTCGCCATTCCTTCCTGTTCATCCTCCAGTAGGCAGTTTCTTCTCAGCCAGTGACCCAACCAATTCATTTTTCTATTCCTGATCAGTTTTAGCATCATTCTTTCTTCACCCACTCTTTCCAACACAGTTTCACTTCTTATTCTGTCTGTCCATTTCACACGCTCCATTCTTCTCCATGTCCACATTTCGAATTATTCTAGTCGTCTCTCTTCACTTCATAATAATATCCATGTTTCTGCCCCATACAAATTTACTCTCCATATAAAGCACATTAAGTTTTTTTCTTCCAGAGATCCCCAGAAGATACTCCCTTTTGTATTAAAAGCTTCCTTTGCCATTGCTATCCTCCTTTTGACTTCCTGGGAGCAGCTCATGTTACTGCTTATAGTACACCCCCAAGTATTTAAAGCTGTCCAATTGCTCTACCGCCTCATTTCAAAATTCACACGTTTACCTTCTTAATTTTTCTTCCTATGACCATGGTCTTCGTCTTATTTGCATTTATTTCCATCCCATACTGATCACAGCTGTACTAGTACGTAAATAAATTGAAAGTTTAACTCAGGATCGTAGACAAATGCTATTATATGCTGAGAGTGTGCCATTAGGAGGTAATATTATATGCTGTCTGTAAATATTGTTGTAAATACTTTGTTTCATACTCTTAATGTTGAATCAAGCAAAACGGTAATATAATTTGGTTACAACTTATTACAGTTGTTTTAAATAAGCCATCCATGTTCTTTTCAAGTCCCCTCATTGGTATGTATAGGCACGGAAGATGATCTGAATAAAGATATAGTCCCAATTCACTGAACAACTTAGTTAAATTGGATAGCGTTTCTTCAGGTTATAAGATGCCTGCATCGTAATTGGTGTCTTGAGGATCCTGCGAGCTCCTCTGGATTCCCTTGAGGACGCAGTCACGATCTCGGTCTTCATATCGACCCATCATCATCTTACAACGCATCTACTCTTATCTTGTACTTGGAAGACTGGAAAACCTTATGATTTAGTTAATTTAACGACGCTTTTGCGGTATCATAGTCAGTTGACTGAATGCCTCTCGATTCCCGCCATTTATTAAGACAAATCGTTGAAGAATTCTGAAACGTGCTCCCTCCAAGAATTACTGTGTTCCTGGCCATCTTTGTTTCGCATTTACTTTGTTATCTGTGAATTGTCTCAGTCTTTCAATACAATGTTGCAATAATTACAACTAGGCCTATTACTTCTACCACTACTAGTGATGGCATTACAATCACTCTTAATAAATACTTTACAGCTACTTCTGCTGCAACTACCACTTCCATTGACACTGTTAACTACTACAGTATTTCTTCACCATAATTACCAGTGATGCATCAGACATAGAGCTGTTACTGATGTTTTTCCTAATGACCTAAAAATGTTGCTAACACTACCACAAGAGAATTCTACCAAAATCTTCCAAACGGACGTTGCCAGCTCGCTCAGACTCAAACTCACCGTTCATGCCTCATGTGATTCGGTATTCCTTCCTACGGTATATGAACTATCTCTCTGTATTTTTTATTCGCGAGCAGTAATGGCGAGAGGGGGTTTTTATGTGACGGTCAGTTCCGAAGTTATCCCCCATACCTAGTAAGGAGAAAGACTCAGTTCTTCGTTAACAAGATATAATGACAATGGAAAAGCATAATTTCCTCACTGTAACTCCAATCCAATATTGAAGTCATTATAGTGTTTATACTAGTACTAGCTGCAGTGGCAATTATTGTTCACAATGGTATAACGATGGTGTTGAACAGCAACTTCATATGCCCTAAAAATAACGAAATGAAATTTCACTTGATCCCTATAAAAAGAAAAGTCTTTCCGAATCTTCTGCAATATATATATATATATATATATATATATATATATATATCTCTTATGTCAAGATATGGATACAAACTTTACAAGAAGATATTTAAATACCTTCTTATGTCAGATATTAGTTCGTTATCAATATATTAAGATGTTTTTTTTTTTGCTCTCCTGGAAGTTTGAATATTTAGACATACGAGGTTGCTGTTCAACATAATCGATATGGAAGAGGTATCTGTTGTAATTGCAGTACTGATGGTAGTTTCAGCGGCACGGTACAAGTTTAGTCTCTGAATAAACGATTTGCAACCACTGCACACTGTGTAAGTAACGTAAGTCACAGTGGAGTAAAACAGTTGGCCTTAAGTGGGGAGGATGTTCCAGGAATTACTTAAAAGTTTTATACAATTCTCGAAGATGTCGCGAAGAATGTCATCTAGCTTATATAGGTTAAAGCATATGATGCTAATTAGGCTAATGGAAAGGCAAACGAGATTGATACATCACTATCTATGTACATTCTCATCTTTGTCTGTATGTGCTCAAATTTCACATTCAAAACTTATTTATATTTACAAAATACTCGTATAGGATATAACCATTACTTTGTTACAAACTTTTAGAAGCACGTTATTTAGTACGAACTTAATAACGTACTATATGAGGCATCATGAACTACTGCTGAAATGTTTTAAAACACGGTTAAGAATATGACGACACTATTGATTAGTGTAATTGATTTTGTGATCACCTTCATTAAATAACAGTCAATTTTAAATTGTTCTTCATTTGTTATCCATTGCTTTTGGGTGCATTGGAATGATGATTTTATAGGTGGCATCGCGAATTCACACAAATTGCACAGAATTGTCCTGGACTGATACTGTTAGGCTTTCTATTTCAAGTGAAAATATTTTTATCTTAACCGGGAACAAACGTCTATGTTACTTTCGCGCATTGAGAAAAACGGCAGCATAGTATAGTTGATTGTTGTCGGCAGATTGAATACACTTCGTATGAGGCTACAATAGACTTTTGTTTGTTTATAGAAAATATTATACTGAAAAAAAAAACTGAAAAAAAAATCGAAATTTGAATATATGGCGATTTGTGCAACAAAATTCTGAAAATATGCTACAATATATGCAAAATAGATTATTATATGCAGAAACACCCAAAATATGAACAATTATGCAGTATTAATTCGTAATCACAGATGCTCAAAACGTATATAAAACTGTTTTTGCATGACTTTCAAGGAGCCTAAAAATATATGCATTTGCATATGAATCCTGGCCCTAGTAGTAATAATAATAATAATAATGATAATAATAATAATAATAATAATAATAATAATAATAATAATAATAATAATAATAGCCTAATAGAAATAACAAATCACAGTAAAATTGAAATCAAAAGAACGTTACACGGAGAAGGAAAATGTTCTTGTAAAACTACTTACTAGAAGAGGCCGAAACGGTTACATATTACTCGTATTGACTAATTCGTGATTGCTAATGATAGTGCACCATATCAGCACCAGGTATTGAATGGTAGAAACTACATTATTGACCGTTTTAATGCAATATCCCAATAATAGATTGAAGTCTTGAACATTAATACATTTCTAGGAATAATTTTTAATTTTCGTATTTCTGTACATTTAACGTTCCCAACAACTGTTATGTTTGGTAGGAATATTCCTCTTTGTTCTCGTACAACAGTTTCGCATTAACAATACATTTTCAAGGCGACCAGTTGAGTCTGACGTTACAATATTTATAAGACAGTTACAATTACATAATGATTCGTGTTACTTGCGTTGTGTTACGTAACGGCTAAGGCTGAAGGTCGCCTGGGGTGCGTTGGTTATCGTCCATGTAACGAGAATTTTGTTAAAGTTCCTTAAAATTTAATAGTTGCAATGCTTGTAAATATATTATGCGCAATATTTATTATTAACTTTATTTATATTACTCTTACCTAAGAGTGGCCTGTGGGATTAATCTAGCTTCCAGAGTGACATTTATACTATCCAAACGGCGTAAGGCCTCATTCAGACGGTACGAGAATTTCTCGAAACAGACATTTATTCGAATTGATTTTGTTCTGACAGAAGTGAACACACGGTTCGATTTTTGTCGTGCGTAAGTTTATTCCATAAAACACTTCGCAGACAATGAAATTCAGCTTACGCAAGGGAAAAATCGAACTGTGTCATCAACTTCTTTCAGCACGAAATCGATTCGAATAAATTTCAGTTTCGAGAAATTCTCTTATCATCTGAATGAGGTCTTAGTTCACTCCTCGGATCGGTGCAGGCACTCCACAGTAAAAATATTAGGGCCGTATTCATAGACATTTTTAGCGCGGGCTTCCGGTGGATGATCAGCGTTTTTCGTATTCAGAAACCAGTGTTAGCGATAGGATATGATTTGAATTCTGTACAAGTAACCAGTGGATAGCCGGGGCTAGCTTAGTACGCTCGTAGCGCGTGCTGCGAAATGTCTATGAATAGCACCCTTAATGTTTTCTACATTTTGCCTTAATATTATAGACAATAAATTAAAAAGATCAGCGAACTTAGGCGTACAATTTCAGATTAGCCTCCCAGTCTCTCGTTTGGCAGAGAGTTGTGTTAGGACGATCGTGAATCGTGGGCTGGGGCATAAGTATGACAACTTTCATTTCAAGTCTGGGATAAATCATGGCAACTATTTTTTGTCAGAATGCGAGGGCGGTTCGAAATTTAGAATATGTAAATTGAAGGGCAAATTATGTGTAGTAGTAGAGTGGGATGTCCTGCCTAGGACTCGCGTTACGGAATGCGCGCTGGTTCGAGTCCTCATGGGGAAAATTTTTCTCATGAAATTTCGGCCAGTGTATGGGACCGGTGCCCACCCAGCATCGTGATGCAATTGGGGAGCTACGATAGGTAGCGAAATCCGATTGCGAATGCCAGGTATAACGGCTGGGGGGATCATCGTGCTAACCACACGATACCTCCATTCTGGTTGGATGATAGTCCACCTCAGCTTCGGCATGTGGGCGTGAGGCCAGCAGCCGGCTGGTCGGTCTAGGCCCTTCACGGGCTGTAGCGCCACGGATTATTATTATTATTATTATTATTATTATTATTATTATTATTATTATTATTATTATTATAGTAGAGTGGGATTTGGATCAAACATCCATGAAGGACACCAGTATCATGTTGACGGTAGTTGGAGTAGCATTTCAGCATATACAGAGTGGCCCACATTAAGTGTTACAAGCTAATATCTCTTAAATGGATCAATATAACAAAATGCTGACTTTTCATACGTTTTCGGAGGAGGGGGCCTTCATGATAGTTTCATGGACAACATTTCAGCGTGCCCCAAAATTTGGTTCCTGGGGAATAACTTCAGAATTTTAAATGGAACGCTGATATAACTTTTAGATATTTCTTTGTCTTAAATTAAGCAACTTTTGTTTAAAACATTTTTTAAAATAGAGTCATTCCACGTCAAATCGCACAGCAATAAAACACGACCTTTTCGGAAATGGTCGATTTTTTTTTTTTTTTTCATGAATTCCAGACATCTAATAAGGAGACCCGTATTTTTTATTTTCACGATTATTAATTATTTGTGTAGTTATGAATATTTGAAGTTGCGCAAATTATGCGCGCACTGTTACATAAACTCGCTTGGAACTTTGTGTCTACATATAATTGAGATTTGCGGTTTGGCGCATTTGAAAGACGAAATACAACACTTTTTATTACTGTAGGCCTATCACAAATAAATTTAAAATTTGACCTATTTTTTTATCATTTCTTTTTCAAAGCAAAATCACTATATTAAATAGCCAAGTTAAAAATCTGAAAAAAAATATAGACTTGTTCGCTGATGTATTATCTGTAAACTACTGCATTTATAAATATGGGATCGGCACCCATACATTTGTAACAATTTATTTTCCGGAGGCATGCACGCGCTCGCGATGCCCAGCTAATGAACTGCTTGCAGCCATAGGCTAGAAGGCTGCCCGTGGAAATTTCCCGTTGCATCTGATGTCACCATACTAATCATCAAATGATTGATACCTTAAGGAACAATAAATATCTTATCTAAAATTATTTTATTATTGTCAGCTCAGCTAAGAGGGGAAGCCCTTCACAGTTTATACTGTAATATAGTCAAGTGTTTGATGATAGCAAGACTGGGTAAGGCAGTAAACTTTATGGCAGTAAACAGATGGCATGAGAGAAAAATAATCAGTTTGGGTTTGAATTTCGCGCAGTGACGTGACTTCTATACAACATGAGTGGTGGTAAAGATCGCGTAATATATAACAAGTGTTTAAATCCATTTACTTTCCTAATCACGCTTTTAAAAAGAAGAGTACACTAAGACGCGTAAGTCGCGACTTATTGATAAAGCTCAATTTAAAGGAGTCTTTGAGTGTGCAAATATGTGATTTGTTCCGTAAAAATCAATCAATTTCCGCATAGGTCAGGTGAAATTATATGTGAAGCCGGTAGTTCTTGTGATATTAATAAACATGAATCAAATGAAAGTGCGGACAGAGAGAGTGATTATCCCAGTATTTCTTCTAGCATTTCTATGCTAGAAATCAGTAATATTGAGGAATTAAACAAGAGTTTGATGTCAATAGAATCCCCTATCAAGAAAAGAAAGATACAACAAAACGATACCCCCGTGAAAAGTTTCAAAAGTAAAAGGCTCCCTAGCATGTTAAGTTTTTCATGTAGAAGATGCATCATCATCCATTCAAAAGTCAGCCATATTTTATTTTTGACGGAATGCAAAGAAAGTACAACCTGAAAATTACATAGTTATTGCAGACTTTTCTGAAAATTATTCATTTGTAATACAAGATTGAATACAAGGTGTGCATTGGAACATATGCCAAGCCACAATACAGTACAATTTTAATTTTACTTCCTACTTTATTTTATTTTATATTCTCTTATAGGCCTATTAATATTATATCTGAACTGTGACCGAACACGAGCGCTGCTCATTGGGTCTCAAATTTTGTTAATACTACTGCATCTCCTTTTTTTTATATTGATTGTATTATTTTATTTCTATTTCTCTTATTTGTAATTATATTCTTTATTCTGTATAAATAAATAAATAAATAAATAAATAAATAAATAAATAAATAAATAAATAAATAAATAAATAAATAAATAAATAAATCCTTTCGTAGTATATTTCAAAGGAGATACAGAAATTCGTTACAAAAGTAATGTCATCTCAGAAACCATGAAACATGACACCGATCCCTTTCACTTTTTTCAATCCGAAGCAATCAATTTCTTAAAGCAAGAATTCAACGATATGAAAAAAATCATCTACTTTTCCAATGGATCAAGTTCACAAAAAAAAAAAAAAAAAAAAAATTTAAAATAATTGCTTACATGAAGACGATTATGGAATTAGTGCTGAATGACACTTCTTTGCAATATCGCATGGTAAAGGTCCATGTGTTGGCATTGGAGATACTGTTAAAAGACTTGCCACGAGAGTTAGCCTATACAAGATCCTATAACAAGACAAAAAAAAAACTGTTTGATTAGTCACAAAAACATTTCTAACGTGTCATTTATATTTTGTCCATTGAATAAGCACAAAAACCACAGTGAAAATTTGCAGGCCAGATACCATAATCTAAAACCAATAACTGGTACATTAAAATTATATTCTTTCATTCCGTTGTCAAAAACTGAAGATTTAGTAAAACAATTTTCTTTCAAGAAAGAAGGTAGGCGAATGAAAATTTAAAATGTGAATGAAAAGAAACATTTGAAAAGCATAATGTACAATTATTTGAAGATATCATAATAAGTAAATTAGCAGTGTTTCCTCGAGTAACTTGATCCGTACTGGGTGTAATGTTGCAACGTTCAGTCAATTATCCAGCGCCGATAAACCTCTTAGCGCACTTTAACGCTTCCCGTCCACTGCTGCTGCGCCGATCGCTACACATTCTGTCATAAATAATTAAATTTCCATTAAACTATCGGAGATCCCATTATGATTTTTTCTGGAATTATTAAGAATACTTCAGTGCACCTAGTAGGCATTTTTTTAGATTTTTAATGGGGCTATTTCACATTGATGTATATGTTTTGAAAATTGAATTATAAAAAAATATTTGAAATAATTATATTGAAATTAGTTAATAAATATTTAGTATAAGACAGTACTTTAAGCTTTTAAATTCATTTTTCAAAAAAATTTTAACATCAATATCGTCAGAAATATGACGCTTTAAATGTTGCATTGTGCGACATTTTTAACGAATTTTAACATGTAATATTTTAAAAACATGCGGACTTAGGAGGAAATAAAAATACACTTGTTGGTTTATGAGACCCATAGAGTTGGTAAAAAAATATAAACGCAATCAGAAATATGAAGGTCAACATTTGTATAATTTTGTGCGATTTGACGTGGACTGACTCAATACTGAAATTCTAAAATGGTTTAGGGGTTTGAAACGAGACATATCTGATAGATATAAATAATAATAAACCATGCTATAACTTTACATAATTTTATTAATTCCTCAAATCAACCTTAATTAACATCTAAACACATAGTAAATCTTTTCTAAAAAATTTCAGTTCCATTTATTTCAGTATTATGATTTCAAAGCCACTTCAACCCTCAAAATATGTGGCTGGCGATGTTATTTGTTTAATGTGGCTCTTCTAAATTCAGAAATATGGCAGTTTATGATGTGGAAGTAAATGATGTTAGTGCTGTGTTAATGCAAGAGAAAGTATAGAATTGCGGCGGTAGTGTTCAATGAAAGATACGGGATGCAATAATGTCTCATATGAAATTCAAGCGACTGGAAATACGGCTGCGTAACAATAGAAGTGTAAAGAATAAGAATCGCTTGAAGGTGAAATCAAAAGTGAATGTTGACAGCTATCAATATTCTTGCCGCTGTAGAAGTAAATCCACAGATTAGTCATCGTGACTTGCTTAGATGTTAATGGAGGCTACTTTGAGCACTTAATGACAATGTAAAATAAATACCTTGGTTTTTATTGATTTCCTCATTCATTTTGTAATCTTTCCTACTACTGTATACCTCAATGCAAACACCCTGTAACTGCTCAACAATTTATTTAAAAAAATGGTTCAATAAAAATTTCTTAGTTTATTGAGGGGAACAACCATGTTTTTTAAAAATTCCATGGTTTCATTTAAAAATCTGAAGATACACCCCAGCGCCTCCTAAAGGAGCCCGGGGAAATATTGCCCATATCACAATTTGAAAGACCCCTTCCCCCAATAAAATTGATAAGACAAAGCATTCGGTTTTATCTACTCATTTAAGAGATATTAACTTGTAACACTTTATGTGGGCCACTCTGTGTGTATGTGTGCCACTCTGTGTGTATGTGTGTGTACATACATATATGCATGCATACATACACACATACATACATACATACATACATACATGCATGCATGCATGCATACATACATACATACATATATACATACATACAGGCACGCACGTACACACATATGAGGTTTGTTGTATTTATGTATTCATTTATTCGACGCATGTTTTTGCATGCTACATCCTGTATACAATCATATTTCCTCTAGTAAAGCAAAACAGTTGGAATACTTCCTACAAACAAGACCTTTTAAAATTACCTTCCTACAAAAATGTAATTGATTGTCGTTTCTTCGTAATGAAGTATGGGCTATTTGTAAGTCGGCTTAGTGTCTTAGTGTTTCTTAGTTAAGGGACATATACTCCTTTGGAAGTCGAGAAAATGATATATTTGTTTTTGTTTCTGATAAATGGGCTTATCTGAGTAGTATGGTGAAAATTGTTTTAATACTAATACTCTTCGAGTTACGTCCTAAAACTTGACGCTGTGTCATTTGAATTGGTCATTTAGATATGGACAGAAATTCTCATTTTCGATAAGATTGTCGCTCATTTCCCATAATTTAATTTTCCAAACTCGGTTCTCCCATAACTTCCATATCTTTTTTTAGAAAAATTACGAAATTTTTAATTCAAGCGTATTTTATACTGGAAAACAGATCCTGCCCTTAGCACTGTTTTGCCATTTCAAGTTCTTTTTTGGTTAATAATTATTTATGTAAGAAAATTAAATTTCACGATTCATAGCAAAAAAAAAATCACAAAAATTCACATCTTAGTTATATATTAAACTCATAAAGGCAGGATTTGTTAACGTACTCATTATGAAGTAAAGAGCAAAGAGTTCAAAATATATTCAAAATTGTACAAGATGTAAAAAAAATCAATTTTCCCAGGACAAATAGTACATCTAAATTAAAAATATATATAATTACCATTAATAATAAAGTTTCTTGCATTGTAAAATTTGTTTACTCATCTAGAAGTATTGTTTAATCACTGCATCAAATTCCAACATAAAATTATTTGAGAATATGCAGAAATTAAGTTTTAAATTTTACTAATTGTACACTAGCGAAATGTGTACATTTCCCGTAAGTGACTGAATTCGGCGGCTGGAACATTTTCATGATTTCAGGGGGAAAGATACATGATGTGAGGGGTGTTAATAATGATGATTCTAAACAAAAAACTTTCTATGAACATATGCCCTGTTCTTAACAGAATCTGACATACAGCTGTTTGAAAATCACGGGCGTCAATCTCATGTCTTTCGTCAGCACTCATATGCGGACACAACCAAAACAACAATAGGTTGTGGTGGTCGTGATGGAGTCATTTCTTGGCCACCGATTTCACCCGACATTACTATATTGGATTACTGTGCGTGGACTTGGCTTAAGAGCGAAGTCTACAAGCGCAAAATGTAAAGTTCTCGCTCGCATTTTACATGCTTGTGCTCAAGTAAAGGAATGTCCGAATCAGTTCAGATTAACAACACTGCAGCTGCGTACAAGAACTGCAAAGTGCATTGAAGTCGACGGTGGACTTTTTGAACATGTTCTGTAAAGAAAAGTACACAATTAAACAAAACATAAGGTAACAATGTTTTAATTTACTATCACCTGTACTTTTCATGTTTCTCATTGTTTCCATTAGTTTTCTCAGAAACTGTTAAGAATAGGACATATGTTCATAGATTTTTTTTTCTTCAGAATCACTAATGTTATCACCCTTTCCTCATGGCTCACCTTGTATATGAAACAAATCATCCATTGGGCAAATTGATCTATTTCTCTTAAGAGTTTCAGTAATTGATTTTCTGAAAAGATCTTTACTTTTTCATTTAAGGATAAGAGCTTTCTTAAAGTATATTGAAATGACACATATGCCGCACAAGCACGACTCATTAACAAAACTTAAAGATATCAAGGAACGTTGTGATGATGCGCCTAAAGCGAATAGAAGAAGGTGAACTTCATGTCAGACCCAACGAATGATTAGAAATGAGCTTCAATCCATCATTTCAACTGTGATAGAAAATCTTTGCAATGAATATATGAGTAGGCATGCTTCATGGCTGGATTATAGGGAAGATAAAATATATAAGATTTCAGACGTACGTATACACTGTAAACCAATATGTACTTAGTTTAAGACTTGAATAAAATAAATACACGCGTATTTATTCAGTACTTATAGTCCAGGGACGTTGTATTCGTATTGTAAACAGAGCAGTTGAATGAGTACCTGCATCTAACAGCAACTAATATAGCGGGAGAAGCTAAGCTCTCTGAGAGAGATTGTTCCACGTCGTTATTCTAATAAGTAGGCCTGAGAAATATATGCCGTTATACTACCAGTGCGCTTCGTGCGCCTCTGATTTTGAGTACGTCTCAGAGTTGGGGTGAGTTAACGCTGTGTGTTTCGTTCGTTTGAACTCATGCTTATCATCACGGTAAGTTAGTCCTCAGCATTTGGGTGGTTGAAAGCCACTCCTATGACTTCGAAACACAACTATCTGCTAAAAAAATTTAAGGACATAATTTTCTTTGTTAAAGAAGATTTGCACTATTTTAAAGATATTTTATTTTCTGTCTGTAGAAAACACACCTAATGTAACATCGATAGTTATCGGCCTTTTATTTCACTGTGTTTTATAATGATGGTGTATTACGGTTTTATTTTACATAATTTTTCACTTCATATATTGTTGCAGTGAATAACGAACCACATTTTTACATTTTCAAAGGAGAATGATTATATCTGTTGCTAGAAAACGCAGCATTACATCTAGAAAAACTTTGTTCCACTTCTGCAGAAACAATAAGGATACATTTGAAATATTTTACATAAGCATTATCTATCTCAAAATCTGCATCACTATTAATAAATTTTCTCATTTAAAATTAAGTACAAATTTTACATAGAGCTAAATATCATAATGTTTATCCAGTATTTTTTCATCTTGTTTGCTACATTTTTTTCTATTTCGTGTTCAAACTATTCAGTTTCGTCATAATATCATTGACTACATGTTATTTTCTGTCTCTAGAAAATACACTTAATACAACATAGACAAATACCAGCCTTATTATTTCACTACGTTAATATAATATTGTATTACGTTTTTGTTTTACATCATTTTTAATTTCATATATTGTTGTAGTGAATAACAAACCACATTTTCACATTTTTAAAGGAAAATGATTGCCTGTTGCTAGAAAACACAGCCTTATATCTGGAGAAAATTCGTTCCACTTCTGCAGAAACAATGGGGGCATATTTGAAATATTTTACAGAAGCATTATTTATCTCAAAATCTGTAGCATTGTTACAAATTTCCTCATTTCAAATTAAGTCGCAAATTTTGTCTTCGGCATCTTGCTATTATTCTTCTTTACAGGACGTTGAATTTTGCCTGTTACGAATAGCAGTATTCGTTCGTAATGTAACCGATCAACTAAAGTTCACTGCTGAACGAAAAACGCTGAAATCCCCCACCCCAACGCAATTACGTACTGGTACCTGAAGTCAGAGGCGCATGAAGAGCAATGTAACAGCATAAAATTCTTAGCCCTACTAATCAGTGTGTGTACTTCAGGGTCCCACCTGTCTCGTAAGATTGTGTGCTTTAAGGACCTACTTTAGTGCACCTAATCAGAAGCATTCCTCGTGAACGCAACGTTACCTGTTATTGGCCTCTCGCTATACTGATTATATGACCATTATTTACAACTTACTAATATCTAGTTTTGAATACGAGCCTCACTTCTAAGGAAAGCGGACAAGATTAAAGGACCTAATCTTTGTATAATTGGTAATGGTAGTGGTGGTGAAGATGATGATGATGATGATGATGATGATGATGATGATGATTAGAAAGAGTAGCAGGAGGAGTTAATGGAGTAGGAAGAGGAAATGGAAGGCGACGTTGATGACTTAATTTAGTGAGTCTGTTTTCGAAGCTGAAGAATTCTACAGTTCTGTTATCGATATCTATGCATTTAAAAAGTAAGCTATTAATTTATTTTTGTTATTTTAGTTATTACTGTTACTTTATGACTCTTTATCCGTATCTGAGACATAACAGATTTTAAGTTCTTGTATCATATCGAAGACCATATTTCCTTCAATGTTCCGAAATAGTTGACATCTTATCAACCACAAAAATAACACTGCATTACGGTGCAAATTTTTTCTATTACCATGTTGGAATCTGTAATCAATTTGTACTTTAGATATAATAATACTAATAATAATAATAATAATAATAATAATAATAATAATAATAATAATAATACCTACTATAATGAACAAAATAATAGCAATCGATATCATTTTATGATCAAATGTATCTGAAGTTAGTGAGAAAGTAACTACACCCTATGTTAACACTAGATAACAGTCCGAATTTTTTTTATCCTTCGCAATGATCGCAGAATCTTGACATCTCTTTCACAAAGCGCAGAATTGCAGACTTTCTGGAGTCTGGCTGGAAATCTAAGGTATATCTTTCTAACGTTGTGACACACTTTTCTGTACCTTACGTCGTCATTCTTGCCCAACTTTTTATTTTCTTGCTGAAGACTGTCTCGTACAATCAATGGTATTTTTCCCGATGAAATCCTGAAAATTCCTTAAATCACTATAACGTACGATGTAGATTGAATTTTTTTTGGCAGCTTGCCACTACCATTGGGTCTGGAGCCGACATGAACGAGCAAACCAATTTCGCGACAGACAGACAGATAGGCCTATAACAATCTGCCGACAGTTATGGCCACAACTATTATCGTTCTTTTGTTCCCGGCGTTTCTGCACACTAAAAAGCTAATTAAATGGTAGACTACAGCTTCATCTTGAACTGCTTCACCATGACAATGACATTAAAATTTGCTGCATCGAATTACTGGTTCCCCGATTGTTTTATTACTTTGCCCTCTGAATTTAATTACTTCGTGTTTGCGAAACTATATCAGAGGAGGATTAAATATCCAATACCAACTAAAATCATTAAATTTTCCATAAAATCTTCCACTGTTTCCAATATGTAATATCATATAAATTTAATGCACATAAAACGAAAGAGAAAGGAATATTTTCCGATATCAATGGTCCAATCCACTGAAATCCGCAACGCAGAATTCAGTTTTTAACTTGCGCCTAGAACGCGAGATGGGTGTTTGGTCAAAAAGGGAGCCGTGACCCTTCACACACTAGTAAATAAAATGAGTTTCGATATAGGGTACAGGGGAAATTACTCGTATTACAATCTCAGTTGTCATGACACTGACTACTTTTCTCCATTTCGGGACCGAACTCACGACTATCCAATCTACGTTGGGATACAATACTGCAACGACTTTATTGATCTTAATCGCTAACACTGATCGACAAATTTTAACTTTTTTTATTATTCCCTGATTGAAGATAGATGAGCTTCATAATTCAACCTCACTGGATCCAAATCTGAAAAATAAAATGCGCCGTCACCTAACTTTTTCCCAGAACTTCAAGGAAGGCTCACGGTGATATCGGGTTTTCACAACGATTTCCTCCCCCTATACGTTCTGTTTTAAATAAGAAATCCCTCTATAAATTTCTACTTCGGGAGAAGGTTTACCTTTCGAGATATTATTTTTCAAAATAATCGCTTCAAACTCGTATGTGTCATCTCTATTGTCATGGTGAAGAAGAAAATATTTAAGGCCCCAAATGTATACTTTCAATCTGTCAGTGGTCATAGCATTATTTTTGGAGAATCGTGGACCAGTTACCGAGGTAGACAGGCTATAGAAAGAATAACTCCATAAGGTAAAACGGTGGAAGTGTCAACAATTCCAAAGCACACAACTGCGATTGTTCAGTCTCTTGACGTTTATGGCTTTAAACCTTGGATAAATTTCATTCGTGAGCTGTCCGTTAGTGTTTTGTTACTTGGCACGAATATTATATTGCATCAGAAAGGTAATGTGATAAAATTGTAGTTCTTAATCTGTTTTCATCTTATAGGTGCGTAAATATGTTTAAATATGGCTGGCATAAAGGCGGTATCTTGACATCAAACGTGATAAATTCGCAAGTCTATAGAATTCTGTTTTCATGTTGATGTACAGAACTGCTCTAAAGCTGACAGTGAGAAACTTATTTTTCTGAAATGTTCGTGTTGCAAAGTTTCACTGAGTTTTGAGCATTTTTATAACGATATCCACTACTGTGATCAGTATGGTGAGTAATTTCAGGTATGCTAACATTTCCTTATAATTTCTTCATATGCTATTTTATAGTAAATTTCATGAATATTATATCTGATATGTGATTTTCATAACTTAGATGTGCCTGCATGGAATAGTTAAAAAAACAAGATACCATAAAAATGTAAGGAAAAAGTTTTTGATGTCACTGCACAGTACATCTTCCAGTTTTCTGTTAATATCGATGGTCTTCCTTAGACTTGTGATATCCATTCCCAACAGAACCTTCACCTCACTTATTACTCACTATGAAACTGCTTGCGTTACTACTGCATTTTCCTAAGTTAGCAGGCTCGCGGTCAATCACGTCCAACTCGGTTCGTTGCGCATTGAGAACTCCAATTACTATTCATTCTTACATTGAATAAAGCCCATAATTCGTATCTGTACAGGCAAAACCTTTATTTTCTGATATGAATTTGCGAAAAAAAAGTGCATTAACTCACTCAAGAATATATTGAATTGCTGTTCATTTATTCCTTTTACCATAGCAGTGAAATAACTGAAGCAGAAGTTTCTGTAAATATAAAATAGTTTTCCCTGACTTTTGAGTAACTCTATATAGGCTACCCTCCATAGTACAAATGGAGCGTTCAAGAATTGGATTCACAATCCGCACAGTTTCTCCCTGTGATCTAATATTTACTGTGTTGGCCATTGAATCAGAGGTTCGCAGATTCAAAGTAAAGTAAAGCTATTGATCCAGTGTCATAGATTTACCAAACGTAAAAGAACCCTGTCACCGATAGAAAGTTGGAGACAAATTTTTCGGTTATTTATCGATCACGTCATTTAATTTCGAGGTTAAACAACTTTTGCATTTGTAAACTTCGATAGAAAGACACAATTGAAAGCATCGTAAGTAAACCAGCAACTCGAACATTACTACTTCTATTACAGACATGAACAAATTATTAGACTAAATTAATTGTATGTGAAACGAAGCTGTATTTATCAGTAGAAATAATGAACAAAAATGTATTTTGCACGGATACAATGAACAGAAAATTGAGTTTTGAGGTTACTAATATTTTGTGAACATTCCCTTATTCTTTATTAACACGTTGATTTTGTCAGGAATGCTGAAAACCAAAGTTTGACACTTTCTTTGAATATCAGCATCATTTTATACAGATATCACACAGTGCTTAAATGAGTCCATGTTTTGTTGTAAGCTTCTTTTTGTTCACTTTTTTTCTTCAGTATAGATCACATATTTTCAATTTCGTTCATGTCCGGTCTTCTTACAAGCCATGGGAGAATGTCTTCTGCAGTATATAATTAAAACACCAGTAGCACCAATATAACCAGAACAAATATACTTAACCATTGGAAAAATATACCAGAATATGTAAACAATCATATTTACAACAATAGATACTCTGTGAATTATACTGATAGTTGATATGACGAATTATATTATGTTTCCAAGAAAACGTTTTAGTCTAATAATTTGTCCACGTCTGTAATACTACTACAACTGCTATTGTTACTGCTACTGCTACTGCTACTGCTTACATTATCTGTTCAGGTCATAAGAGTGCATTTACTGAGCGTTAAACATGGGATTCGCATTTGGGAGGTCCGCTGTTCCAACTCAAGGACCGATCAATCTGACTGTGGTTTTTCACTGTTATTTAGGCAAATGTCGGATTGGAAATTTCATTGCCACGGTCCATTTCCCTTTCTTTTCCCTATCGAAAAAGAATTTATATTTCATATCACATCATTCATCTTCATCATCTCATTCCATAGGCATATTCAGGTCATGACGCATGTCTTTGTCCGCTTGCGGGAAAGGTGTCCTCTCCGAAACCGTCTCTGAGTTCTGAGCCTTCGCAATATCTCTGCCAGGATTAATTCCTTAAGACTACTTCTGAAGGCCTATGGATCCTGTGCTACTTGGTCCCCTTGGCAGTATGAACTTAAGGCGGGGGGTTGTAGGGATCCCATTGGGAGAGCAGGTGAGTAGTCTCATGCAGCCGGAGGGCTGGTACACTTCATTTTCATTCATCCCATAATTATGGATACAGAATAGGACACTGTCGAACCGAAGTGCTGATAGGTCGTCCCTAACCCGCCCCCAGCCACTCAATACTACTACTAACGTACGCTTTCATAAATTGAAAGTAAATTTTTATCCACTTTTTTCATGCGGAAGACTTCGTATGTGTATCGACAGGATACTCTGAAAGCATTATAAATAACACAGTAATATACGAAGTGCTGTGTCTCGCTGATTTCAGTTATGGATGAGTTAGCTGCTGGACAATGCGTGACAGACTTGTTAACATAGAATTTAAAATCCTAATTCCAGTGCACAACGATGTACGGATTCATTCTTTAATGCTGTTCATTCCCCAAAGATTCTAATTTTCTATAATTTCTTTCTACGAAATTATTAATATAAGATTCATTCCACTCTATAATATAATACTATACTGTACTATTAAATGTAATTTACGTATTATGTAATTCGGATATGAAATAGCTCTATTGGTGACACCGGTGTAGCTCAGCCTGTGGGAGAAATTGCGTGATGCTCTGAACCTGCGCTCGGGCGTGGATTCGATTTCCACTTGAACTAATTACTGGATTGGGCTTTTCTGAGCTTTTCCCGAAGTTTAATACGAATGTCAGTTAATAATATAGTGACTAAATAATGTAGTAGTTAAAACAGCGTTGTTAAATAAACAACTAAAGCACTATTGATTAACAAAAAACTGACTAAGAGATCTCGGGTTCAAACGAGCTTAAAGCAGCATTAGTCACTTTGTGTCACGAAGGTTTTCGGGTTTAACATTCTTCCTATAAAACTGAATAATCGATTTTTTCTTCGAGGAAAAGACTACCGGAGAGTCAGTCCCATTAGGCCTACCTCTTTGTAGTATCGAGTTTAAGAAAGTATGGTAATTCAACCTCCCTGCTTTCCTCAACACCTTAGTCAAATAAAAGAGAACATATTATTTACCTTTAGATGTGGTTATAACAGTAGATAATGTGAAAAATGAATACATTTTATGTTGGTTCTTGCAGTGGATTTAACATTTCACAGTATTTAAAGTGCTGATATTATGTAACTTTAACTTTTTCACTGATGAACTATTAAGGTATGTACTCGTAATAACGTTTTGGAGGAAAATCTATATTTTTAACCAATTATTTAAAGACATATATATCACACAACATATGAAAGCAGAGGAACATAGGCCTAATTCTCTTTTAGAAACTTGGATTTCACTTTTTTATTCCTTGGAATAAATAATTAATAAACAATTTTTCTATTTTTTTTCAAAATGCAATAGATTTGCTCAAAATTACTCAATTTTAAAATTTCTATCAGTTATTGCTGTTCATGGCTACAATACTATGTGGTAGGTTTTTATAGCGAACATTATATTTTATATTTCAGAAAAAATGTACAATGTATTTTTAATTACTCATGCAGTCTTTCGTTTTTCAGAATATTAAAATGAACTCAGTTCGCAGCATTCCCACATTCGTAAGCTTTAATTTGATGTATCTGTGAACTCTTTAGCTCAACGTTTATTACTGGTTTTTATTAATTTGAATGGCAAAAAATGTAAAAAAAATTAATATTGAGAAATAGGAATATACAAATGAAAAATATATATCAACTCAAAGCAAACAAGGCTTTCATTTGCAATGAAAATTTAAAATTAAAATTTTGGCCAAAAAACGCCATTTCAAACATTAATACATACTTTAAGTTATTTAAATTAATAAATAACGACTTCATTGTATAAACATTTTAAATAATGATATCATATTGTACCTGGTTGACTAGTTTCGATGTTATTTGCATCATGAATCTTAGTCAGTTACAATACTATCTTGTGGTTTCCCGTTTTGGTGGAGTGTGTTCATGATTGTATCGAAAAGGGTGTGTGTTGAGAAATTAAGTTGTGTGTTGAAGTGTTGTGGGTGTATTTTTGTGTATAATATTTACTGTGACAATTTTAATCTTTAAATATTATGTTCAAATAAAACATAATTACGATTATAAATTACATATTACATTTTAAAATTAATTATTTTGGTACAGGAAAAGTTTAAGCATACATGCAAATGTGGCTTCCAGGTTTAGCTTCCTGTAAAGCTGCCTTCACTAACACTGAACAACATGAATTTGACCTATACTTTATAAATGAACACATAATTAAATCAAATTCGTTTATCTTTATGGGCTAAAAATATACAGAAAAAAGCAACGAAAAATGATTAAAGATCATGTTCCTTTATGGCTCTTAATTCTGGGCATTAGAAAGGAGTAAGAGCGAAGCACAGAAGTACTATAAATCTTGCACAGAACAGAGACCGATGGCGGTCTAATGTGAGGGCGGCAATGAATCTCCAGGTTCTCTAAAAAACATTTAAATAAGTAATGTATATCAAAATAAATTAAAAAATATGAAAGCTAAGTGGAAGGGATCATATGTAGACCGAGGAAGTATAGGTATAATTTAAAGTTACATCTTCCATGAGACGGGAAGAAACTTTATAGACCTAACCTGTGATTACTTTTTCGGCTGCTGATGATTCAGTTGCGTGATAACCAGGCAGTTCATTTTTGTTCCCAAACGTACAGCGGATCGAGTAGTTTCTTCTGATACCTCTATTACGTCACGTTGGTGCATAACGTGGCTCGTTAGCCATGGATGCATAAGCAGGGTAGAATTGGAGCAGGTACGCATAGACTATGAATCATAGTACAATACAGGCGCTCCAGCATCAGTGTTGTGTATTTAAAACACCAAGTTACGACTATACGTATTGTGATCTGATTCTAATACTCAGTAAGTTGCATTTTCATTTAGATTTTGGTGTTAATATTATTTTAATTTATCAATCTATGTTATATTGTTTTTTTTTTCATTTTGATCTCTATTTTGTATATACCGGTATTGTGTAAAACGTAAATATTGTTAATTTGTATATTGATTTTTGTTATTATAATTATTTCACTGTAATATCTTGTGAAGTAGGAAGAACATTTTCTTAACTTAAACAAATTTTTATTGACAGTTATGTTAAAAGATATGAATTTCATAATCTCAGAATATATATTTTTGTTTACCGTAATGGAGCTGATTTTATTGAATGAGTTAATTTTATATATTGTATTTATAGAGTATATACAGTTAATGTGCGTCATGTTTACTATTAAGTTCTATCATACATACTAGTTCAGTATTATCATCGATCTAATTATACTTCCTGTCATATGTAGCACTAATATTTTGTAGAGCGCTAGTTTCGCAATGTTAGTGCGTTTATATGGTTAAAAAGTAGCTGGACAGACCATTTCAATTTAGTAGCAATCCCACTTACAGTTGTCATGCTTTATTATTATTATTATTATTATTATTATTATTATTATTATTATTATTATTATTATTATTATTTACCGAACTGGGTTTTACCTTTCGCAGCGTCCTGACATAAGCATTTAAGTATTATGGATTTATTAACTTTTCCTACAGAATAATCTCTGTAATGTTGACAATTAATATTTGAGGAGAAAATCCCGGCCAAATAAGTCACTCAACTGAGTGCGCTCCTGGTATAATGGCAGTTGACACTAGACATATACGTCAACATATATGCCTAACTTGGAGTCAGGCCACAAAGGGAAATACTGAAGAAGGAAGGTTCGATCCGGTGCTGTGGATTGAATTCGGCGTAGCTCAGTGGTCAGAGCGCTTGGTACGTAGAACCAAGTCCACACCTGTGGAGTAACGGTTAGCGCGTCTAGCCGCGAAACCAGGTGGCCCGGGTTCAATTCCCGGTCGGGGCAAGGTACATGGTTGAGGGTTTTTCCGGGGTTTTCCCTCAACCCAATATGAGCAAATGCTGAGTAACTTTCGGTGTTGGACCCCGAACTCATTTCACCGGCATTATCACCTTCATCTCATTCAGACGCTAAATAACCTAAGCTGTTGATAAAGCGTCGTAAAATAACCTACTAAAAACGTAGAACCAAGGACCCGTGTTCGATCCCCGGCGCCGGAGCGAATTTTTCTCCTCAAATGTTAATAAGTACATAAGGTTAGAGTTTGAACCCTAAAACTCCAAGATATACTAACCGATAACTTTCCTAACTTGTTTGAGAACAAAAATGCTCTGCCTGGTGATCACATGTATAAATATATTGCAATTATAGCTATATAATTTTATGATATTTAAACTAATCTTTTAATAATATAAAACTGTATTTAGCAATTTAACATTTTGTCTTCTGAGTCTAAATAAATTAGCATTTCTTCTGTTTAATACCTTGACTGAACAGACCCAGCTGCGTGATACTCGAAGCATCAGAATGGCTGTTAATGAGGTTACGGCATCGTTATGATCTTGAACGGAAATCCCTTTAACTCGTCTTGTTTGCTAGTTAGAGTTTCCAGAGGAACCATTAACATGTTGTCAGAACACGCTAAATTATGCATTCCGAGGGACATGGCACAAGATGACTAAAACACCTCTGAATTATGTATCAATAGAAATTAGGAAAGAGCTTGCAGTCATGTTTTATTGAATTATGTATTGTTACAGAAAATGAAACCACTCTCTTTTATATTAAAAACGTAATGTAATTATCAACAATAGCAGTATAGCTATTTTATTAAACTGTTATTAAAAGTTACCATTAAGCTTAGTATTCCTGCTACCAAAAGACTCAAGTTGCGGGTAAATGGTCTATACAGTAGGTGGAACGTAGGTGATGCAGCAGACAAAGAGACAGACAAACATGTCCTTACTGCATGTTTGTAGAGTACAACCAACCTAAAATAAAGGTAGAGCAACTACTGACTTTATAATTTAATGACGCAACAGCCCGAAGTTGGCCAAGGCCTACCTGCGTGACAAACATTTTTTGTTCATAAAGTATGGGTACAAAGTGCTGACGGAGTTGGGGCTCACTTGGAATATGTTTCTTCGTGTACTTTTCTAGAAATTCTCTCTAGAAGTGTTTATTGTTCAATTTATTAAGCGGTATATTAGCATTGACCATTCTGGCACATAGATCCCTGCAAAACATGGATTTCTTATCGTACTCTCTCTTAGAGTTTATTGGTACTGCTTGTTTTGAGTAACGTTCAACCATATTTCTATGCCTTTTTGTATTGCAGTGTCTTTCAATGCACTGTTTTCTTGTAACTTTTATATCTATTTTGCACAACTTACATGTAATGTAATATTGCCCATATTCACACAAATTATTGGCTTCGAACTCCTGAATTAAGTCCTTCAGCCTTTCATACTTCGAACTTTTTGTCTTTGACATTTTATCTCGTCACAAATACAAATGTTACGTTAAGTAAATAATACGACTTTTACACTTCACTGGTTTAAAGCACTCGCTATGACCGTGTTCCGGCTTCAACACAAACTAGAGTGAGCGTGAGTAAGATGCGGTTCTATGTTGTATCATACGGGACGTATCCCTGGGCTGTGACGTCAGGTACAGTATGAAAGTAGGCAACTGTATTCCAGCTTAGATGTAGCTGAAATACTAAGCTTAGTTATCATAGACTTTGGAAATATTTTGTACTCGTCGGTACACACAAAATCAGATGTTGGTTATGGTTTATAGTGCTAGAATAGAGAATTGGTGTGGAACCATTAGACCATCCCGTTACGATGACAATCAAACACACAGTGTCACCAACACGACGGTATATTATACTCATACGTTGCCCTTACAATGTATCTGCTTCTAAATTGAAAATCTTTGCAAAAACTCTAATTATGGCCCTTCGCCGCTGCATTTTCGTATAAAACGAGTTGTTTCCCCTGGACCAAATGTACAACACCGAAACGACCATAATTGTCTACTGCTTTGTCTAAATCTGCCGTCAGATTTTCATTCGTCGACTTCAGTGATATTCCCTGGCCCACATCATGTGTTTCCTTCAATTCGCTCTTATGACTTATTAAACATATTTCATATTAATTGTATTTTCCTAAGTGCATTCTGAAAACAGATACCCGCTAAACTTCGCACTTGACAGTTACAGTCAGTTCATAAAGAACACAGTCACGAATTTTACTAGCAATATATCACTTCTATTATTTCACGGCCTTGTCCCAAGTAGAGAGCATAGTCAGCGCTGCTGTATCACGTGCTTTCTAAAATTGTTCTGTTTATGGTAAAGAAACTTTTCATTTATTAGAACTGCGAATTCTGCTGGAACTGATCATTAGTTAAAATTTAACTTTAAGTACTTCCCTTTTAAAATCAATGCATTATTTATTGAACATTGTTTAACTTCTTCTTTTCTTCGAATGTAAATGGGACTCAAAATTTATTCCAGTCACATTCAACAACCGCCCGGCATTCCTGCTGCTTTCAGGTCTATGAACTATTATCATAAAGGGGAGTTTTGTTCTAGTTCACGGTGTTGTAAAATAGTTTGTATTGGTTTTATGTGTGTATTTATTGAAATTCCGAAGAACATGCAAACACACAGCCTAGTTTCTTTGCTTTACAGTTTTTATTACAAACATTATGAGTTAAATTTAACATATATTCCACTGTCGTTAAAAATATTATATAAAGGGTATTTACAAAACATAAAAACACTGAGGCAACTTGTGAGATATCTTCAGCGATGCAAACAACGATATGCAACGAAATGGAAGTAACAAATAAATTCCAAAACGACGACAGTAGTGACACTGACCAGGGTTGCCAGATTGTGATGAGTACCAGTCACCGATTTGCGAGTCAAATGTAGCCTCAAGTCGTCTTAAGAACAATAATAATATAATTAATAACGGAAGGCCTATTCTAATTAAAATACAATTTAATTATGCGGCATATATTACTTACGCCTTTGAATTGTAAATACGCTGATTCTATAAAGTGCTATATTTATTTACATCGGTTCACATCTTTGCTGGAGAGTAGTGAGAGTAGAAATTACTATAAAGCACTGTGAAGAAGTTACAAGAATAACATAAAACAATAAATTCACCAACGTTATTATTATTGTTATTATTATTATTTTTGTTGTTGTTAATGGGGCATAGGTTTCTTAGGTCTGCCTTAACTGTGATGCGCTCGAAGTTGTTGTATCTTGAAAGATATACACACTATTCAGGAATAAGTTATTTCATCTTTAATTTTTCGCACATAATACAGGGAAATCATTTTATTTTTACTAATATTTCTAATATTAACCTGGCTATACCTTTGGATTAATAGCCGAGAACCGGAAACGCCGTTTGCTACCCTCTTCCACGACTGGAGTTCGATGTTTAATCCAAATACAGTACAGTATTAACAATAAGTGTTTTTACTCACGAAATGAGCTATCCATTCGGACGTATTCATTATGCAGTGTATATTATACTGTCTACAGCACATTAGCTTACAATATAGAGAATGAAGTTAAATTGAAAGTAATCATAATATGGATATTTAAACACAGTTTTGAAAATGGCCGTTCATTTCGATACAGGCTTCAGTTCTGTTGTGCATATTATCGCACTATAGACTATTGTACCTAATTTCAATTACCAGTTTCGTCCTTCGTACTAGTAACCCATGTTGAAATAATTCTGTACCTACTCTATAAAAGAGTAAATACAGTACGTACTGTAAATTCAGTCTTCACTTCTGTCCCATCTGAAAAGATAAAATTACTCAGAGATGCTATTTACTGTCTGTCCAAGTGGTTTTGTCGCAGGGTCGTAAAAAGGGGGAAATCACGTGACAGTTAATTACTTAACGAGGCCCTTTTATTTAAATTATTTTAAACAGTTGTATAAATTACGTAGACGTCCAATTCCTAACAGAAATTAATGTTTTCAGAAAAGAGCTAAAACAGCCCAGCCACTAGCCTATACAGAGGGGCGAGCAGAAGCGAGTGGAGAAAACCGGGATGCGAGGTAGGCAAACGGACGAAAGTACCTGTGCGAATATATGATTCAATATTGAAAGCTCTTTCGTAACTGGAAAACGCGAACGTATTTCTGGAACGTACTATACTCACTAACTCAGTAGGCCTACTGTTTACTTGGACTGCATACGCGGCCTTGGTTCTGTGTGAAGGAAGGTTGGAAGTTGGAGGGGATGGGTGTGAAGTACATTAAAAAATTCAGATACAATAAAAATTGAAGTAAAAATGAAATGATGTCCCTGTACATTAATATTTAGACGTGAAGAATTTTTAATTTATTTTTAAATTCAGGGAAATTCTCCCAGATTTTGAAATATTGTTCCTCATATTTACAATGTTTTTTTTATTATACTATTAATATTATTATTAGCAGTTAATACTAGCAAAGTAATAGTACCACAATAAAGATGCGCAAACAAACGAACTCCGAACACGGTAATAACGTATTTTGCGGTCTTTTATTACAGATGAAGAGAATTCGAAACATGTTGCAACGATATTGTAAACAATGAACAAAAATGATACGATTTAAAAAATAGTCTGAAAATCTAATAATAACATAATATTGTAAACATATAAAACGAAAAAAACATTACTCTAATTTCGTCCTTTCGATTTTCGAGGCATCCTAGAGAGCGACCCGACGACTTAATTCCATACTCGCCGACTTATGTAGCCTAAATTGCGATTAATTGCCCAATCTGACAACTCTGGTGACAATCCTCGAATATCTTACAAACCTTAACTTATAAAGCGAAATAAAGTTCCTAAAATACCGCGTTTTTTTTTTAAGAAACCCTGTCAGAAATAGTGAATGTGTACAAAATTATGCTGTTTTCAATACTACCTGTAACTCATATTTATATTGTTAGTAAAATTATTTACATTACGCACCAGCTAAATTACCTTCTAAAGTCATTTTAATCTGTGTTTATGAATATGATGCCATACTGGCTCAGATATTCTCTTTCACATCAGAAATTGGAGCAAAAGTCTCACACTGTTGTGAAAGTTCCATTTCAATTTGTGAACATGGGTGTATATTTTCGACGAGAAAGAGAAAGTTAAACCTATTGAATTAGATACAGAACTCGCCATTTCTGTGTTGTTCCCAAGTGCACAAAAACAGCTGCTTGTTGGTTGCATTTGGGAGATTGGCTTTATGAGGGCACTAATTTCCTTTTCGTTCTGGTCTTCTTGTGGCTTTTTCTACGCTCCATATAACGCATTTCGTACACTGTCACTTTCTTCTTATTTTTTTTTTCATCTCCACAAATACAGCTTGGCTGTAACAGAAGTTTCAACTGGTTACAAACCCACACGTGTGTTGTAATATTAGGCCTATCATTTTACACAACACTCATATGAAGTCGGTAAAGGCCATTAATGAAAGTTTAATAATAATTCTTCCATTCCATTAAAACCCGAAATTGTGATAGAATGGGCTAATACAAAAATGCTATTTTTAGGACACAACAATATTCAGAATATCACCAGAGTTTATTCTGATCTAATTAAAACAGTAAAGTTTTTCACTTTAGAAATTTGGACAAGCTACAATGTTTGTGTGTAAAATTTTCTTGATTTTTTTTATGATTTCAAGTTCAACTTAAAAAAAATTATGTGCAAGAAAATGAGGCAGAAATTTTTCACATATTCAAATATCAGTTGAAATGTCCTTTTTCCGATAGTATATCCTTTTTCCGGTATATCCTTTTCAAGATTACACAAATTTAAATTGTTGAATGCGTTATATGCACTCGAGAATATAAAAAATAAACAAGCAAATAAATAAATAACCAATTAATTAATGAGTAAATGAACAAATGCATTAATAAATATATGTATATTAAAATAGCTAAATAATAAATAAAAATGTATACAAACTATAAAGAACTATTCAAGTGTGTTAATATTGTAAACACTACTTTTTATTAATTTCAGTTATGATTTCCAAGTTCTGAGCACACTTGCGGGTTCACCGATTAGATTATAGTCCTACTGTTTGAGTTAGAATATAACTATGTGAGATGAAGTAATAAAGCCAAATTATACATCGTTCAAAGATTTGAGAGTACTGTTGTTGGTTGTGAAATCTGCGGTCTGCAGCTCCTTTACTAATACAGAGGGTTGTTTTCGATCTCTGGAAACGAATTTGATTAACGTCATGTACGCCAGAAGCCACAAGACAGCTGAACTGCGGCGAGAGGTGACAGACCAGTAGTGAGTGATTTCATAATCAGAGTGCATGGTATCTCACAGCAGTAATGCACAAGAAAATCGAGCCTATTTGAGAGGGGTACATTGCGACCCTTTCCGATGTGAAGTAAAGTTAAGTGAAAATAAAAGAAGCTTGCAATAAACGTTGTTTCGTTGTTTCCAAGAAAGGCTTCTTCTGTGTACTTAACAAGACTGGGAAAGTTCGGATGGGATTAATTCCAGGGTGGAAAAAGCAAGCAGATCTACCCCCCCCCCCACAAGCCGCAACCCCCGAGATGATACAAATTAATACATTTAAGTATTATATCATGTATTGGTTTCATTTTCAGGTTTTCTCTTATATATTCATATCTTCTTTTATCTCTTCGTGTGACTTCTTCCACTGCTCTTAAAAATCATCCTTGGTTAAGAGTTCATTATTTATTTTCATATTGTCCGACGGGAGTACCATATTTTTTATAAAATTTTAGCATTGTTTCTTTTTTAGTTAGTCTGATAGTTGACAACTTAGATAATTAAAACGTGATACTCAGTCAATCCTATCTTCAACTATCACGATTTTTTAGATCATTAGGAATTTTCCCTTAAGAGTAATGTATTTTGTTTTCATTGCTGACGAATTACAATTTTAACTGAATGCCTAAATAAAATTTTACTCTTTGTAAAATCTGTTCATCTTTGGCTAAAATTAACATTTGGTCATGTCTAAGTAGCAAAGTTGTCAATGTCTTTTTAAACCCAATATCATAAACATTTCTATTTCATTTTCCTATCGTCTTCAAAGTAATTTTTATATTTTACGGTGTCTTATGAGTAGGAGGCAGATTTAGCATATTTGAATATTTTATTCCTTAGTTGAAGATTGTATGCTAGCATTGTATAATTGCATTTAAAGTTATTTCTAAACAAAGGTCAAGATTTTATAGTGAATATATATATACATATTTGAGGGATTAATGGATATTTCAGCTTTTAGCACATATAAACGCATATGAAAGGGTACACGGGAATAACGATCAAGGTCCATTTTAGAAAGTTTCGAGAAAAACGAATTTTAAAGTTCAAGCACTTAATACTTTGTTATGTGTGTATTTAATAGAAATTGATGTAGTGGAATGTCAAGAACGATTATTTCTTATTACTACTAGACCACATGATAGTACTTCCTTTCCACTATAAGATGGCATTATTAACTCAATTTCGATTTTTGGTGGACCTTGATCGTTTTTCCCGTGTACCCTTCATATTTTGTTATATTTTTAATAACGTGGTGCTTAAACCATGATCAAGAATACGAAAAATAGAATACAGATAAAACTCAGACATTGAAACACATTACTGTAGTTTTATTTTATTTATTGCAATCTGACAACATGCAGACAATGCACTGTTGTCGGCGAATCATTGCGAACAATTACGCGGCAATAAAAAAGCACTGCTGACTCTGGGCAATTGTATTATATGGTAGAGACGTTATGATGGATGAAAGTTGAGATTAAAATAACAGATAATCAAAACAAGAAGCCGCTTTATCGTCTACTTCTCAGTAACAGTGCATATCTTGTTATTTTAGTGCATAATATATTCTGGTTTTTAATTGCATACGTGCATGCATATTTGCAGTTTTTAGGTATACCGTATATGAATCCGGCCCTGTTTATGAATAAATATAAGCTATTTATTTATTTATTTATTTATTTATTTATTTATTTATTTATTTATTTATTTATTCTGATGTAGTTAAGGCCATCAGTCCTCCTCTTCCACAACACCAGGAATACAAATACAATAATAGAAATAAACATAAAAAATACACTATATACAAAGTAAAGCTACACAAGAAAGAGAGAGAGAGAAAAACACTATAAACAAAGTAAAACCACACAAAAATATATACAGGTTGCAGTCACACAAACTTTGACTGATTAATTAATTGTATCCTAACTAATTAACTAACATAAACAAGAAACTGGCAATTTTAATCTGGATTAAAAAAGGAATAGAAAAAAAACACAAATCAATACCTAAAAACATTAACTAAGACAAAATTTTCCAATTTAATTTTGAATTGTGATAAAGTTCGCTAGTCCCTGACGTCATTAGGTAACGAATTCCAGAGGCGAGGTATTTCTACAGTATAGAAAGATGAGTATAAAGACGTTATATGATGAGGGATAGAAAGAAGTGCTTGATGTCGGTTTCGAAGAGTTGTAAGAAATTGAAAGCGCGATAACAGATAATTCGGAGTAGAAGTATGCATGATTCTAAACAGAAGAGACAGTGAATGTATTGTTCTTCGTTTTTTCAGACGCACCCATGAAAGTAATTGGAGGGAAGGCGTTACATGGTCAAATTTAAGAGTATTGCAGATGAATCGTATGCACACATGAACACTTGTAGTCTCTCAGCTAAGAGTGAACTTACATTAGTTAGCAAAGAATCGCAATAATCAAAATGGGGCATTATAAGTATCTGAATAAGATTCTTTTTTAGACTAAGTGGTAGGAATTCTTTCATATGAACAAGGAGTGAAGTTGAGAAAATATTTTTTTTTTTTGCAAATGTGTGTTACTTGAGTGTTCCAATTTAGATCGCTATCCATAAAAATGGCAAGATGTTGTAACTGTTTCACTGTATTTAACAATATTCCCATTCAATATTATATGTGGTATAGTACTACTATCAAGAGTGCTTCGTAGACGATTATGTCCCATTACTATTGCTTGCGATTTCTCTGGATTTAACCTTAATCCAAATTTGTGTGCCCACAGTGAAATCGATTTCAAGTCTTCGTTTATTTTGTTTACTCCGTCACTAGTCTCGTCAGGGTGGAAATGCAAATAAATTTGCAAGTCGTCAGCATACATATGGTATCTGCAGTGTTTTATCATATTAGTCACGTCATTAATATAGATCATGAAGAATAAAGGTCCGAGAACTGTTCCTTGCTGAATTCCAGATTTCACGACACACCAGTTTGAAGAATAATCGCATGCAGTGGACACATTGTTGACGTTCGCGAAGGTAGGATTCAAACCAAGTAACAAAACTTTCACAAAGATTCAGAAGTCTTAATTTACATAATAGAATGTCCGTGTCAACTGTATCAAATGCCTTACTGAAGATTAATTTTGAGTGTAAATTTGCTGTTATTAAATAATTGAAAAATTATTCGTTGATGTCTTTTTTTTATTGAGTAACTATACATGGGTCATTCAATAATTAGTGGCAACAATGTTTGTATCAGCGGTAAATGATGCAAGCTGATAACAATGAGAAAGAAGAGCATCTGATGTGTGTTATCTGTGAGTTTGAAGACAATCTCATTTATAAGATATTTGTATTGAGTTTAATTATAGAATTTTATCTGTAGCGCTCTAAAATGTTTAGCAAATACGAACAAAGATGCTTAATTGAAATTCAGATTATAAGAGGCAAGAATGCTCGACAATGCCGTACAGCATTACTGGAAGCTTATGTAGAGAGACTTCACCGTACTATGGCTACGTGGGCACATGCATTTCGCAGCGGGAGGGAAGATTTTTTTAAATTTATTTTAGTAGATTATTTTACGACAATTTATCAACAGCTTAGGTTATATAGCGTCTGAATGGGATGAAGGTGATAATGCCGGTGAAATGAGTCTCAAAAACGTGGAGCTAGGAGACCGTAATCGGCAAGTGAACGCTGTAAGAGCTCTGCTGGAAGAACACCGTTGTTGGTTATGATTTTGACTGAATCCTTCTCACTCACTCAGTTCCTGTTGGAAATCGTGTGAAAGGTGCATAGTACAGTTACTTTCTGGAACACCATTTGCAACCAGCTGTGCACCGTAAACGTCCAAATCTCCTGAATTCTCATCCTATTGTGCTACATGATGGTGCTCGCTCTCACATAGCTGCCCCTGTGGTTAATTTACTTCGCAGATGGAACTGGGACGTTCTGGAGCATCCTCCATACTCTACAGATATGAATTCATGTGATTCTGACCTTTTCCCGCAAATGACATTACCACTTAGAGGAGTTCGCTTTATAACCAGACAGGCAATTATAGCAGCAGTAGAGCAATCTGTTCGAAGATTAATACAACAAGAAGCTGTGGATGACATCCGTCGTCTCCCTGAGGTGTGGAGGCGGGTTCTTCATGTTGGAGGAGATTACTTCTGAGCACTGCAACAATGTGACTGTTCCAAAAATGTTTTCTTTGTTGTTAATTTAAATGTTGCCAGTAATTATTGAATGACCCATGTGTAAGCTTTATTAAGACTTCAATGAGATCACTTGCTATTTCGGTTTTTAATTTTTGTAGAAAAGACTAGGAAAGCATATGCAAACTAAAATTATTTAAAAATTAAAGTGTAGCAAAGTTCTCCTAGTAGTGAAACTGTTTTAAAATATATGGGCAAATGTGTCACCTTCAGACGATATGAAAGTGCTTAGAAGTAGAGTGTCGTACTTCCATGGCCTGTGCAAGATGTTGTGACCGCGTTTTTGCCTCCGGAAAACTCCGGTATTGAATTTGACAGCAGGCCAAGTGCATCCCGGGATGTTTTTGAAGTTTGATGAGAATAAAAATCCCTTCATCACCCGGGATTGAACCCAAGACCTTCTAATCTGTAGCGAGTTGCTCTACGAACTAAGCTACACGCTTTTATGTTTTAAAATTTCATAATTTTATTGCACTAGCTATATTCGTACAAATTTCCAAGAGTATAGCTTTCATAATAAAGCTTCTACTGTTATAAGTAATTAATTACATTCAATGATTCAACTGTGTGGACTTTTTTTCCCCATTGCTAATTTTCAAAATTGTAGCACAACGTTTCGAAGAGTGGATCTCTCTTCGTCGTCAGGTGAAAACCTACTATGCGGATCGTTATCAGACAGGCTAGCTGTTTGTAACGATCCCCACAGTAGGATTTTACTTGACGACGAAGAGAGATCCACTCTTCGAAACGTTGTGCTACAATTTTGAAAATTAGCCATGAACAAAGTCCAAATAGCTCAACTATTGAACAATTCACCGTTGCTCTTTCCTCCCCCCTTCATTCAGATCAAATAATTGCATGTTGATCAAATGTAATCAATTTTAAATAAAATTAATATTTCTACCTCTGTCTGTAGGAACTGTCATAGATATCAGTAATTTGACTATAATCCATTATGAAAATTAAAAGCGCATGAACGAAATTAGGTAGCATTTCTCTTTGAATCTCCTCCTGAACATGTATACGTTGTCGCCATCTTTATAACATTTCTGGTATTCATATTAGAGTCGTTTTCTTCCTTGACGTAATTTTTGTAACGTTTATCTTTTGTCGTAAGTTCCATGAATTCAATTTATCTGAGTGATAGAAAGCAGTAAGTTATATTGACTGAATAAACTTGATGTCAAGGCACTCGGGCTGTTTACTTAGTACACGACACAAGAACGGGTTTCAAACTAGCCTTGCAGCGTATTCTGTGTCGATCAAACTATTTGTTTTTGTTTTTTTTTTTTTCGTCGTGTATTGCACATCATACATTTTTAAACACGGCAAATTACTGTAACATTTTCCATTAGCATTTAGAAGTTAATTCTTGCATGATATTAAAATCTGTCTAATAAAAGCAATATCACAAAACGCCATATTTTAAAACTATTTAGTATTTCTTTGTAAAGATAATTTAATTATGTAATCATGCCATAGTTTTTCATACTTAAAAACCCTTTTACTTTTATTTATTTCTCTATATTTATTATATTTACGTATTTCTCTCAAGCCATATTTGACATGTTTCGTTTTCACTCTTGAGAGCATTTTGAATAGCCTAGTATTTATTGACAAATAACGATACTGTCTGTTCATAGTGTAAAACAATGGAGAATAAAAGTTAATGCTATCATCAACATCACGAAGACGTAAGGGGGCATGGAGCTAGAACTCCTTGTTTCCATTAAATTAAATTACATTTTATTTAACGCCGATGTGCCGCAATTTTCTCCCGCAGGAGATTTTTTACATGTCAGTACTAACATGAGCCTATCGTATTTAAGCACACTTAAATGCCATCGACCTGGCCCGGGATCGAACTCGCAACCTCGAGTACAGAAGGTCAACACTCTACTGACTGCGCCACCTAGCTCGACTCCATGTTTTCATAAACTCGGAACTAGAATAAGGTGTTATTACTTAGCACTACGTTCCAACCGTGTGTTTGCCCTCGGAAACGTGCCGGTTCTGAATTTGACAGGAGACTGAGTGGACCCCGGAGTTGTTCTTGAAATTTTTTCAGCAAGAAATTTCCACCGTCACTCGGGATGTAAACACACACTAAAAGTAACTATAATCTAATCCGCATTGGCTAAATCAGACGAAGCTCTTTTTCCCATTCATAATATCTGTACAGTAGGGTGGAGTGAAAATATGAAGTTTATGGAATCAAAGTGTAATGCCAAGGTGAAATTGTGGCGTGATATCATAAATAACAATGCAAAATATATTTTCTCTAGATTAATATTTGGAGGTGCCCCAAGAGTACCATATTTTGAAATTTTCACAAAATTTTGAGGTTGAGATTTTTTAGCGAGAGAACATTCTCCAGTGATTTAATCTGAACAAGACTCTAGGAACATGTTAAAAGACTCGGCATATTTTTGGTCCCCTGTCGTTTCATCTTGAAGTGTCACAAAAACCTCAAGTTATAAGAAAATTGGAATAATCACAAAACTCTTAGTATGATATAATTAATATAATAAAATTAATGTAAATTCATTCTTCTTATATTGCAGGGTATTTAAATCAGAATATCTCTAATTAATACAAGAAATCTGACCTTCTGACCTAACCTGTATTCGCAATGCCAGATGGGCTGAACCCATCACAATTACCTATCTATCATGATGTAATGAAATATTATCTATGGATAAAAAATGAATTAAAATCTAACTTCAAATCAAAAGAATCTACTGTTGGAAAGATTTCAAAAGGAGTTGCTTTCTAAACTAATGAAATATAGGTAAAGGCATAAATTCCGAAAGTCAGTCATACAAGAATATTACATCCGATTCGTGTTTACCATGATCAGTACACAAACTTAATGAAGCCTTGTAAAAAACGACATAGTGACGACAACTAAAATGACAGCATTGCAAAATTCAAAGAAGAAGCAAACGATCTATTTGATATATGCAGTTGGAAATGCAAAAAAAAAATAAATAAATAAAAATAAAAAAAAATAAATAATAATAATAATAATAATAATAATAATAATAATACTGTAGGCCTAATTGTGATAAAGACCGCTGTGTTCCAAAACAAGAAAGGATGTTTTACTAGAGGGAAGAACAGAAAGAAAGATGATAATCTGACCTGTTGATTTAGTTACCACTCAGAAAGAAATGAAAAATAAAACAATAAATGGTCTGAAATGGAATTTTTGTCATATTTGATGTTAAATACTATTTAATTTGTCCCTTTGGATTCCCTCAGAAATACTATATACTGAACCCCAATTTATAGTCTTCCAAATAAAATTTAAATATGTGATTTTACAGCAATTCATTAGCTATGTAATGAAAAACAAAATAATAGAACAAATATACAAAGAGGCAAAAAAAAAAATAATTTTAAGAAACTTCAAAGTCCTTGGGGCACCTCAAAAATTAAATATAGAAACTCCATATTTTCACATTCCTAAGTTAAGTGAAAATACAGATTTTTTGCAACTATTACATTTAGAGAACGATAAAAAAAAATCAGGTATAGATTCACTCCACCCTACTGTACAATGGAAGGAACCTTAACTTTCCGTTATTCGCCTCGACTCTACAAGCTCGACTCATAGATGCCGCTAGTGTCAGTGAACCACTTGGTTCGTCAGAGATTGTACAGAGTGCATCACAGACCGGTGAGGCTATATTACACTCATAATGAATTAGGCCTATATAGATTATGCTGATGATGTTAATAATGATGGTGATGGTGGAGAATTGTTTGGATGTTACAAGGGAACCGGAGTACCCGGAGAAATCCCTGTGATGCCTGGACCACGGTGTTGGATCTCCTATAGACCAGTTTTATAATTTATTTTTACTTTTATTTTTATTATTTACTACACTGTTTATAATTAATAATGGTCACTGAATGGTTCTGTATTTTGTTTGTTTTTTATTCTTTACTAATTACAATTAATTACGACAGTATTTCTAGTTCTACATTTTTGTTACTGCATTTTGTTTATTATTCCTATTCTTTGCCATTTACTTTATAATTACTAAATTACTAAAATTAATAATTACTAAATTGGTCTACATTTTGTTTTTCCTACCTGTGTTTTATTTAAAAAAATGCATTGATTGTTGTAGCCTTTGCAAATGTGTTTGCGTCTTGTGACTTGACTCTCGAACACGAACAGTCCTCCTTCGGAATCAACTGTATTTTAATGTTGGTATCTTATTTGAATAAAGTATTAAATTTAAAAATTGATAATAATATTACTAATAATAATATTTATTAACTCTTCATTATTAAACAATACAATTGGTTTTGTCAAAACAACAATGGATTAAAAATCAAACTTAAATTTAAAACATTAATTTAGAGACTAAAATAGTCTAGCTCATAGGTGTCCAAACGCCTATAGAAGCAGGAGATATTGCACGTCAAGCATGCTCTGCTAAGGTCAATAACTTTCCATATAAAATAGGAAAAACTATCTTAAAGAATATGCGCTGCGGGTTGCTTACGCCAGGGATTACCTCGTACGAGTTACAATTTGATGTTTATTCTATGGTATAGCTAGTAACCATTATTGACTGCTTGAATTCTGGAATTGTCAAATGTCTGATGTTTACAGGCAGCGTATTAAACATCTTTAAACCAGTATATACATAACTATTCTGAGTTGTAATTAGTCTATGTAACGGTACATTACAAGTAAAGACATTCCTTGTTTCGTAATTATATATTTCATTTCTAAGTGAATAACATTCCTCATTCTTCTTAATATAAGCTACATTAAAACTCATAAATACATCAAGAAGAGAAAAGGAATTGCTTAAGTCACTGGCTAAGAAGAAACGTCCTACTGGAGGATGTATTAAATGGAATGGTGAAAGAGATGAAAGTTATGGGTAGAAGAAGATACCCAGATGATACATTAAAATACATGGATCATATGCGGAGACTAAGAGGAAGGAACTGAATTGTATTGAATATTGAATTTAACGGAAGGAGGCACTATGGCCCAGCACTGCGACCTGTTAAGATCTATTGCGCTGACTCTCTGGTGACGCATTCCCAAACCCACACCGGCTGACCACACTAAGGTTCTCTGTGTGACCAGGTTTCGAGCAGAATTCCACTCGTCCCTAGGCCAACACCCTCCATGCGTCGCCAGCCGGCGTTTGGGGAACTCTACAGAATGATAATGAAATGGAGAAATGGTGACGGAATGATGTAAATGCCTAATTTGGGGGAAAAACGGGAGAACCCTGGGAAAAACCCCGACTGCGACCTTGTCCGCCACAAGTGTTACTGTGGATTTTTTCAATGAAAAAACAAAACCAGACCTAACTGGGAAGCAAACCCGGGTCGCCTGCGTGACAGTCTGAAGGTCTGACCATTCAGCCACCACAGAGGGAAGAGGAAGGAAGAAAATAGGAAAGATTGAAGAATGCTAGGTTTGCTAGGTTTGCAGTGAAAGACTTGCTCTTGGGTAGAAAACTAATAAATGAATAAGAGAAATATATAATCTGAAAAACTTGAGTCGAGCATTCGTAAATATGTACTGCAAATGTATTTCATTTTCGAATTTTTCTTCATCTATTAAATTGGACAGATTTTCGTTCTTCTTTCACAATGCCTCAATTCAAAATAATATCTTTTTTAACATTAGTGTTTCCTAATGTAATAATTTCCCTTAAAATATAGTACTAATATATTATCTCAGTATTCAAGTCAGAAGCTCAACTAAGCTACAAAGTGACATTTAAAGCAAGGTAGCGTCTCTGCACTACGTCTTCCGATTGCAGGAAACCCCAGATATTCCGAACTTGTACGTTTAGGCACTAGTTCCATCCATCTACTTACCTCCCCTCCTGTTTCTCTCATCTTGGCGAGGATATTGGCACATCTTCAGGAACGGATTTAATATAGGATATCCCTCAAGATATGAGGTTAGATCCTCACTGCAGACTAAAATACCAACAGCTATGCAAGTACGAGTTTGTTCCTCATCCTCGTCTTGCAAATGGCCTCTTCATATTTCCTCTTACTCTCTTGTTGCAAATGATTGAGTATTTTGTGGTATACCAATTCACTTCAATCTCAAAAAGGGGGGATAAAATATGCACGTTCTGGACATGCTTCCGCGCGCTCCAACTTTTTATTTATTTATCGTGGCTTGTAGCGAGATGGGGTAGAATCGAGTTCAGAATCCTGTTTCACGGATGCTGAAGGGTGGGAGACGCGTCGCATGGCTCCATTTGTAAAGTACGACAATGACTTATTTGTGTGCGATAGCACTGGGACGGGGACATATCAGATTTTATTATATTGTTTTGTTATAATAATAACGATATATTCTATGGATCCCCTGAGATGCTCTGCTATGTTTTGTGACATTTTAATAGTACCACAACAGATATAATTATTCTGGTGGTTAACTGCCTCCTGTGACAACATTGTCCACGTCATTTCTAAAACAAATTCTGTTAAGGTTGCTAATTTCACAAAACTGTTTTATAACTTCATATTACGACGTTCAATGTCAGAAGAATCACTTACTCGATGATATTTCTAAGAAAACTATTAACAAATAGTATTGATTCCATTGAAATACTCAAAATGATTCCATGTTATTGTCAAGGAGATGTGCGATCATCCTCTCCTCCTCTACTTCTTATAGTGGCTGTTATTCGCCAGATGTATGGTACATTGAATGATTGGATGTGCGCAGTGAAAGACTTTTAGAAATAAATAGTGTGAATTTGTATAACGGATATAATTAACAAATAATGGATAACAATATACATGAATGATAAATGAAATAACATATAGATATGAAATTAAGTGAATGAAAATATTACAAGTTAATCTGAATAACCAGTAAACCAATAACTAAATGGTGGAAACTTTAACTACACTGGGCGAACATACTTACAAGTCGTAATACAATCTGATACACCCATTTCTCAATAATTAATTGCTGACCTATTAAACATTTAGTCGTTGAAAAATTCTTTCAATATATATATATATATATATATATATATATATATATATATACAGCCAACTAGATATAAACCTCAACACGAACGCCCAGTCAGTATGCCAACTCATAACACTTGCCCCATTCAATTACAGATAACATAAAATCTGATTAACCAAATTCAACATACACATGAACTCAGTATTTCACAAAGACTTTACCCAATACAAACTGTCACACAACTGATCACTATATAAATTACCAATTCCACATATGTCTCACATAAACTGTGCAGATAGCACTAACAATAATCTCTGTACCTTACAATCAAACAATGCCCAAGAGAGAGAGAGAGAGATACGATAGATAATAAGTAACCGACGATAATTTCAAATACAAATGATCGTTAGAATAGCAACGGAAAGTCAATGCACTCGATTCCTGAATACCGGCGTGGAAACCAATAATAACCAATGTGGAGTAGCAAGTACTAGAATAGATAAATGAGGCCCACGCTATTCTAGTTCATTACAGCGTCTAATACGATGTAAGCCAAGAGATCGTAATCACTATGCTATCACCCAAAACCGTCTTGGAACTTCAATACTACCTCACATATGAAAGTTATATCTCATCACGTAATCCCCCCAACACAATACAACCTCACATATCACAATTACATCACTTCACGTAATCCCAATTACTTAACCCAAGACGTATCATCAGCGAGTGATTTCCATACACGATCCACCACAATATCTCAAACACAAACAACCAAAAATAACAATGATATCACAACCCAAATTTGCCTACTCCAATAATAACGAATCTGATACAACTTATTGCCGCACTAAATCCCAAGATATATATTTCAAATAAGGTTTCATATGATCCGTAAATTCTCAAGTGAAATATAATGATACACTATTCTCGAACAATCTAACACGATGAACTTAAGTTACAAGTGTAGAATACAATTCGAGCTCTATTTCCTGAGTGCACGTCGATTCCCTGAGTGAAGTTGTCGATACGCGGCCTGGCTGCTGAGTAGTGTTGTCAATACGGACTCCGGCTCCTGAGTAATGTTACATATAACTGCGCGTAGCCAAGTAATCTCGCTTTCCCTCTCTCTTCGTCTGACGTAACCAACCGGCCAACAGGAAAATTTGGATAAGAAAATGAGGGAAATAATAGCGCTATCTATGACATATCGTCTGAGAGCACTCTGTCGGGCGAAGTGACGTACTAGATGAACAACTACGATGTCGAGCACGGCTCATTATATTCTTCCATTAAGGATCCGGAATTCTTGTTACAGGAACACTAGTCATTATGCTACCTCGTGACTGCTTTTTAGTCACCAGGTTTTCTGGTCACCATGGCTTTTTTCTCACCAGTGTTCTTTGTTATTTGAGGACCGTTTTTGCAAAACTTGCTAACTGCAAAATTTGCAAAACTGAGATTTTGATGGATCCGTTAACATAAGGCAGGTCTCTACATGATGTTCAAGGCGTCATAGTAAAATTGGGTTATTTCTCTTCATTGTATTGTGTCAAAGTGTGATCTTTTTTTCAAAACTTGCTTTCTACTATAAGTGAGAGATACAGCAAAACTTGCTTGCTATAGTGTTTTGTCTCTCCTGTAAAATTTAGTTTTTTTCTGTTAGCAAGTTTTGCAAAAACGGTCCTCATTTCGACCTTTTCGTCAAGGCTCCCTTGGTCACCTGTTTGGTAGAAATGAAAGGTGAACCACTGTACATACAATAACAATTTAATTTAGTAGAGTGTATACAGTATTTTCTGATTTACTCGTATGTTTCAAAATTTCCATCCAGAATATGTCCGATGGCTCTTTTAGTATAGGGTGACTAGACGTCCTCTTTTGTCCGGACATGTAGGCCTACTCCTTTCTAGGCCTTTGTTCAGGGTCCTGGCGGATTTAAAAAAATCAAGAAATGTCCTGCTTTTTGTAACTTATATGCCTGATATTTTCAAATTATCTGATTTAACACCTTTTTTCAAGTAATTTGCCTGTAGGTGGCAGTAACATCGACGGAATATACTCTTTTCCAACGATCATAACTACTCTCTTTGCTCCTATTTATTATGGTCTTTGCTTTCATATGTAGCTAACTGTAAAATAATTTTATATTATTAAGTTTTGCCATAAGTATGCTATTATAAAATAGATATTGACATTATTTCAGCTATAATATAGGCCTAAGCCTAAATCTAAATAAATATTTTCTGTCCTCTTTAATATTATAATTCCCTTGACTTTCATATGTAACTAACTAAAATCATTATTATTATTAAGCTTTATCATAATTATTTTGTAATAAAATATATATTAACACACTTTTAAGTATGATATAAGTATAAATCTGTACTGTAAATATTTTGTAATAAAATAGATATTGACGTAATTTAAAATATAATATAGACCCAAGCCTAAATCTAAGCAACATATTCTATGTTCTCTTTTTTCGAACAATGTCCTTTTTTTACGTTTTGTGTCCTCTTTTCTATCGATGTGAATCTTGTCACCCTATCTTAGTGTATTTGTATACTTCTTCTGTAAGTGATGTAAGAAGTGCTTCATATGCTTTCCTAGTTTTTCTTTTCACGAATAGTCCTACCATTAATACTAGCAGTCACTGTCCGCTGTCTTGGACTTGGATCGTGTATAGTTGATGAAAGGCTGTGGGAGTGTCCAGAATGTTGATTTTTTGCAGCATTCCTAGCTGTCTTGCGCAGCGTTAAAATACAAAAGCCATCTATTGCAGGTGGTGCATCTAATGTTTGCGCACTTTCCTTCAACTCCCCGTGTTCTGTAGCGTGGATCCTTCCCCAGTGTGGTGCATGATTGGAATGTTCAGAAGGGCCGTTGACAATTGACGTTTTGTCATGCGATGTGGTTATAGTAGAGTTGTATCTCCCACGGTGGTCACATCTCCAAACGACATCGAATTCACATGATGTAGAACATTCCCTGGGATCGACTGTATTTTTATAACAATTATTTTACGACTAAAGTGCTTTTGAAATTTCAAGTTAACGTAAAAAGTAAGCAGGGAATCGTGTCAACGATGCAGAGTGAATGGTCACTTTGTGGTAATAATTTCATAGAAATTAGATAAATTTAAGTAAATAATATTATTTCCCATGTATTTAGTTGGCTAATGAATTAACTCATAGATAGTAAACATGTTCAAAATCCATCTCGTAAATAGGAGAAATCTCTGCGTACGTACGAAAGAATGAAATAAACTAGTTGTCTCCTTCACGACTGATAAAACGCGTAGGTATGCAATTGAAAACATTGGCACAGATTTTACACATCGCAGTACTTTTCTTTTTCTTGTATAACTGCGTTGGGGCAGTGACACGCGGTAAATTCCTACGAAGTGGAGAACTTGAGAACCGTTAATTGCACTCAAATGTAATGAAATGATAAATTGCAATATGTGGAAACTAAAGTGAAGTGGGTGTAATGCTAGAGCGTGGATTGTATATTTTATGACTTGAAGATGCAGTTTCTTGTGCTGTTCTACGCTGTATTAAAATGGATTCGTTGCTGGATTCCTTAGAAAGAAGAATGTAGGTCGAGTAAAATACATGTAAATTACGAGCAGGTGAACCCGATATTGTGTTTGCAAAGTGGCAAGAAGAGACAAAATTTGTCTGCAAGAATGAAATATGTTCCCTTTGCTACGCCTGCTCTGACTACTACCATTTTTGTATACCTTTGAATGGATTAAATGCATTAGGTCCTTTATTAACATAGATCAAAATACGAGTTAGGGGGAAACTAGAAGACATAATTGAGACTACTTAAAAATAAAGTTTTATATAGGCTATAACATACATATAGAAGGGAAAGTGGCATAACTTTTTCTTTTCAGATGGTATTCCTAAAACAATACGAACAAATATGTATTGCAATAATAATTAGTTTCTTCACATACAGTTTACATTTATATTTTACGTTTACATTTTCATTGCGAATTTCTTGGAACTGTTTAAAAATACGAGATGTGTTGACATGTAACGTATATGATTTTTACTTGGTTATTTAACGACGCTGTATCAGCTACGAGGGTATTTGGCGTCAATAGGATGATAGCGAGATGATATTTGGCGAGATGAGGCCGAGGATTCGCCATAGATTACCTGATATTTGCCTTACGGTTGGAGAAAACCTCGAAAAAGCCCAACCACATACAGTAATCAGCCCAAACGGGAATTGAATCCGCGCCCGAGCGCAACTCCGGATCGGCAGAATTGAGCTACGTCGGTGGCTATGTAACGTATATATTCGATCTGCACTCATAGAAAAATGAAAGTATTTTGCAGAACGAAATTAGAATTCGGTTGCTATTGAAATGCTTATGTAATATCAGATAATATAATGACGCGAACGAGTCCATTCCTATAAATAAGGAGAGTTCGTATATTTACAGTCCATACGCTGCTTGTAAGGGAATGCAGTATTATAATCCATGTGGGCTTGCTAAGTATTTTTTAAAGGTAATGTTATTCAGTTGTATTTTGACGTAGACGCGAAAAAGACGCGTGCACTAAACTTATATAAAGTTAATACACTCTTGGAATTATACACATACAGATGGATAGCATAACTATAAAAATGTATTTACGTTATATTCTCATGTTCTTATTTACAATATAGGTACCAGTTGTTATTAATTGTCTGTCACTTGGAAACTGTTCTTTACTTGTCCTTTTGATTTTAAGTATACAAAGTGAACCGTAAGTAATATAATTAATTCTGGTGGATATTTCCTTTAGTAAGCAACAAAAAAGTCAAACACCGTTTTGCTATATTTTGAATAGTTTCCCAGAAAAAAACGTACTTTTTAAAATACGTAAATTATGACATCGTGCAACGCTGTAGCCAGTAGCGAATATACATCAGGATTATGTTTCTCTGAACAACCCCTTCACCTGGCTTGTTCTGAATAGGGAAGTACAAGGTCATTACCAAGTACAGTAGGGACATAATTGCTGAGCGGGCGAAAATGTTTCAATATCTGTAGCGCGGTTCATAAGAGGCTATAGTTTTAATTCCTTCTCAGCATAGATATGTAATATTTAAACAGAAAAGCGAAGCGAATACCTGCTCAACATAGGAATGAAAAGTTTCAGCTTCGAGCATCCGTAGTATGGCATTCTTTGACTTAGAAAAATCGCGAATCGCTCAACTATTGTGTCACTCATTGTACTTGTTTTTAAACGCTTAAAAACAGATAATATACCGTTTAAACTTTACGTTTACACTGTGTTAGAGAACGGAGAATAAACACTGAAGATTTCACGTTAAACAAAATCGTGGAAAATTGAAAATAATCTTTACAACTTAATTTTAATTAAATGTTTAGAGAAAACAGACAATAAGATAGGCTTATCTTAAAATGAATTTAAAAGATTAAGAAATTTCTCTATACTCTAATTTCAATTGAATAGCCTAGAGAGCGAGAACAATAATAATACTTATTTCATGTTAGAGAAAACAAAATTTTAAAACACTCTAGGCAAAAATAAAAATACGATATGCTATTTTACGTTAAACGAACCAAATTAAAAATTACAGTTTTTAACTCTTTCGATTTAATTTTAATTAAATATTCGGTGTGAACACAGGCAATAAGAAAAGCTTATTTTATGATATACAAATCAACTTAATTATTTAAAACAACTCCATTTGTCGTACTATAAGCATTTTCGTCAGGCAACTAGAAATAGTTACCTTTATTTTATGATATGCAAATCAACTTAATTATTTAAAACAACTCCGTTTGTCGTACTATAAGCATTTTCTTCAGGCAACTAGAAATAGTTATCTTCCACTTTCATTGTTTGTGGCAACCGGTAAACGTACATACAAGAAATCAAATTTCCCGAGACATCTCCAAAATCAATCGTGTGTTATCTTTATATTTTTCGTTTTCTCACCCGTCGTCTCCAGTACGCTAGCTGATCAAGTGATCTGAATACCTTACCTACGACACGTATATCTGCGTCTCTCCGCAGGCAATGACCTTTTTAGAGTTGCCCCATCGCATTACGTTTAAAAATTCCTTTCCAGAACGAAAAGTTACATGTTTTTAGATCGAATTTCTGCACATTTAAAGAACAAAACTAAAATTATTTCAATAATCTATTATCATAATACACTGCTCTCTTAAATTGATTGAGCATAATGGGAATTAATCAATAGCTATCCCAAAACACGCCATGAAATGTTTCATATAAAATAATTTTTATCTCGAAAAGGAAGCAAAAACGAGCAAAGTTGTATTAATACTTTTGTCTGAAATACCGCAAAGAATAACCCCTTGAAATTAATGACATTACTTACGGTTTAATCTATATAATAATATATGTACTCCTTTTCTAATCTAGCAGAGTAGCCTCATTTCTGTTGTTCCTTCAGTTTTTCTCTTGTCCGATCTATTTAATGTCTATATTCGTTCCATAATACTTGACAGGCGACGTAAACATTGCCAGCAGAGAAAAGAAGAAGTATAATTGCTATTCTACCAATAGCAGAGGTCTCATTCCACGCTTGTCTTGAAGTTGGACGGGGATAGAACGCTTCAGATCGCTCAACTTCAAGATTAACGTGAAATGAAATCTCTGCCATTAGTTGAATAGCAATTATCCTTCTCTCTGCCGGCAATGTTTACGTCTCCTGTAAGGAATTATGGAACAAGTATATTTCATGCTCCCGTAAGTCACCATTAGAACTGTCATCGCCTCGTAAAATTTTAGTTGTATTATTTTCAAAGTTTTCGGTATGGAGTTTTTTATTGTACCACACAATATTTGGAATTTATTTATTCAGCTATTGACGTTGATATTTTATAATAAAATTCCTTTGGTAATAGTTTACATCGTAATACCTTAAACTGGCGATTATGTCCCCTACTTCGAAAGCGTGGCGTCATACAACTCCGTGTAACATTCACCCGGAGTCGCAGTGGTCAGTAACCATTGTCGAACCACACTCATCACTTTTCTTGCTCACCAGTATTTCAGGTGAAAATGACGTGAACTAACTAGTAAAATTATAATTCATGTATATTTTTGTATTTAAGGAAATACGTATTGGAAGTTAGTGTAGACATCTGGTTATTTAATACAAAAGTTCAAAGACGTATTATCTGCTAAGGAACTGACTTATTGTTCTATGTCTTCTTAAAGCGTTTATTACATTTTCCTGCCATCCGAATGACATTGATCTTGCTGTCTACTATAAAAATTTAATTTGTCACAAAGTAAAAGAAAAAAAATAATAAAGAAATCGACGATTCTGTTGGAAGAAAGTGAATAATCTCTCGTTTCTTGAACTTTCGACTTAAAGACAATGTGAATCTTCAGAAAGGAAGGCAAATTGAATTTGAAAGAAAGGTGGAAGAGTTTCAAGGATTGTAATAATGTACTCAAAATTAAATAAAATAGTATATATTGCACATTCAGCTTTATCTGTACAGTTGAATGAATTTAATTATTATGAGAAATCATTTTTATTGCACATATAGTATCTGAGATTCTATTTGAGGGGTTCGGAAGTAAAACACGGTAAGTGACGTTTTATTGTTTTTAAGTTATTACATAGGTAAACAGTTTTACATACAACAGTTTGTGTAGTTACCAGAAAAGTAAAATCTGTATACTTCTACCATCTGTTGAGATGTTGGACAACTAACTACTGCATTAGACGCAGAATGTGTAAGGTATCATAATATATGCTACATATCTCATTTTTGACCAAAATGTTAGTTACCATGTTTAACGCCCGAGCCCCTTCATTTGCAGTAGTCTTCTGTAACAGACTTTTCGACGTAGGAATTTCACTTCATAATTTTTTATTTATAACCATGGAAACGCTCATATTTTCAAGCTATTTAGGCTTTCAGTCAAGTTTTAACCACCGCCTGTTCGAACACATCCGATCGCTGCTTATACTATGTGTTCATTCAATGCTCAAACATGTAACATGAATAGGAAAAAATTGCCGCTAGATGAGAGCTTCTAATGGCCCTTGAAGTCGCTTGTGCATATCGGTCCTATGCTTTATGTTTATATTACGTGATTAAAATATTACTTTGTTTCGCGACTCTAATAGCTTTGTTAATCCACTGTATTCTTTGTTCTTGAAAAAAGAGGAAATAAAACTACACATGCATAATTAAAAATATGAAAGCCAGTGAGTTTCTCAGTTACCAAAGCCCATATGTGACAAAATTAAAACCAGTTTTTAAATTAAAGTTAGTATTTAACTACTAGTAGGAAGTTTTATGAAACTTTTAATGCTAATTAATTATTTATGTTCTTAAAAACTGCAGGAGACCATGATCTGTTCATATACTACATGTTTTTGGTCACTTAAAAAATGAATTAACTTTTCAGATAAGGACTTTTGCAATTAGATATTTCAATACAAAAAGGAAATAGTCTCGCCTGTCATCCAATGAACTAGTTCTCAGGAACTTACAGCTCCAGTACTTGCCATGAAAGTGGTTTCAGCAAACAAGAAAACCGGACAACTTTCTTTGTGTGGAACTTCCCTACATTGCTAAGTGGGGTTTCACGAATTTATCCACATGAGTTTCTGACATAAGTTTCTTATTATTATTATTCGTAACACATTGCCTTATGTCACACTGGCACAAAGTAGGTAGAACAACGGTTTTTTTTTTTAAACAGACTTTTCTTTTCGGAGGAGAGCACGCAGGCAATCACCACAGCCTTAGGCTGTGCAACCTCCTTCTATTGGAATGATTGCTGAAGTTTATTTAGGATCGCTCTTCATTCTCATGATTCAATGCATAGTGCCATTGTATCGACTCAGCCACAGTATCCAGTTATGACTGGAGACCGTTCCTCCGCCTGCCTGTGATATTATTCTGCAGCCTTCTCAGATCGATGGCATCTATTCGCAATTCATGTACTTGAATCTGCTGCATCCTCAACCATAAGGCTATGCTGCCGGCGATTTGAAGACTCACCAAGGCACCATCTATCCGAGAGAGCTACACTCCCCCGATCTAACCTCAGTCCGCTTATTGAAGCCCCTACGGTTTCTCTGGCTATGTGCAGGTCTCGCAGACAGATGCAATCTATAAATGAATCCCGGAATCCATCTACTATGTCCTCCTGATCAGCCTTTAACTATTAAAGAGGATTAATGAAATGATAGTAATAAAGGCGAAATGATTCTGAGTTCCAACGTCGAAAGTTACTCTGCAATTCTGCATCGAGCGGTTGAGGGAAAACCTCGGAAAAAATCCAACCAGATAACTTGTTCCAACGAGGATTTGAACCCGGGACCGCTCGTTTCACAGTCAGGCAGGCTAACCGTTACTCCACAGTGGTGGACTTGAAACAGACACACTTGTGACAATTTTCTGATGATTATTATTCGTAACACACTTCAATATGTCACACTGACACAAAGTGGGTAGAACAACTTTTTTTTTAATAGTTTGAAGCAGACATACTTCTGACACAAGTTTCTGATTATTATTATTATTATTATTATTATTATTATTATTATTATTATTATTATTATTTGTAACACACTTGAATACGTCACACTGACACAAAGTAAGTAGAAAAATGTTTTTTTTTTTTTTAAGCAGACATACAGATGAACAGAATATATTTAGTGCTGTCCCTACCGTTGGGAGTAGGAAATATATTATTTTTACTCAATGGTCTTATGCGTAGGCAGTATAAGCAGCCAGCGGACGCGTGAATGCGTTCGAACAGGCGGTGATTTTAACACTGCCACTTACTTCCGTTGTTGTTCTTTCTGAATTTGCAGCCAAGATAATTTTGGTAGTGTAGGTGCTTATCGGGTGGGGCATTGATCTTCCCAAAACATTTCAGCTCAAATAGGCTTTTTGTGCACCCGTGATGGAATGAGTTATGTACTAATTCTGGTACCTGATTAAACCGGCTCCATCATCTGACACACGCATTCCTTTCAAGCCATCAAATCTGTATCAATACCAAACCTTTGCTGGAACTTACTGGACTTCAGTGCCTGTTATGCAGATCTATGAGTCGTCTAAAAGTATTCATCACTGCCGTCTACCAATCTTTGAACAAACCTCGAAAAACACCCACCATGACAACCGATCGATTCGGCGTCATGCAAACACAAGTGGTACCCTGTTTCTCGAGACGAAGACGATAACGAAAGGGAAATTTTAGAGAGTGTTGGTGAGTGAAAACGAGAGAATCCTGAGGAAATTCTTCGCAACCTCGACATCATCCAACACTAATACAACTCCGCCATTGCCAAGATTTGAACTCCGGTCCACGTAAGCCAGTGCTGTGCCAACTGAGGTACTAAGGCGGCAGACTTTTGTCTAAACTCGTATCTTAAGTTTTTCTCAACCTGACATTTCAAAACTACAAAGTGAGACAACTTTAAAATGAGGTCAACACAAAACTGAACAGTCGAGTAAGTCAACTCAAGGAAATACATTGGGAACAGAGAAACATCCAAGGATGTCCTAGCAAGGATTTCACTCATATTCGTAAGCTACATACAGCATTAAAATTGATATACCGTACTTAGTTTACGTAATGATCAAAATATTAAATATGATTTTCATCATGTTCCGTTGTTGCAGCGAGATGTAACTAATATCTAGGTTGCTGCGTGATAACTTGGTACAAAGTCTGCGTCTCTCGCAACTTTCTGTGCATACACATAAGACTTTTAAGTTAAAGAGAGTAAGAGGAATCGCCTTTTCAGCTCGTAGTCTTTCTTCATTCGGGGAAATGAAAGTCTCTTTTCTAAAATAATGAGCTTTTCCTACGTTTCTTTCAGATGCACATAAGTTCAATTCAAAGTAGTGCTATTTCTTTTAACATATACACTGCAATTAAAACTAATATCCTTAACCCAATCTGTCGCAAGTTTTACTGAGAATTTCAGGAGCTTAATTAACTGTCTTTGCTTGATTGTCTTTACGAGAACTGAACCTAGGACGGGTCCGTGAACTTAGACACGCTGTGGTCCATTGTACGCCCTATGTATGCGATGATTGTTCAAGTTTGGCAAGTGGTTTTGGTGGCATTCGTGAATCCGACTCTCAAAGTGTGACCATCCTGCCTCAGTTCCTGATAGAGCTAGATCCCATTTCGCCTGATAAGTTCCAGGGGCTCGAAGCTCCAAGCCCTTTCTTTCATCGTCGGCTGCCGGTGATAATTAGGGAGAGGATTGCTATCATTATTTAAATGCGTTTCAAGAGATTTTAAACCAAATGACAGGTTTTTATAATGTATATTTCAGATATTAGTGCATATTTTCACTTTTAGCGCATATAAGCGCATATTTGTTGATTTTTATCAATCGACTCTCAAAATAATGTTTAAATAATGGAAAATCGAAATATGAAAATTTAAGAGATAGATTCCAAAATGTCCTAAGTCCATTTTTTTTTTTTAAGTTTTTAACTTGCTTTATTCACGTTTTAATTTATCCTTTTCAAGTCTAATATATATATATATATATATATATATATATATATATATATATATAACTGTGTAAGTTTATTTAACAGGCTGTTCTAAGTCTTGATTTTAGTGTCTGCATATGTTTTTTTTTTCAAACGCATCTAAGGACGTCAAATTTATTTTATCGGTGTTTGTCATTTTTCTCGTAACTTGTCATTTGGACGACAATGAAACCATTTTTCAATTATATTTTACTTACAGCTGACAACACGCAGGTGGTTGTACCACAAAGATCAAGAAAGAATTCGTTATTAAACTCATTATTCTCATACACATTTCAGTTTTCTACTTGTCGGCTCTATAAAAACATCCTTCTGAACAACAGAAAATCTTCGTTGCATGAGAATTTGTAAAAATGCGTTCCAGTTAATTGCAACTTCAATTTGAAGAAAAACTGAATGAATTTACAGATCTTGAAGTGTACAATAGAATAACTTCATTGCATTATTTGTAAATACGTATATAATCCCTGACCACGTAACTACCACTAGGATCTCCACTGTCGAAAATGAGTTTTTCGTAACGGCTGGTAGATGGAAGTACTACTGCAAGTTATTACTCCATGCAATTCCATCAGGGTTATAACATAACTTCTTTTGCAGTCGCTAGATGGTAGCATAGCGAAATGGATAAAAGTTGTCTTGAAAGTGCTTTAGGCGGATTATGCTCAATCTGTTATATGTTATCAGGGATATAAAGTAGTTGTTTACTTCAATTTCAATGCATATTATTTAAAACTTATGTGAGATTAAAATTTTTGCAGATATTAATGAAGTATGTGAACGATTATAATGAGTTTTTCGTTTTTAATAAAGCATATTTTGTTATTTTAGTGTGGATAATCTACTTTTTAAGAGCATATACGCATGAAAATTTTGCCACATTTTAGTGCATATTATTCCCCTCCCTAGTGATAATTAACTCCCATTGTACACACGCGCCTACTCTTACGAAGGGGTGTATTGAAATTCTGAAATACTTTTTCCTTTTTTTGCTATTCATACTATTACAATGCATTACACAATTTTGCAATGTTATGATGATGGAATTGCAAGGCCGAAGTTCCACGTGCACGTCATTAAACACATGGGGATATTTATTTCTGTACTCTATTTAATTATTAATTCAATTTATCGGTTACCTAGCTTTGATGGCATTGATGATAGCGAGATGGTATTTGGCGAAATGAGGTCAAGGATTCGCCCTACATTGCCTCACATTTGGGGAATATCTCGGAAAAATTCAGTCTGATAAGTGATAACATTGTCCGAGTGATTCGAGTCAACGGAATGCTGTTCGTTAACCCTAGACTACATCGGTGAGTACGAATCGCTTCGAAATATGGAAGAGCTACCACATTTTGTTGAGAGTTCATAAGTTATATAAGTACCCATAAATTTATAAATCCGGAGAAGGCTTAAACTTGGAGATATGATTTTTGCTAAATAATCGCTTGACACTCATATAGGTAGGATACTCATATCTCCATTTCCCTCGTGAAGAAGAAAATGTTTATTGCTCATCTCTTAGTTTCCTTCACCATATGATAATGCAGAATTCCTTCACGGAAATATCATACGTACTTCAGTACATTACAATAATACTATATGCGTAAATAATCACTTTGTGATTTAAGACGGCACTCATTCCGTCGGATCCCGGCCACTTAGTCACTCGTAATGAGTGCACCTCTGCATATAGTATGTTGGTCATTGTGCCACTGTCACATATCTGTGACAGAGTGCATGAGGGTTGGCCACTAAACGGAAACTAAGAGGTGGAACTTAAACTGAGAAGATTCAATCCGCCATTGGAATTGGAATCCGGTGTGGCTTAGTGGATAAAGCGTCAGCACGTAGAGCTGAAAAACCGGGTTCGGGTCTCGGTGTCGGAGAGAATTTTTCTCCGCTCCACCCATCCTTCATCTTCTCTGATAGTGTTTTATTCATTGGCACGAATACTATATTGCATAAGAGAGATAACGTGATAAAGTAGCATTCTCTAACACATAGTCAGTTTTCATCTCCTAGATTTATGTACATATGTTTAAATATGGCTGACATAAAACCGGTTACCTTGATAACAAACCTGATAAATTCGTCACTTCTGTACATTCTGTTTTCACGTTATTGTACAGAACGGCTCTGAATTATTCGTGGTGGAAAGTTCCACTGTGTTTTGAACAGTTTTACAAAGATTTCCACTACTGTGTTCAGTACAGTGAGTAATATTTCAGGTATGCTTACATGTCCTTATCATTTCTTCATAGACTATTCTATAGTCAATTTCATATTATGGATTTTATGCCATTTTTATAACTTACATTATTTAACGAGTTTTGATAGTATGGTATGCAACTAGATGAGATTTATTGCCTGATATGTCTAGCACAAAGCACTGTTTGCATTAGCTGTTATAGCTCTGGATTCAAGATCTTGAAAAAAATCATATCTCGAAAACTAGGACCTTTCCGGATGTAGAACTTGATAGGGACATTTCTTATTTCAAATGGAACGTCTGGGGGAACAATAGTTGTGAAAATCCATTTTCACTTGGTGGGCCTTCCTTGTTAGCTAGAGCGCTCCTCGATAAGCCAGGTTCGTGCGACATGTTGGCTACTGAACTGATAATGAGGAAAATAATATAGCATACGAATAGACATTATTAGCCACTTCTTGTTGTATTTATGTTTGTATAAAACTAACAACAAGTTGTGGAATTTTATAGACAATGAAAAATTATTAATACCCATGATCACATTTCTTTCTTATTTAAATAAAAAAGTACCGTTTTGATCAAACATGAATGAATATGTGCCAATTCTATCAGCAACATGATGATGATGGAATACCGAACGTTCCTTCTCAGGAAAAGCTCCCGTTCTTGCTTTGAGAGTTTCATCAGTACCACTGTGTGAACCTTCGATCGAACAGAAGACGAACTGTCTTAGAGATATCTGCCGCAGGAAGGCCGACTGAAAGGAGCCCCAATACTGCTCGAACTTATCGGCCGGCACAAGGCACCCTGATTAACGAGACTGCATCCGAAACGGGGTTAATGGCATCCTAGATACTTGATGAGTTATTGGGCGGCCGTGATCCAGCGGAGTCGTCCACTTCCGCCATATTTAAAAATAGTGACGTTACCTTAATCACTTACCTTTTAACAGAATAAGATAATTGCGAAATGTTGCTGCTCATCATAATTGGTTATCAGCCTAAATCTGTAAAATTATGTGCAATAAATTATATATTATTATTATTATTATTATTATTATTATTATTATTATTATTATTATTATTATTATTATAGTATTTATTTAATGTTCTGTATAAATTAAATTAAGAATATTTTGGATACTTGTTATCAAAATTTGAATGCATGTTATTGTAATGTCTATTAAGATAAGATATCAAGACATAAACACATGAGACATGACATTTATTAAAATAAAGTAAACAAAGACATGTCGCTGTTGAAAACCTTCACTGGCAAAAGTGCAGAGTATAGGCAACCAAAGTTTTCTTCAGTTGTACATTATTACAGACATTAAAAAAATAATTTTCAGAAAAAGAATAGTAATGGTAATATTAGTTTAAGAGCCGCAATAAATATCATTGAGAGCCGCATGCGGCCCTCGGGCCGCGTAATGGGAACTACTGTGCTAGACGGTCTCTTGCAATGTATTGTCTCAATGTATGCAAAAAGATCTTGGACATAATCTTCACAACTGTCTGCTATTTGGTCTAAATTATCTTCTACATCTTCCAATGAAACAAGAGGAAGAATCAGAAGGCGACGAAAGCCAATGCGAATGATATCATTTAGAAAATGTTCTCGAAGTCCAAGATTTACTGCGTGACGCCGAATGATTTAATCAAAAAGAAATAGACATATCTTTACCATATTATTTTGGAACGAAACTTCAGCGATATTTATTGCAGTAATTTTGAATTCCATTAAGATTAACTGTATCTTTAAATCCGAGTTTATTCCTTGTGCAGTAGATTACAAATGCTGAAATATACTTCTTTACATACTTTCATCTAACGGAAAGTGCATATAGGTCTACTGCATATCCGGAAAAACTTTCTCAAACACAATTCCATTTACTATGTTTGTTTACCTGCAAAAATTGAGGAAATATTTTATTACTTACATACATTAAACAGCTAATAAAATGGACGTCGGTCCTACTGTGGAGTGGACGTTGTATCTGTGAACGAAAAATTGTGGTTAAGTAAGTTGTTACTCGTGGTAGTGAATATTTCTCCTCATCGTTATAGTCATCTTTTATTCTTATTGCTCTCCACATCAGTATCACTCCAGCTCTGTCTTCTATTACTTTACAAACGCTCAATAAAGACACATTTTATATGCAATAATAATTCTGCTTTTTAACTTACAACTGCATATTTTAGGCCTACATTGCTTGAAAAGGAAATGCAGAACATTAACAACATTAATTATAATTAACACAACTTGAAACTGAATTTTTATGTAGACACTTTTTATTTGTGAATACAGCATTTCGTTCTAATAATAATTTAGCATATTTAATGTAGGCCTAAGTACCTTTCGTTCACTTTAAGTTGCTGTCAAGAATAATTATGTTTACGCATTAATGTCCGTACTACTGAATTTACAGCTCTATATCAATAAACTACTCCTTTTAGATACGCAGTGTGCTTTACTTAGCCAGCGACGTAAGAGCAACGAACGGTGCAAGCCTGCATGATATGATGACGCAACTTTCACTAGCCACGTATCGGAACTTGGGCCGAAGATAAACTGTGTAAAGAAGTTGCGAAAGAAATGACTGCATTTATAAAATGGAATATATTAATACAATTTTTGGTTCAGAATATGCATCGAATAACTCCTATTTATGTGATTTTTCCTTCTAAGCATATCAAGTAATATATCGTTGCTACGATTTTATCGTCAGTTGCCATCATTTCACAATTGAGAAAATTGTTCATCTAATCCATTCCTTAGCAATGCATGGGAAAACCAACTACGTACGTCATGACGAAATTCTGTTCGAAACCGTCAGAGACAGTCCTAGACAGACAGAAGTATTCTTTTTCCATTATCGGACATTACGAGATGAAATTGTTCCGTCCGATGCAGTATGCTGCCGGCATACTGTTAAAGTTCGACCCTGTAGACTGGAAGAAGCTAGAAGTTCTGATAGTCATTCAGATCGTATATTTTGTTCAATTTTGCGTCTCAAATGCGTTAGATACAAAATTGAGTAGGCCTATAATTAAAATACCGTTTGAAAAATATCTTGTTATGCAGACCCATTTTTTAATTACTTATGGAGCCCTAGGGTTCCGTCGGACCACGGATTTGAAACCGTTCCTATTGTCTGTTGTGTATGGAATGTGATGTAGATAGCATTAACTGAGGCTACCGATTCGACTAAGGCGCTTGCTTCCCGATTTGAAATTGCGCTCGGACGCGAGTTCAATTCCCGCTCAGGCTGATTACCTGGTTGGTTTTTTCAGAGGTTTTCCCCAACCGTAAGGCAAATGTCAGGTAATTTATGGTGAATCCATGGTCTCATCTTATCTCGTCAAATATCATCTCACTATTACCAATCCCATTCGACGCTAAATAACTTCGTAATTGATACAGCGTCGTTAAATATCCAAGTAAAATAAAAGCATTAGTTGAGTCAGTAGAGCGATTGTTCCAGTGTAAAAAATCTCAATTTGGTACATTTCATTACAAACGGCTCTCATTACGTAGCATGTGGCCAAAACAGCTCAACCTGCTTCTTCTACCATTGTGAAACGAAATACGTACATCTGGTTTGTTGCTGTAGGCCTAATCCCTTTGTTCCTGAGGACTTGCTTCCTATTCAAATGCTGTTTAAAAAGATTTGATGTCAGAGAATTTTTGAGTTATATTTTTGATACATAAAATAAATTGGTATCTTCCAGTGCAATACATATCTAATTAAAGAGGTTTTACCCAAGACTGAGCTGCCCAAAACCTCAACTTGGTCTAGCATTCACATTGGTGGTAGTGCGGGAAGATAATTTGTAGTAACATATAGGCGGCCCTGGTTCATTTTAATTCTACGTTCGCTGCGGGCTCCGCAAGCCGCAAACGGCGCTGTATTCCCCGTGGGCCAAGTCCCCGTGTTCAAATAAAAAGATACTCCACTCCCGTACGCAATATGTAAATTCGGCTTATGCCAGCTTACATCTTTAGATGTAGCCCATTTAACGTAATATTAAATTTGCCACAAATCAATGAATTCTTAACGAATGAATTATAACAATAATGCTCCATTCGTAGAACAAGCGTTACCAAGGCAAAATACAGAGTGTTTCAAAAGTGATGGTACAGAGTTTAGGGATGAGAAGTAAAAATGGTAAGAAGAAAAAAAGTTCCAGTAAGCACGCGTCTGCAAATTAACCTTTTACGAGATAATGCCATTGTTTGCTGGTTGGGGCCGCACGTGAATCGAGCGCCTAGATATGCTAAAGCTGTCAAAGCAACTGCATTTTTCTGACCTTGACGTCTGCGCGGATATCAAGCGTTAGGTATGGAAGGAGGAATAAGCAGCCTGTTGGATTAAGAAAACAGCGGTGTACAAACTTCAAACGAAACGTGAAATTTTATGTCTTTATTTTTATATGGCTTATTTCTCTTTGATATTAACTATATTGTCTGTAAAACAAAAGTACTAACACCAGTTTATGAATATTGCAGTTGTGTTTAAACGTTAATAACATAATAAAGAGTTAAGAAGGAATTGACCAAATATGTGTATTTTATCATTAAGAAGGAATATTCACATAAATTCCATAGTAGTACAACTATACTATACTAAGTGAATGAAAGACATCATTCATAAAGAAAGTGATATCCGAAGAAAAAAAGATTGAGTATGACATGATAAGCTGGAACTGATATTGATGGTATCTTTAGCATTATAAAAGTAATCAATAAATTAATTAAAAAAATGCTATAGTACAAAGGAAAGTTCTCTAGGCACTGTAAATGTTTTAACCGTAACTAATATTACATAAAAAACTTTTATCGCATTATGCTTTTAAATTAAGCAATTTCCTACCATCAGAATATTAAATTATTTTCTCGAAATCTGCTGAAGCTATAGAGCTGTTGTTTTTACAACACATGGGCACATACAGTATCCTTTGCTTATGGTGTAACAGTAATTGCTTTGTTAATTCATTTCCTTACAATCATTTTCCTTGCGATTATTTTTAAAAATTTCAATACACTATCTTAAATATTATGTATTTACGATATACTAGATTTACAAGAACATCGCATCAGTACCTGTAAGGCTACTAACGAAACATATTTTAAAATTTCACTTTTCTGTAAAAAAAAAAAAAAAAGCGAAGAAATTATTCCTTTAGAATAAAAAAAAGCAAACTTGTGAAAAATGAGCATTAACATTATAATTTACATTCTTATAATGCAGTTATAGTTCTCAGACAAATCTAAAAATTAACATGGATACAGTGTTAATAAGTTCTCTTCCCTTCATCTATTGAATCAGTGCTGGCAATCCCTGAATATAGCTCGACCAAGCGGCATATACTACCTCTTTCGTCTGTCTCTTTCCTCTCCGCTGTAAAGCGCTCAGGCTCTCCTGAGCTCTAAAGTGCGCGCTTGAACCTATGGGCATCAGTTGGCATGACTGCGCTAAAGCGTCAACATTCATGCTTCGTATGCATGTCGCACTCTCACAATCCCATTTCCTTCTAAGTATGAGACGATATCTAAACAGACGATATAGTTAACGAATGGATAGGTGGAGGAAGGCCTGTATCTAGATCACCGGATTTAAATCTTTCAGATATTTGTGTATGGAGTTATGCAAAAAGCCGAGTTAACACAACAGACATCACCACACCTGAAGAATTGCAGCATCGGATTGTAGATGCCTTCCAGCAAATGAAGAATGACCCAGGATTGCTCGAGCATATTCTTGGACCTTTACGGAAAAGACTAAACACATGCATTTAAGTGCTTGGATAGCATTTTGAACGCCCGCTATAAACTTCTTCAGTTGACATGTTCATACTGTACTGTACTGTGTTCATCCACAAACTTCACTGTTGTTCAAAGAAAAACTTTCTTTTGTGTACGTTTAATCACTTTTTTGTTGTAATTAGTAGGCCTACTTAATATTCAGCGGTCCCTAACCCGCACAAAATGACATTAAATTGTAAACGGTTAATTTGCGGACCCATGTTTACTAGAACCTTTTTGCTTCTCTTCGTTTTTAATTTTCATACCTAATTATTTTACCATCACTTTTGAAACATCTGTATGTCTATATACAGGATGATTCACGAGGATTTACCGTTCTTTGCGGAGCTTATTTCTGAAGACATTTTGAGCAAAAAATGTTATAAACATAGTTCCTATTCTCAATATTTTCAGAGTTACACTAATTTAAATTGTATGTAAAATACGTTTTTTTATTTAGTCTGAAGGTAAAAGAATAATACAAATAGAGAATGAACCATTCAGAAGTATCATTTCTTTAATTGGCAAATATTATGAAGCTAAAAATGTGCTGTAAACTCCTTAGTTCCTTCGTACAGAAATCTTTTTCTATTTTTAACTAGAAAATTACATTATTCTTACGCACTTATCACAACAATTATTAGAAATGACACCACTTCCACCGACTTAATTATTTGAAGTTCAATTTTGCATCCTAATTTACAGTCTTGGAGAGTTTACAACACATTTTAAAAAATGTCGCCCTCCGCTTGAGTACACTTGGTCGCACGCTTGTGAACCACACTTGTCGCTGTACGTAACTGCATACGGCTATCTTTGATTTCCGTAGCGCTCGCGCTGGCTGCTGGCTGCTGACTGCACGCTGACCAAGATCACGCGTTCACAGCAATGCGTTCCAATAACGAAACGTAACTCTGTAAATATTGAGAATAGGAACCATGTTTATATGACATTTTTTGCTCAGAATGTCTTCGGAAATAAGCTCAGTAAAGGACAGTAAATCCTCTTGAATCACCCTGTATATACAACTTACTGCATATACTGTTCTGTATAATTTCCATTGGGTTGGAGAGCCGAAAATGTGCTTGTACTAACGAATTAACTTCCATAGCCATGATCAAGTTGACTGCGCATTCAGGGCATAGCGTAGGCCTGGGTAGCGTAGTCGGTATAGCGCTCTCCTTCTGTGCTCGAGTTGCGGATTCTATCCCGGCCCAAGTCGATGGCATTTAAGTGTGCTTAAATTCGACAGGCTCATGTCAATAGATTTACTGACATGTAAAAGAATTCCTGCGGGCAAAATTCTGGCACATCGGCGACGTTGATATAATCTCGGCAGTTGCGAGCGTCATTCAATAAACCATAATTTATTTTTCAGGACATAACGAACAGTCTGAAGAACACCATAGTGCATATTTATAGGAGTCAACTATACTATATGGAAGGGAGAGTCGCTGATGTCTGTATTGATTCTGGGCATCGCAAACTTCAATTCAGGACAGACACAACTTTCAGAAACATTTCTCATTATGTTTGATCTTCATCCACTCATCCCGCTGCAGAATTGTTACAGCAGCGGAAGCTTCATATAATTACAACAAACGTCAAAGTGTGTGTACTGTAGAAACAGCTGACTTGTAGAGACAGACTTATTGTTTGTTCGCCGAGATGAAGTGAGACAACATTGTCGTGGTGAATCCAGGATTCACATAGCTATAAACAGTTCTTAGACGCTGAAGGAATTACATTGGATAAACCGAATGAAATCTATGTTAGATGAAAGTCTATGCAGACGCAATAAAACTACAATTTCACAGATTCAGCCGTAGTGCAGGAGTTATCTGACGAATTTATTATTACTGAAATGTATTAAGGGTACATAAGAGTGAAATTTGAACATATTAAAATATTGGACTACAGTTTTCATTTTTTGCACACTTTATTTACTGTATAGTATAAACAGCTAATACACAGATTTTAAGCCAAAATAGTACATGTTTTATATACCTTATTTAAGATGCTTCATAAAAAAATAATTTCAATTTTTTTTCGCCTTCTCACGTAAAATTATTTTTAAACTGTAATTTTACTGTTATATTCAGTATACTGTTAGTGATAATAATTTCCATGGACAGTTTAAGTGTATTCATTAGTTTTGACTATATAACGTATACAGTATAACAGGAAAAAAATCATTCTTCCACTTCCACTTCTTTGTATCTTAATTACTTTTCTTCTACCCTTTTTCGGTAACGTATTACCTTATAGGCCTATTGTACCGTAGTACGCCGTATCACCGTAGTTAATTTACTTAATTTCACCTTGTGTTACCATATTTTATATTGTCTCTCTCCTGCCCCACACAGTCTCTCTTCCATTCTTCTCATTCCTTCCCTCCTTCTTCTCTCCTTCCCTCTTGGCCTCTCCCCAACTCTCATAAACCTCTTTCCACTTTCCCTCTCCACTTCTCCTCTCTACATTACTCTTTTCCTTCCACATTTTTATCATCCTTCCTATTCTCTCTTATTCTTTTCTCTTCCGTTTGATCTCCCCTCTCTTCCACACACCCTCTTGTCTCTCTTTTTCTCTCTTCTTTCCTCTCTCATATTTTCATCTTCTCTCTTCTTTCTTATCCCTTCTCCGCTCTCCTTTTTCCTCTTCTCTTTCTTCCTTGATATTTATCCTCTTCTCTCTTCCACTTGTCCTCTTCTACATTTACTTTGCCCGCTTCTTCTTTCCTAGCAATTTTCATCCTCTTCTCTTCTCTTCTCTTCTCTTCTCTTCTCTTCTCTTCTCTTCTCTTCTCTTCTCTTCTCTTCTCTTCTCTTCTCTGCCCCTTTTTCGTCTCTTTTTTCACCTCTTGTACTTTCCTTCCTCATTCTTATCCTTCTATCTTTTCTACCTTCCCTGTCTGAGAATACTCGCTCCACTTTTCCTCTCTTACTCCTTTCCCCTTAACCGTCTTCTTCTGCTCTCTCCTCTCTTCTGTCCTTTCCTCTACTTCTCTCTTCTTTTCCCAAATAATTAACTACAGACTCCTCTTAAGTACAGAAACTCTACAAAGTATGCAGGTGAGATGAGGATGATACATCGTGGCGTGCACACTGCTGTGACGAACAGGGTTCCTATTTGGCGCACATTGTATACTGATAAGCAGGGCTGGCGGTTTCGAAACCCAAACAAAAAAACAACTTATAAGCACATAGGGTTGTAACTATTGGTCTATGTCCTGCAGTCGCTGTTATGCTGAGTGTATCAGCATAAGACATAAAAATATTGAATTGAATTTACGGAAGGGGGGCACTATAGCACAGCACTGCATTGTTTCGGTCTATTGCGCTAACTCTCAAGCTAGGCGCATTCCCAAACCCACCCGGCTGACTACCCTAAGGTCCGCTTCGTACCCAGGTGTCGAGCAGGCAACCCTCCTCGTCGTCCCTAGGCCAGCCCAGTCCGTGCGTCGCCAGCCGGTGATCAGGGAATCAGCATATGACAACTACCGATTACAGTGATCTTAAAGAGGGGATATTATATGAAGTTGCCGGATTTCAGTCGTTCAGTGCATACAGCGGAAACAATATGTTCCAACTAATAAATATTATGTAAAATATTGTGAGGGAACTGGACAATAAGCAATTCAGTGCAAAGTTTGTCGTTCAGTTACGAGAGGACGAAAATGCAAATAAATAGGCCTATTGTAATACTAATAGGCCTATAATATAAGAAAAATATATTGGATTAATAGAAAATAAGGATGCTATAGACATGCTTTGCACGTCACAAACAAAACTGGACGGCAAAATTAGCTTTTCCAGAGAGTTGTGTAACATTTAAGAAAATTGAAAAAGAAACCCTACTGTAAGGCATTTTCAAAAGTTCTATAAGTACACAAACACCCGTTATTTAATGGTACAATCAAAGATTCAAAATCTACAAAACTCTCGCACGACCAGTTTTGGCTTATGGCAGTGAAGCACGGACACTGAGAAAATGCGACGAAAGATAGCTAAACATATGCCTAATTGAGATTCATGCGAGAAATTGCTGGATACTCTCTTCTCTACCATCATCGGAACGTAGATATTCTGAAGGAATTAAAAATTGACTCTATTGTCTATTATCTGCAGTAACACAGGCTTCAGTGGCAGACACATGTCAAGAGGATGGATCGCTCTAGATGACCCAGGCAGATTTTATCGTATGTCCCAAGAGGTCGAAGAAATTTAGGAAGACTTAGGAAACGCTGGAAAGACAGCGTAACAGATCCACTGGGGTCTAACACTTGAAGGCTGATGATGGTGATGATGATGATGATGATGATGATTATTCATTCCGAAAATATGTATACATCAACTTTTCAGAAATTCGACTACATAAGTTATATACATAATTTATTTAAATAATTCATATGTTCTCTACATATGTAGATATGCAAGTAAGATATGTAAAGATTTAATGTTGTTTCAAGTTATGTATCCTAACAGGGATGTGCAACTTAATCTTGATTACCTATTTTAGGAACAATTTGTAATCTGCACACAGCAAATAGTCCACCTCATCGATGCATACACTGCTTCGTTTATATGATCGTCTGTTCATGCCACGCGACTAACATCTAGTATGCTATAGTAAATGTACCATTAACCTTACGTCCACGGGACAGAAACCGCCAGGCTTGCTCGTAAGTTACATAGCGCGTGATTTTAAAATACACGTCATTATGATGTCATACTGCTCTTGTAATTTTTAGCGTAATTTATGTACTTGTAATAGCTGCTGCTGATAAATTTTCATTAAGTTTTCCGTTATCTTTAATATATTAATTTCGTAGCTCTGTGCAGTAATTTTCTCACTCCCTGCGAAGTCCTTTATAATATAATTCCAGCGACTTCTCGTCGCCGTGCTTGTAATAGTTGTTTCAATTATCCGTGAGTCCGTAGTACACACAGAAGCATTCATCAAATGTTCCAGAGAATATTAGTGAATTCCCTTCAAGCTGCAGCATGGCAAATAGCAAGTGCTGTCAGCTGTCATGTCTGATGAATGTTGGCGACCCCTGTCCTCTTCCCTCAGCATATCCGCCGCTACTGCGGAGCCAATTCTTCCATCTCATCCCGCTCAGAAGTGCGAGGTGATTCTGATTTCTTCGTCGTAGAGGAACTTTCCTTCTTTTGATGGTTCTCTACATTGCCTCAAGAACACCAGGTTACTGTGTCTAGTAAGCAGTCTACTGTTGTGTGTTTGTATTGTATCCTTTATAGGTCATTTATTTATTTATTTATTTTCATTTATTGTATCCCATTGGTCTTGCATTAGCTTTGAAGCTTTAAGTTGTGGAACAAAATTTCTTGGCGAGAAGAAGTGAGCTCGAAGATTGCTATAGATTACCTGATATTTTCCTTACGGTCGGAGAAACCCTAGGTGAAAACCCAACTAGGTAATCAACCAAACGGGAATCCAACCCAAGCCCAAGCGCAGCTCCTCATCAAGAGGCAAGTGAGTCTGCCGACTGAGCTACGCTTATGGTTCTACAAGAATGTACAATACATAATAAGAGCTGAACTATACAAACGAATATACAATACATAGCAAGCAGTTTAACTATATCAAAACACAATACACAGCAGATTAATTCAATTTACAAGCCTGAAAAATTAATGTCGAGCCTTAGAAGATTATGCAATATATAGCATGCAGATTAATTCAATTTACAAATATATTATACAATTCAATCAATTTAGTTACACAAAAATATATAATATACAGTGGCGTGCATTCTGGGTAGGCTAGGTCTGCTGCGCCTACCCAGACAGACAGGAAGAAATTTATTAAATTTGTATTTAAAAGTAATACTGTTAATTTAAGAAAGTCAGCAGAGTCCTTAACTAATTTCAGCAAATTTTGGCTTGGCATCCTATTTTCATTTCCTTTTGGTTGGTACTGTACGTCGCATTTCAATTATTGTCCGCTGTGTGCTCGCTCTCGCGTCATCTTTCGTCACTGGAGAGTTGGGCAGCTCGGCTTGCTGAGCCTCCCTGGCCCTGCAGTGAGCGTAGTGTTTCCCTTCATAATCAGTACATTAGAACAGCTGGCGCATGCGCCCTGATTTACGTGTCTTGCCCATTGCCGTAGTACGTTAGGCTGGTAGGCGCTAATGAAAGCGCTTTTGGTGATGAAATTACTGTATTATAGTGTTTATTTGAACTTCTATTGGTAAAGTGAGTGTGTTATAGAGTTTATTTAAACAAAGTGAGGTAAAACTAGTGCGATATTGTTGTAATATGGCAGAAGATCACTGTATAATTGAACAGATTTTTAAAAGGACTTTCGGTTGTAGATCATTGAACGAAAAAGTTGAAATTGTAACTGTGGGGGGGAAGACCAGTGCCGGCGCTTCCGAACTTTAAGTTTTTACATAAAGAAAAGAGTAGAGAATATTTACGTTATTTCAATGTGAACCAATATGTGAAAACTAATTAGCTAACAGGATGCAGTCATTATTTTGCTGGCCATACTTATTAATTTGTAACGATTTTTTAGTAGGTTATTTTACGACGCTTTATCAACAGCTTAGGTTATTTAGCGTCTGAATGAGATGAAGGTGATAATGCCGGTGAAATGAGTCCGGGGTCCAACACCGAAAGTTACCCAGCATTTGCTCATATTGGGTTGAGGGAAAACCCCGGAAAAAACCTCAACCAGGTAACTTGCCCCGACCGGGAATCGAACCCGGGCCACCTGGTTTCGTGGCTAGACGTGCTAACCGTTAATTTGTAACGAACAAAGTGTGTGGAACAAAGAGGGTTATAATAATTTAAATAATCTCAGCAATGCCATTGTCAAACACGAACGATCGCAATGTCATTTGCGTTCGGTCGTTCAGCTTTCTTGTTTTGGAAGTGTTCGTATTGACACCCAACTTGATCAACAATTGAAATCGGATGTGGCGCGTCACAATGAAATGGTGAAGAAGAACAGAGAAATAATGAAAAGCCTAATCGACACAACGTGCTTCTTAGCCATGCAAGTACTGCCGTTCAGAGGGCATGGCGAAAGTGAAGATTCACTTAACAAAGGCAACTATATAGAATGTTTACCTTTGTTGAGCAGCTACGACACTACTCTTCGAGAACATGTAGAGTCGTCTACAACATTTAAGGGCACATCAAAAGAATTCAAAATGACCTGATAGCTGCTATCAGTGGCGTGTTGATGGAATCTATTAAGAATGACATTTCCATGGCCCAGCATGTTGCAGTTATTTTAGATGAAACATCCGATGTAAGCAACAAATCACAACTATCCACCACTCTCAGGTATGTCCATGACCAGACAGCACAGGTTCAAAAAACGTTTATTTCCTTCGTTGATGTGAGTGCAGATAGATCCTGTAATGGTTTATTTAATCATGTAATGGACATAGTGAGATCTTATGATATTAGAGACAAATTAGTTGGTCAAACATATGACGGTGCGGCAGAGATGGCTGGAGAAATAAATGGACTTAAAACCACAGTTCAAGACATTTATCCTAGAGCTCTATTTGTTCATTGTTTCAGTCATGTCCTAAATCTAGTCTTATCTCAGTCAGCTATGAGTATTAAGGAGTGCCGGATCTTTTTTTCAGACATTGAATGGACTAAGTAGCTTCTTCTCCAAGTCTACAAAACGCGCGCATGCTCTTACTGAATATTCCAACAGAATAATTCCAAGAAATGCACCCACAAGATGAAATTTCTCTTCCAGAATAGTCAATATTGTAAAGGAGAACCGTAAATTGCTGGTGGACTTTTTTAAAAAATATACTCAACAACTCATCAGACTGGGAAAGTGAAACTGTTGCTCTTGCGCGTGGATATTTGTCTTTCCTTTCAGAGTTTGAGACCAAATTTCTTCTAAATGTGTTATCAAAGATCTATGCATACATTGACATTCTGTACAACATTCTTCAAACGAAGCATTTGGATATTCTGTATTGTGTAGAAAAGGTTAATGAAACAAAACGTATTGTTCTACATGAGAGATACAGATTTGATGCATTATGGAGTGATGTTTGTAATGAAGTCGAATGTGAAGAAGTGCCGCGAAAAAGAAAATGCCTGGAAAATGATGTCATAAAATACAGGAGAATATTTTTTGAAAAAATAGACAATGTGACAAACCATATTACAGATAGGTTTGGAAATCTCCCTCAGTTGGAATTTATTTCATTGCTTGATCCAAACAAATTTCAGTCTTATAAATTAAATTTTCCTAATTCCGCCCTGGATGCGCTGAATGTAAAGCACAGTGCAGTGTTTGATATAGTTCGTCTAAAAAATGAATTGACAGTCCTATATTCAATGGAAGAGTTTCGTGGAAAATACCCTCATGAACTGGTGACACATTTAAAATCAAAACAACTCCACACAGAATTTGTCGAATTGTACAAATTGACCCTACTGGTTTTGACCATACCAAGCACATCTGCATCTGCTGAGAGGTCATTTTCTGCCCTTAAGCGGATTAAATCACTTCAGAGATCAACTCAAGGGCAAGAAAGATTAAGCAGTTTAGCCTTGATGTCCATTGAGAAGAAAAAGCTGAAAGAAATCTGAAAATCCCCTACATTCCACAGCGATGTCATTGAGGAGTTTTCTAAAAAGGAACGCAGAATGGAGTTCACCTTTAAGTAAATAAGGTATGATTTATTTAATTACCAATTTATTTTATCATTAGTTTCCGGAAGTTTCTGTTTTCTTACCCTCCTTCTGGCTGCTGCTCTGGTTTGATGTCAGAACTCACTAAAATTATATCAAATTATCAATATGTTCGAGATATTGTAAGTTGTATACCTATGTAGCATGCAAACATGAAGAGCCTACCCTAATGCAATAGGTTGCGCACGCCACTGATAATATATATCAAGAGATCAACTCAATTTACAAGCATAAACAATTCTTTAGTTGAGCTGCTTACAAAAATATGCAATAAGCTTACATAGCAAGCACATTAATTCTCAATTTACAAGTATAAACAACTCATTGTTTGTATACATCTGAAGTCTGATCAGTGTAATATGTAGCTAGTCAGTGATATATCCAATGGAGGAGGAAAGAAACTAGCCATCCTATCCCATTATCTCCTGCTTAGTTGCCTCAAGTGTGCCTTATTGGTATCATTTGTGGGGTTCAGACCTGTATTGGGACAATTTACTGAACAACAAACAATTTATTTGTTGAACTATACATAAAATGTGCTATATATAGCAAGCAGATTAATTCAATTTACATCATACACAATGTTATTCATCAGTTGACCTGTATAAAATTGTACAATAATTACATAGTACGTAGATTAATTCAGTTCACATCATACATAATTTTATTCATCAGTTGACCTGTCCAGAATTATACAGTAATTACATAGTAAGTAGATTAATTCAATTTACATCATGCAAAATTTTATTCATCAGTTGACCTGTACAAAATTGGACAGTAATTACATAGCTGTTATTTAGTCAACTGTCCGAAGACAGGTCTGAACCTCACTAGTGATACCAAAATGGCAACACTTATAAGGCAACTAGACCAAGAGATAATGGGGTAGGGTGGCAGTTCCTTTCCCCCTTCATTGCATACATCGCCGACTAGCTACATATTACAATAGTTGGGCTTCACATGCATACAAACAATATTGTTCTTCCTCTGACACACAACGTCAAGTGAGATGTACTGCCTGATAATAATAGATGTACATATCAGCCAGAACTTCAGTCAGAGATAAATTTCATAGTAAGTAGATTAATTCAATTTACATCAGACACAATTTTATTCATCAGTTGTCCTGTACAAAATTGTACAGTAATTACATAGTAAGTAGATTAATTCAATTTACATCATACACAATTTTATTCATCAGTTGACCTGTACAAAGTTTACAGTAATTACATAGTAAGTAAATTAATTCAATTTACACCATACACAATTTTATTCATCAGTTGTCCTGTACAAAATTGTACAGTAATTACAAAGTAAGTAGATTAATTCAGTTTATATCATATTCAATTTTATTCGTCAGTTGTCCTGTACAAAATTGTACAGTAATTACATAGCAAGTAGATTAATTCAATTTATATCACACACAATTTTATTAATCAGTTGTCCTGTACAAAGGTGTACAATAATTACATAGTAAGTAGATTAATTCAATTTACATCATACTCAATTTTATTCATCAGTTGAACTGTACAAAATTGTACAATAATTACATAGTACGTAGATCAATTCAATTTACATCATACTCAATTTTACTCATCTGTTGATCTGTACAAATTTGTACAATAATTGCATAGTACGTAGATTAATTCAACTTACATCATACTCAATTTTACTCATCATTGTTCTGTACAAAATTGTACAATAATTACATAATACGTAGATTAATTTAATTTACAAGCAAAAAAGAATTCCTCGGTAGTTGTGTAGAAGGAATGAGTATGTACAAATTTGGTTAATTCTGTTCTGAACTTCTTTTCATGACACTTCAAAGCTTTAAGATAATTAGGCAGTGCATTGAATACTGTGATACATGAATAGTGAACACCTCTTTTATAACAGCTTAGACTAACAGAGAATAGATGGAGATCAGATTTGTGTTTTGTATTAAAATTGTGAATGTACACAAAAGGTAAGGTCAAGATTTCTAAATTTTAGAAAATCTTTTTACATGATTTGTGGTGCCTTTTCTTATTTATTTTCCTTCTTTTTTTGACTTATTTGTTTCTTTCTTCACATGCTTCCATTTTCCTGTCTTTCTTTTATTTTAATTCCTTTTTCTATTTCTCACACTTCATTTTCCACAAAACAATCCTTTTTTTAATTGTTGAGGATCAGTTCCGCTGTTTTACCACTATGACAAATCATCACGACAATTCTAAAGTTTGAAAATGTGAAATAAATAAATAAATAAATAGATGGATGGAATGAATGAATGAATGAATGAATGAATGAATGAATGAATGAATGAATGAATGAATGAATGAATGAATGAATGAATGAATAAATAAAAGTAAATAAATAAATAATATATCACCTTATTCGTTTCCTTCCATTGGTCCTCCTCTTGGGATCATCTAGCCCATCAGGAAAATGTATCCCAGTAGAGGTGTAGTATCTTGTCCGTACAAAGTTTCAATCCACACGTGTCCTTTGGTGGTGCCAAAGGAACAACATGACGGGTCTTATTTCAGATTCTCAATGAACTAAAACAAATTTCATCTATTTTCAAAGTTAACTATTTCATTGGCCGTCTGTGATGTCAATGTTTTTTGTATCTTGGATTACAACAGTGAACTTTATAACATTATATGTAAGTCTGACGGAAGTTTCTGGATTTCTTTTCATATCTGGTTTATGGTATTTCCATTGTATTCACATTCCATATCTCTCTTGCCTTTAAGTTTGACGTCGCAGACTAAATGAACCAACAGTTAAGGAGATAGGCTTGTTACTGGCCTTTTTAACGCAAACTTTTATCTTGTACAACTTGAAGAGAAAGGCTTCTAAAGAAGAACTTTGCTGGCGTCTTTGCAATTTTATTTAGTTCCGTTTTCTCTTTTTGGCTATCGTCCGGTGTTCGCTGTGTTTCTCCAAATAGGGGCCGCGACTAGGAATGTGTGCTTCTATTATTGCACTCTTCGTCCTCGTCTCTCTCTCTGTCTCTCTCTCATTTTCATAGACAAACTCTATATTAAAACATTCTATCCTTTTAAAGACTTCTCTGGAACAGGATTGCCTTTAACTCATAGCATTTCAGACCGAGAAAGAAACTTGCAGTTAAGGTGAAATCTACGAAAGTAGGGTCAAGTAAGGATATTGTAATACAAAATATCAATCTTTTGCTGTAATTTTACTATCGAAGCTTATAGAAATTAAAGAAATTGTCATGTGAGTCTTTAGACATTTCTGAAGGATTTTGGTTAAGTTTATTAATGCCAGTGAAAATTGTTTAGATCCCAAAAGTTGTAAATTTCCACCATTAAAACAAGCCACATGTGTGGAATATCTGGGTATCATTATTAATCAGAATTTAAAATGGCCTCATCACATTACTTATCTTTGTAAGAGGCTTCGTAAAACAATTTATAAATTCGTTAATCTTTGATGTTACTTACCCATTAGGGTTCACGAAATGTTTATCTCGCCATTTTTCAGAATATTATTAAATATGGCATTATTGTTTGAGGTTTGAAGTAGAAAATTCATTGTTAATCCCTTAAATTTATTATAAAAACGAAGAATTAAAATTTGTTTGAAGAAACGTTTTGATTTTATCAAACTAAATTAATTTATTCTGAATTTAATGGATTTAATATTGAACAAATTTATAAATATACCCTGTTAAAATTTTATCATAAAAATCGTAATAAGTTTATATTGCAGGCACATAATCATGACACAAGACGAAATAATAATTCAACATTAGTAGAACCTAAATGTTTGACATCTGCTGGTTTAAAGTGTAGCATTAATTTTGGCCCTCGATTATATAATTGTGTAGCTCAATTACACCCAAAACTTCTACCGTGCAACCCACTTACATATAACAAGAAAATTGGAAATATGTTAATGTCTTCAATTTAAGTAAATAAATGTATAGCCTATGTGTATTAATTAATTAGCCTATATTATATTTGTATGCTATAATTTCGGAATATATATATTTTTCATAAATTTTCCTACTTAATTATTATTATTCTTCTCTATGTTAATATTATATTATGTAATTACATTGCAGCTGTAGTTTTAATTTTAGTTTCTATTTTATTTTGTTTATATATTCCTCTTATATTAATAATACATCTCAACTGCGACCGAACACGAGCGCTGCTCATTCGGTCCTCAAATTTTATTAATATTATTGTATTTTCTTTTCTTATATTTATGTATTAGTTTATTTTTTATTTCTATTTGTTGTAATTATATTTTGTAGTCTGTAGTCTTTGTAATTCTTTGTAATTCTGATTCTGAATAAATAAATTTGCTATTGTATAAATTTGCTGTTTATAATAATTGATAAAATTGCTACAAAACCAGTGTATTATAATAGTCTTGTATTTGGGCTCTTGTGATACATTTATAAGGCTATTGTGATAGTGCTATAAATCTGACCATATTACACAGAGTAATGAAGTAAGACTATTGTGATACACACAGATGCTTAATGTATCACCTGTTAAAGTTCGGTTGAAATCGCGTTAAAATTAAGTAAGACTTAGCAACTTTTGTAATGACATCTTTTCCTCCATAAATATTTTTTTACAATTTACTGAAACTTAATACCTTACTGCCAATGCTAGAAAATTGCTGTATGTCCAAATATTTGTATGTGTAAGGAAATAGAGTGAGAAAATTATGTTACAATTTATATAGCTATAATAAATTAAAATACTTTTATAAATAATTAGGAATATATTTTCGAAAGCTGTGTTAAATTTTATCAGTAAGAAGAATGACTATTAAGGTTAAATTGTTAGGTAAATAAGTAAAAATAAGTCTGTATGTACAATTTTTTTAAGCTTATACTATATTGTAGGTGCCATGCCAATATGCCAATTAAAACATCACTGAAGAGCTGAGAAATAATGAAATACTCCTCAAGAGATAATAAATTATTTTAAATTAGAAGATTGATAAACTTGGTCAATTTCTTTCATTGTAAACATATGATAATAGCTCTTCTAGCATATGATAATAGCCAAAAATGTGTATCAAAATAGCTCTTCTCCTTAACACACTATTATTGATAGACTGCTCAACATTCACAACTTTTCTTTAGAGAAAAATGAAGCTGACACTTTTCCGAGTAAAAGAAAAATATAAAAACTATTTTATCTTTATTTATTCAAGAGCAATAACTAAAGTAACAGAATGTGACATTAAAGTTTTTCTAAGAAACAAAACTGCCTTACTTTAATACATTTATAAGGCTGATAATAATTTTTTTACACCCTGTTCAACATCGCTCTTTAAAGAGCATAGAATGTACTTCCATAATCGTAGTTTTAAATATTTTTTTAAACTGGTATATTTTAAAATCTGTAACAAATTTGCCCGACTTTTTTTTACTGTATCATATAGCCCTGCTTGATTCTACATGTGATGTAGACGCAGGAACCACAATGGAATGAAGTTAGGTCGATGGCTGCAAGGAGATCGCATTGTAATGCATAAGCTGAATTTAAGGGGTTAGGTACAGCTTACAGCAGTAACAGTTTTGGAAATATTCAACATTTTTTTCCTCCATTACTGTATCTTGTACAATAATGAAAGTTGGTATGCTTAAAACACTGTCCTTCTGCTATATAAAAAAAAGTTTTACAATGTAAAAAAATATATATATATTTTCTTTTCAAAATTAAAAATGGTGGCAGTTCACTGTGCAGTGACGAAGCGTTTCCATAACTCATAAACTTGTTAACTTTTTCATGTTCTCTCTCTTTTATTTTATTGCTGAATCTCATGTTTACAATATCATGCTCTTTCAACTACATTCATTAATAAATAATATATTTTTTTTTATTTTGTGTTAGAAGAAAATACTGATATTTGACCATTTTAAAAAATGAATTTATTTTTTATCAGACAATCTATCAATGGTAGAGAAGGAATTTTGCATCGTATTGTGGATATAACATGCATAAATACACATAAAAAATTTCATCACAGAATGTTGGATAGTTTTCGAGTTATGAGGGAAACGCTTTATCACTGCACAGTGAACTAGCACCATTTTGAATTTTTAAATATATATATATATATATATATATATATATATATATATTTTCAATCGTAAAAATATATTTTTTTTTTCATACAGCAGAAGGACAGTGTTTTACACGTACTAATTTTGATTATTGTACAAGATACAGTAATGGAGGGAAAAAATGTTGATTATTTTCCACAATTTTACTGCTGTAAGCTGAACTAACCCCTTAATGAATATAGTAAAGAGAGTTAGAAGCTTTGATCCCGATCAACTTGTTGCCTATCGGCAAAGTGTGACTACAACTCCACCGAACCACTTTCGTTACCTACCGCCAAGGTGTCCGTGCTAGTGCATTGGGTTTATAAGCTTGGGTTCACATCCCAGTTGATCCATCCTGAATTTATAACTTGTATTGCGAAAGTCCGGGGTCCAGGCAACAGAGATTTTCTCGTAGTACTCTGGTTCCCCTGTGACATCCCAACAGTTCTCCATCACCATCATCATCATCGTCGTCATCATCATCCACACGAGTGAAATTTTGGCCCATCGCCTGTGGTGAATTCTGGATAGTCTCTGACCAAATAAGTGGTATACGCTCCTGGGCAGTAGAGACATCTATAACTTACGCTCGTAGTGAATAACGGCAAGTTAAGGTTCCTGCCATTACACAAAAAGAAGTTTGCATAAGGTTGATTTACACAGTGCTGGTTTTGACGATAGTCGCTAGCTTCTTCTGTCACCACCTTTACGCTTTCCCGGAGTTAATATCTGGCTAGAAAATTCACTAGCTGATATACGTTTACACGGTGTTGGTTTTGGACGTTAGTCGCTGGCTTCTTCTGTCGCCATCTTGACGCTTTCCCGGACTGAATATCTGGCTACAAAATTCGCTAGCTGATATACGTTTACACGGTGTTGGTTTTTGATGTTAGTCGCTGGCTTCTTCTGTCGCCATCTTGACGCTTTCCCGGAGTGAATATCTGGCTACAAAATTCGCTAGCTGATATACGTTTACAAGGTGCTGGTTTTGACATTAGTCGCTAACTTCTGTCGCCACCTTGACGCTTTCCCGGAGTGAATATCTGGCTACAAAATTCGCTAGCTGATATACGTTTACACGGTGCTGGTAAAAAGTAGGAAGTTGCCAGCGTAAAGTGTCATGGCGTCAGAGTTATTCAATCCCAAGTACTGGATTCTGTAAACAACCACGTTGCTTGCCTTTGATCTAAGATACCAGTATTACATTTGAAATGCTATGAGTTTTCGAATCAGTAGGAAATCAGCGAGCTGAGAAATTTGATATGGATAAGTCAATATTAATTTTTCTTACAGTAAATATGTTTTTGTTTAGGACTTTCTTTGTTGTCAACAGGCCGTCTTGCGCATGCGTAGAAGGCAGATCTATTAGTCAGTCTCTCTCTCTCTCTCTCTCTCTCTCATCGCTTTGAGAGAGCGTTAAAGTTAGACATGTTCAACTTTTCAGCGAGTGTCTTTTAGACGCTGCGAATTCAAAGTTAATCGCTAGCGAACAAAAGAAGCAGCGTATTTTAGAAATTTTTGCCATTGAATTGGCTAGCAACTAAAGACGATTGTTCAAAGTGAATAAAAGCAGCATCGTGTTGAAAGATGAGTGGAACGGAGAAAAATTCTCTCCGGCACTGGGATTTGAACCCGGGTTTTCAGCTGTACGTGCTGATGCTCTATCCACTAAGCCACATCGGATTATACAGCATCGCGTTTGTCACTCTATACATAGTACGGAAGAGATTTCTGCTCCTTTTTTAGTGAGTGTGTTTCACAAGCTGTCCAAGAAGCCTCATTACTATGAATTTCTATTGTTCATTAACAAGTTTAAATGATATTAAGTAAAAATTATGGAATTGTGTAATTCGTATTTTTAATTTTATGAAGAATCTCTATGTAGCCCTACTGAAGTTGCAGAAGGTGAAAAAAGTCGTTTTCAAAGACTACGTTTTTTATTTATAATGAGTGTGCAAAGTAGAGATGGGTAAAAAAAGCTGGAACAGTTTATTTGAAACTGTTTCACAATTGAAATTGTTTCGTATCGAAACAGTTTCGTGATATAACCTGTTCCAACTGTTCCAAAGAGTGTTACACTGCTCCAGTGATAACTTCGACGTTCCACATGGTTCGAACAGATAAACAGTTCAGTTTCTAAACAGTTTTCCTCTTCTTTGTTGTCTGCAAAGGCCGTGTGTAGCGCTATCATTGACCTCCAATCGAAAGTAGATATAATATCCATGTTCTACACGGCCTTCGTGCAACAGTAGCCTATGTAGGATCGCGCAATTTAATTGTACGAATCAAAGTCCCTAATAAATCTCCTAATTATTAGCTGTTCATTGATGGAGAATATGTTCATGGTGCCCTGACAGTGTTAATTATTAATATACCGCGAAAAATATCATCGGCTAATGTCATCGTTATTAAACTCTCCTAGGGTTATATGCGTTATTTTTATTAAAATCGATTTATTTTGAATTGTTGTTATTTACTGTACCCTCAACAGTAACCAACGAAAACTATCTTTCGTTGTCATAATACACTGGACAGGTGATTTAAAGACGATTCAAGGGCCTTGAAACATGTTCCCGAAGCAGATGAGAGGTTGAAACAGTTGGAACACTTGGCACTGCTGTTGTAAACATATTCTTATGAAACTGTTTCTTTGAAACTGTTATTTTGGAACAGTTTCGTTCATGAAACAGTTACAGTCGAAACTGTTTCTTAAAAGGAACAGTTTATCCCATCTCTAGTGCAAAGGAGTATGTTTCTATAAGTGTCATCATGCACTTATTTTTATAGTTTTGAATATTTCAGGTCTCAAAATGCACAAAATCATATTTTTACCACTTATTAACTATTATTTTGTATTATGAATCTAATGAATGTATACGTAACAAAGAAAAATGCTACAGTATATCAATTGGTTACATAGAGAATGAGAATGCCATGAATTAAATAATCGTAGACAAATTCTAATAAACATCAATAACAATTACTGTTCTTGAATAGCTCCCAAGATACTCTGATCGGAACCAATTAGAATATTTGTTTGTGGAGCTATTTGAAGTGGAAGATATACCGGGCCGACCACGAGATCTGGAAGAGTTACAACAAAAAATTAGGACTGGGATAAAAAAAGAGATCAACCAAGCAGTGCTGTTGATAAAATTAAACAATTTTCAAGACAAACTAATAAATTATTTGACAGTGAATGGGGGCCATTTTTAACACCTACGAACTGGTATCAACACATGACATAATTAGTACATTTTAAAAATCTGTAATTGTTTTTCTTTCTTTAATTTATATCACTTCTATTATTATTGTTATTAAATTTGAAAGTGGCATATTCATTTTCTGAACCATCAATGTGTTTTTATTTGTATAAAAATTTTTTAGTATATTTGTACGTTTTGAGACTTGAAATTTACAAAAATGGAAAAATAAGGATATGGTGCCATAAGAAATACTGACTCTTTGGCACACCCTTCCTAAATGAAACGCATAATTTAAATAAAATATGTTCAAAATATTCTTCTTTATTTTTTCCTTATAACTTTTTAGCCTGTATGGGGAGTTTGGTATCAAAGTTAGACAACTCCACTTTTGCTTTTCTTACGGGAGAGGGAAAAACTAGATCCTTCGAAACCAATGTCATCGTTATACGTAGGCTACATTTTATTTAAACATTCTCATAGGTCATAGATATATTTTTTCAATCTCAAAATTTGATTAAAATTAATATTCAGGTCGAAATTTAAGTTTAAAAAGTGGAGTTGTCTGTCTCTGAAACTAAGTCATTGAATTGTCTGTTCTTGAATCCAAATGAAGCCATATTTAAAGTGAAATTGTCTACATTTGAATCCAAGTCTCTTCTAACTCGGTTTCAAAGTAAATTTACGTAAAATATTACTTATTCATCCACAAACCGCACCTGTGAAGTAACGGTCAGCGCGTCTGGCCGAGAAACCAGGTGGCCCGGGTTGGAATCCCGGTCGGGGCAAGTTACCTGGTTGAGGTTTTTACCGGAGTTTTCCCTCAACCCAATACGAGCAAATGATGGGTAACTTTCGGTGCTGGACCCCTGACTCATTTCACCGGCATTATTACTTCATTTCATTTAGACGCTAAATAACCTAGATGTTGATACAGCGTCGTAAAATAACCCAATAAAATAAATCTACAAACCGATTATATAAACAATCAGCCATGTTGGATTCGCGATGCATGATGGGATAAGGTGGTACGAATGTGGGCTTCTCATTGACTACTGAAGGAATTGTCCTAATTTGAAACCAAGCAACAGTGGAGTTGCGTACATTTTGAATCTAAAGCGCACAATTAAGTGCTATTTTCGCTCTGTTCTGTCCGTTTTTGAACCTAAACAGTTCCAGAATCGCATTCAGCACACAAAATTCTATGAGAAACAATATCTCGAAATCGCAAAAAATGGAGTTGTCTAACTTTGATACTATGCTCCTCATATAGGCTACAGCTTCTTTGACAAATTGAAAAAGAAAAGAGGGAGCAGCAGGCAGTGTTACATACTTTATACTCACCTTCTATGATGGTTCAGCTTTATGATTTTATTCACTAGAGCTGGTGAGGACAGCACGGCTATGATGAACAATTAGAATGGCAGCGGATGCAAATCTATGCAGAAATCTGCCTCACAGCGACGTTTTCCATCACAAATGTCAGTAACTATTTGAAACCAAGCGACGCCCGCTTGGGAGAAGGCATGTACTGTAGGCTATTTGGCACCTTGTACAGGCACAGCATAAAGTGTATGCGGTGCGTGTTCACATAGCACTGATTGAAGTCCAAGATTACGCGTGTATTTCAATCTTTAGACCGCATGCGAATGCGAAGATTGATTACTGCAGGAATCTAGAAACCTCAACTGCGACTTAAATGTTGTCAGAAAATCCTAGCTTGCCATCTTCACGTATTGATATTCTTTTACTTTGTCTCTCCCTCTGTCGTCCTCAACCTGTATTTTTGCTCTCTGCTTTTCGCTCCTTTTCCTGCTAGAATATTTGATCAGACATTGTTGTGTTTATATTAAAGAAGATTTTTATACGGGCGACATATTCTGTGAATACTTTTTTTTTTCTCTGGGAACTAGGCCCCAATCTAATTCTCAGTATAGCAATAAAATCGTAAAAAGACCTATAAAAGTGCTGTGTTCTAAAACAACAAGAAAATCTCTTGTTGTTCATGATAGTAAGTGTTGTGTAAATACGTAGACTCAGACTGACCTATATAAAATGCGAGTTTTAAGTTAAAGTACATAAATTGAAGGAAATAAAATGAAGTACTCAGAGTTTATAACCTAGTTCTCCAAAAATGCAGTCATTGTTTTGATAAAAATGTAGCTCACAATTTAAGTACATATTTTGACTATTCATATGCTGCTGTTCAGTGCGATTCGGTAAAAGCATGAAAAAATTAAAGAGGAAATAGGGAATGCTCTGCAGAACATTTGAAGATAGGGAAAGTCTCCTTAAAAGATATGACCTGATACACATCTATCACTATCACTGTTTTCCATATTATCTACATTTATTTTTACATGAATTTACAATTGAATCGTTTATTGTAAAAACACCATAACCGACATTTTTTACAAAATGCGTTTTTTGTGGATTTTGATTGCTAGCATGAATGCGCATCTTTTGATATAAAAATCTTACATCCGACATGACTGTAACATGTAAAAAATTGGACAAGAAATATGTATTTATTGTAAAAACACCGCAACTAACATCACATTTTTAATAGCCTCCCTATCGATATAAAAAATGAAACTCAAAACATAAGATTATTTAGGGCCAAATTAAAGAAGTACCTAATTTCTCACGCCTCCTATTCTGTAGGTGAATTCATGACATTCAATAACGCTTCATGAAATTGATACTAAAACTTTGTGTTGTACTAGTAGACTATATTGTAAATCTCTTCTGTATATATTTCATCTAGACTGTGACTATAAATTAAGACTTTATAATAGTATTAAGTTTTTGGACTTGTTCCACATTCTAGCTGTGAAGGAATGTATGAATACCATGGAATGTTAATAAATACAATACAATACACATAATTATGGTGTTTTTCAAATAAACTAGTCTGCCACTCTAGCTGACAATATCACTGTCGCACTCAACAGCTGATTTCAGTCACAGCCGGATCAGTGTTTTGTTCTGTCTATTGCTGATTAAGTTTTGTCCTTACTATTATTATCTGCTTTGAGTATTTTGTTACAAGATGGTTAGTTCAAGTGGTGAAAATGTTGCTAATGAGATTATTGAGAACTCGTCTAAGTTCAAGGTAAAACGAGTCACAGCTAATGATGTTAACTTCTAAGCTTGGCGGCGAAAATTTTATAATCTATCTAGCATGTCTGATTCATCTTATGGCCCTGGTGTATCAAAGGATAAAAAGGTACATTTTACAATATTTCGAACGTGAATGAGTTTTTTTCACTTCAGTTAACAAAAACGGTAAAGTTCTTTGCAAAGAGTTCATTGACAGCATTGTACCGGCAGAAGTATTCACCATTCGAATTCCTGAGAAAAGTGTTTGTGCTGAAAATTTACCGTCTGAACTGCCAACAGACCTAGCTTATAACAGCTCGACGCTACCAACCAATGTTAAAAAATGGAGGACCTTAAGAAGATTTTGCAATACATACCGGATGAAGAGAAAGGATTCTACACAGAACTATACACATGGCCTACCATTAACAAAGATAGTAATGACAGTGGATGCGAAGACTAGAAAAATAGTAAGCCCTAATAAGAAAAATGTTTGTCGCAACAGAAAAAACTTTCATTTTTTGTCATTTTATGCTGTAATTCTTACATAGATTATAAAATTCACTCTGACACTTGATAAAAGGCAATGCTTTGCTTAGTTTCAGTTTGTTTGTTGGAAAAACCCCATAACATCCTAATTCATTAATTTTTTGGGGGACTGTATATATATTATAAAACGCAACTAAAGTTGAATAAACTTCATATTTAGCAACCAGTATCACTTGTTAAATATATTTTGATAATAAAAATAAAAGTAATGAAACTAAACAGTTTTTATTGGTTTCCCAAAAGTTTTTGTTTTTGTCACTTGCGGAATTTTAGAAATAAACGATTTAACTATTATTTACATTTATTTTCATGTCATTTACAAAATAATATGAGTTAACAACGTACCATTTTGTCATCCGCCTATTTCCCACCAACATAGTTCTTCAGGCGGAACTTTACGCTATCAAGAAAGCGGTGAATTGGTGCGCAGGACATGACCACAGTGCTCGCATCTACAGTGACTCTCAGGCAGCAGTCCATGCGATAGACAGTAAATACATCTTGAATCTTCTCACAATTGAAATAAGAAATATCGTCCGAAATATAACGTATGTCTGTATAATATGTTGGGTTCGTGGACACGCTGGAACAACTGGAAACGAGCGTGCCGATGTGTTGGCGAAACAGGCTGCCGCTTCGGATCTGGACTATACGTACATAGGCTACAACCAAATATTTAATAACAGCTTGACTATAGAAGTTAATTTCATTTCTTGATCTCAGATTAACTAGTTATACAAGTAACTTAATTTTATTGTTTCCAAGAGGAAATGTTATTGTAGACGCTACTATATTAAAATGAGAATGTGAAGTATTAAGTACGGGTTGTTCGTTAGGACTTGAAATCTAACCTTTGATTGAGCAGTGGCACACAGCACATTGTAAAAGAGGGGGGAAGAAATCCGCCAGTTTTGTCAGAGTAGCGAAGCAGTTACGATCACATTGTATTCTCAGTTTAAAATTGTCGGTCAAATACCGTTCCATACAAGTCATAATTCAAGTTTAAGGAACAACCTATAGGCTAATACAAGCATCCTATTTGGCTAAAGAGATTATCTAGTAAACATAACATTTTGAGTTCCATTCTTTAGTCACTCCTGTACAGTAGACCAATGCAGTGAAACGAGCGACCCCAGGTTCAAATTCTGTTTTTTTTTTTTTTTAATTGAAGCAGAATGTTGGGTAACTTTCGGCTTTGGTCCTCGGACTCATTTCGCCATCATTTATTCATGTATGCCATGTCTATCATTGCCATAGCCCGGGTTAAGTTCACGGCACAGCGAGCTCTATACATACAAGAGCGCGACCGTTCGGCGACAAAAATCATTCATAGAACAGGAGTGATAAGTATAATAAACTTCATGCTGGGTACAAGCCTTCGAGCTCTTCCTCCATAAGAGGAAAAATACCTATCTTCCATAGTCCTGACATTGTCTTCGTTAAGAAGGGAAAGATTTATAAAATAATATGTATAATAATGGACAACGAGTAATAATACAGAATTGTACATTTGCACAATGAATTTTGTGTGGAAAATTTGTGTTACTATTTCCAGTCGGATATGTATAATAATAATAATAATAATAATAATAATAATAATAATAATAATAATAGTAATAATAATAATAGTAATAATAATAATAATAATAATAATAATAATGTCACGTTCAAGATGTGTCTAAATAAGAAGACTTCTTTCAATATTTACCAACCTCTTTCATACATCATAACTACACAACTTTTAACACTAGGCTATATCACTTCGGAATATGTATTATATATCTTTCGTGTGTTAAATATTACAGTACCTGGTTAACTAGTTTCAGCCTGTTATGGGCTATCTTCAGAACAGTTCTGAAGATGGCCCATAACAGGCTGAAACTACTTAACCTGATAGGCCTACTGTAATATTTAAGACACGAAAGATTTATTTATTTATTTATTTATTTATTTATTTATTTATTTATTTATTTATTTATTTATTTATTTATTTATTTATTTATTTATTTATTTATTTATTTGTTCGTTCGTTCGTTCGTTTGTTTGTTTATTTATTTATTTAGCTAATAATTGTAACATAAAATAAAATATAATATATTCCGAAGTAATCTTTTTTATTCTAATCAAAACTGCACTCGGATATTCATTATACTCGCCTGTGACTCTGTATCTTATTGAGTGTGATAATAAATCTCTAGAGTGGACAAGTTGTTAAAAATTAACGGTCGTCAATTTACACGATATGAAATTCAAGAAGAATGCTATATCATGGTTGATAGAGCTTGAGATACTCTTGCTGCACGCTTGAACAGCGCTTCCAACACCCTCAGAACGCATTTAGATTGTTTTTACAGGGTTCATGAAGCGATTTGAGACGCCCATAGAGAGCAACTGGTTGTCGCAATCCGGGGTGGAGGAGGAGGGTGGGTAACAGGGAAAATAAAGGGATGTGTCCACTGCTAGTGCAACTGTGTACCTCATTACTTAAACTGAATACTGGAACATTATCGTGTGAATATCAGTGCGAGGTATTATGCGGAACATGTTTACCCTTTAGGAAGAGGAATGCAGCTTACTGTTCAAGATTATAGTGATGTATTTGTATCAGAATTTAATCTTCTCTTCGTCTGCGCTCAACGTTAAAGAAATAATAAGTAATTGTGCTAGAAGTGACAAAATATTCGACGTCAGAGACCCAAAGTATAGCATAATGTACCTGTATTTGTGTCCTAACTGTAACCTGCACAATTTTTTCATCATCTTTCCTCATGTCAGTGACTTTATTTTTAGTGCACAATTATATTGAACTTAAAAAAAAAATAAAACAACAAATGTCTCAGGACTCAGGAGATTATATCATCAAGTGAACAATAGCTTTCCAAATAACATATGCATCTCTTATGTGGCACATCATATTAAACCGATAATTATTTTGAATTACAGTTTTCATGTTTGCTTTAGTAACTATTGGGATTTGGATTGTATATATATATATATATATATATATATATATATATATATATATTTGAACAATATTATTCTTCCACATATCTCACGACTTCAGTCATTTCCATTTTTCTGAATGCAGAAAAATGATTGTTATAAGCAATTCAATTGTTTGAAGGGATATTAGAACATACCAACAATATACATATGTGGAAAAAAATTATATACTGTACATCGACGTTGTTCCTGCAATAACTCCTATGTGACATATTTATCGATTTGCAGATTTTTGTTCCATTAAATAACTTAAATAGTGGTACAGCAAATAATAAAATCTCCTGTATGTAATTATATTTTTTTGTTTCGAAAATGTAAGAATTCATAGTCTCCTATCTACGGCTGTCATAGGATGAATAAATGTGTTTTTCCTTCCTACTGAAAAATTTTATATTTTGCACATAGGAGTTATTGCAGGAACAACGACGATATGCTTAACTTAGGTTTTGAAGAGACGGTTTCTCTAAATTGCTGTATTTTCTCTCATGCAAAAACGGATATTCCGCGTGTTTTTTCGAACAGTGTTCCTGAGTTACTATTCATTTTATAGATTAAATTTTCGCGTTACATAATTTTCAGGAAAATATATCACCATTGGTGACTATGCTTACCAGAAAATTCTTGAAGTATAGCATTCACCTTCATCTGATTGGAAAAAGAATGGTTTATTTAACGACTCTCCGAACTGTAGAGGTTATATCAGCGTCGCCGGTATCCCGGAAATTTGTCCCGCAGGAGTTCTTTTACATGCCAGTAAATCTTCTGACATGAGCCTGCCGTATTTAAACACATTTAAATGCCATCGAACTGGATTGGGATCGAACCCGCAATCTCGAACATAGAAGACCAGCGCTGTACCGACTACGCTACCGAGGCCGACATCTGATTGGACGATTTAACTCCACTGCGAACGTTAGTACGAAATGAAACTGCTTCTGTACTGTGTATATTATTGTAATGCAGTGACTGAAATCATCCACCCATAGTTGCGGATATACTGTGAATTGTTTATATGAACAGAGTATAGTATGCAGTACATCTACAGAGTGTTTCCGGGATGGTGTTACAAACTTTCAGGGATGATGGGGAAGGGCACATGTATCAATTTGAGATAAGGAACCCTGGTCCGGAAATGACTGAGTCAAAAGTTATAAGCAAAAATACTTGTGTGGAAATGGAATTGTAATTTCGCACCACGTCCCTCCTTCCCTTAATCTTTGAAACAGTCGTGGAAAGATGGTATGGGCCGGATGTCGCCTACGTGGGTACTTGCATCAATACAATCTGTGAGCTTGTCTGCTGTTCCCATTGGCTCATCCGTATTCGAAAATCATGTCTGCGTATTCTGCTCTCGTGTACTCCTCCATTTCACTAAGACTAATCGACTGGACACTGCAACTTGTACACATACACTGCTGTCTACAGACGTGCGTATCAGGACCGACCATGTCCGTTACACATTACGCTATCTGCATTGCTTTAGTGTAGTTTCCTGTCCCCACCCCTCAGACAGCGCACTGAACGGAATACTGTAAGTAGACAACGTAAACAACGTCAGATGAATACAGTATGTGTAAGATGTACAGATAAATACACATAAATAGGTGTACAGAGGAATAAAATTATTTCATTTCCACACAAATATTTTTGCTTGTAATTTTCGACTCGGTCATTTCCGGACCATGGTTCCTTATCTCAAATTGATACATGTGTCCTTCCCCATCATCCCTCAAAGTTTGTAACACTAGCCCGGAAACATCCTGTATATGCCTACCTGCACTGAACCTGAAAACAATTTTTTGGTACGTACGTCCTAAGACTGGTGATTAGGTGGTGATGAATCTTGGTATTTAAATTTTCAATCCGGTAATTTCCTTGTGACTAGAAGAAACCATGAAAACTCCCAGTCAGGTTGACCGACCACAGGGTTTGAACCCGGTACCTCCCGAATGCGAGTCTAAGCGTTTGATTCTTCTCGCTCAGTCACCCACGTAAGTTAAAAGTTAGTTATTTTGACTAGGCCTACATACTGAATCAAATATAGGCTAATTTCATTGCTTTTGCTATTCCAAATAACATTGAAGTAACTCATTTTGTGTTACTCCGCGTTATGTAAATGGGGCACAGATATGAGACGGTGATAAAACTTCACTATGACGCCAAACAATCGCATTTTCTTTTATTTTCCTAAATCTTGTCGGATGTAGAAAAGTCTGAATATATATTTTTTGTCATCGAGTGGACTTTATGTAATATAGCTGCATAAATGCATGGACATTGCTCCTACTCTGTTCTGTGTTTTAGTTGCTTTTATCTGAGAATTTATGAAAGTTGTTTTTCAAGTGGCATACACTTTATTATCTTATTCTGTTTCTACTTTCTTTTTCCTTTTCTGTTGAAAAATTGGAGTATAAGATATGTGTACCATTGGTCTAGAACGGAAAGACAACATGCGTAGTGTTTCCCTTGAATATGAATAAGATTTCACGACCCGTGCAGGGGTAGGTAAAGTGCGAAGTACGGAAATAACATGCAGCTGTTTACATTTTCTGCTCACTTCCATTACGTACTGAGTTTTAATTATAAAGAATTCAGACAGCATCATTTAAAGAGAGTCAGTTTTAACACAATTCGTGAGCTGCCACAAAGAACAAAGAGTACTTAGTTTAAGCATATAAATGCTTACAAGTTCATTGAACCATTGATTTTGTTTTGACAAATGAAACTCCTACAAGTACAGAGCTGCAAATACATTTTTAGATTAGTGGAAATATACCTAGTTTTGGAGAAAGGTAAGTATTACGAAAAAGTAAAGCGTGCTAATGAACTTGGTTTCATTTTGGTTATAGGTGAAGCTTTAGCAGAGCAATTGATCCTTTCAATGCAGCTGAGGTTACAATCGGAATAATAGATGTAGGTATTCCAAGTGCAATGGCTCAGAGAGGGAAAATAAAATCATGCAATTTCAAACACTGCCTTTTGACAAGTCTGCTGTTCACGGAATGTAACAATACCGCGAATGATAATGATTCCAACTGCTGCCATGACAAGTGTTGTCGACGTTAATACGGGGACATCATTTTATTTTTACTTCAATCTTTATTGTACCTGAGCTTTTAATGTACTTCAGGCCCACCCCCTCTACTAGTAAACTTCCAATCGGCCTCCACATAGAACCTATGCCGAGTATGCAGTCAAAGTCGCCTTACGGTCATAGTAAACACTACTGAGGTAGTGAGTATAGTACGTTCGAGAAATATGTTCGCGTTTTCCAGTGGCGAAAGAGCTTTCAATATTGAATCACATTTTCGCACAGGTACTGTCGTCCATTTGCCTACGCCGCATTCCGGTTTCCTCCACCTGCTTCTGCTCGCCCCTCTGTAAAGGCTAGTAGCTGGGCTGTCTTAACTCTTTTCTAAAAACATTAACTTCTGTTAGGAATTGGACGTCTACGTAATATATTATAGAACTGTTTAAAATAACTTAAACAAAAGGGCCTTGTTAAGTAATTAACTGTCACGTGATTCCCCCCCCCTCTTTCTACTACCCTGCGACAGAACCACTTGGACGGACAGTAGATACCATGGCTGAATAATTTTATCTTTTGGGATCGGGCGGAAATGAAGATTGAATTTGCAGTACGTACAGAGTAGGTAGAGAATTATTGCAACATAAGTTACTAGTACGAAGGACGAAACTGATAATTGGAATTAGGTACACTAGTCTACAGTGAGATAAGAACTGAAGCCTGTATCGAAATGAACGGCCATCATTTTAAGAAATGTGTTTAAATATCCATATTATGATTATCTTTCAATTGAACTTCATTCTCTATATAGTGTAAGCTAATGTGCTGTAGACAGTATAATATACACTGCATAATGAATACGTCCGAATGGATAACTCAGTGTGTGAGTAAATACACTTATTGGTAATACAGTACTGTATTTTGATTAATCAAAAACCAAATGAAAATTATCAAACTCAAAATCGCGATATTTCCTAGTTCATGTAAATGATTACCTACTTTAGTTCCCTGCTATACCTAGTAGAGGGATTTGTTTGTATTTTTTGCCAGTATCATCGAAGTCCAGTCGTGGAAGGGTTAGCAAATGGTGTTTCCGGTTCTCAACCGTTACTCCAAAGGTATAGCCAGGTTAATATTAGAAATGTTAGTAAAAATAAAATGATGTTCCTGTATTATTAGAACAGCATGAAAGCGCTCGTCTTTTAAAGTAATGATCAAGGCCCGGACTTCGATGACCTAAAAATATCTAAAAAATGATCTATGAAATGTCCTAAAAATCAATAAAATGGTCTAAAAATGACTTGAAAATGTTTGTCTTCATTTTAAGATATAACAGCGCAGCACAGTTCTTAATTATGCAATGTTACAACTGACATTAAAAACTAATATTCATTTAAAATCGCGAATTTGTATGTTTCAGGAAAGAACACGTATAAAAAATATTGCGTTATTCAGAATTATTGCAGTAGGTAACCACCAGCATGCGCAGCTTCTCGAAAGTTAGGGAGCGTCTGTTGCCGTAAATCACAATTTTTTACTGTGAGAAACTGGTTTCCACATCCGCTAATGCAACTGCAACGTACTTGAAATGCGCTAAATCACTGGAAGTGAGATCTTCTTCAATGCAGGATGTATCAAATGCTTCACAAAAGTCTCTCTAAAAATCTAACGATTTATTCTCCTCCATGGATACACTCTGTTGCAGTAAAGGTTCAGTGGAATTCTTCTCTTATTTGCGAGTTGCACTTCCCGTATAAGCTTATCTCGACCCACATATTGTTGAACAGTGAATTTTCTTTCTTTTGTTTCGCACAACTTAACAATAATACTTCACCATCCGTAGAGCAAACATCATCTACAAATTCATATACAATCTGTCTTAAATGACAAGATTTACATGGTTTTATTTTAGGCATGGCTGAATGAAACTATGAAAACTGAACACTAAACATTCTTCTCTGAAAATCTGTAATTAACTAAATATGTGACAGTGAAAATAACGATTTAAATGCTTGCTGCGACAGGAAGTAGCTAGAATAACTACTTTCAACATAATATATGTACTGTACATTGTCGAGAGGCTTGTTGTTTTTTTTACTACAATCATTCATAGTGATCTGATATCATCTTCTGTGCCGAACTCTTCTCAACCATCGACCCAGCCAATTCCTTTTCCTCTTTCTGATCAGTTTCAGCATCATTCTTTTTCCAATACAGCTCCGTTTCTTATTCTGTCCATTTTACACGCTCCATCCTTCTTCCTTTTTTCGATGAAGTCCGTAGGGCCTAATTCAGCTGTGACCAAAGCGGATGTCGTGATTACATCGTGTAATCAGTAATCACAGACATTCAAACGGGTACGAGGAGTTTCCTGTATATTGCTTTGTGTTTTATTCACGTACTGAAGGCAAGCAGTGGCGGTATCATGTCGCTCTACAAACTCTGTCTCTACAAGCAGTAAGAGGTGATTTCGTAAAGAATGAGAAGGAGAACGTCTTTGTTGTTCTGTCGGACAAAATGTAATATGTTTACTTTGCTCAACGGTTCAATTAGGAGTATATAGAAACATTAACATTAGTGCAAACACTCGTGATGCCCCACTTCGATTACTGTGATATTCTGCTTACTGACCTAAGCGTTACTTCGGCGCAGAGATTACAACGTGTTCATAATATGTGCGTCCGTTTCGTCTGCAATATTCGCAGGGCTGATCACGTAACACCATCCCTCGAAATGTTGTCCTGGCTCCGTCTAGAAGATCGTAGGAAAATCCACTGTCTTTCCCTTCTCTTTCACATATTGCATTTCTTCACTCCTGTCTATCTTGAGTCTCGTTTTCAAAATTTATCCAACCATCATAACCTAGACACACGATCACAACACTCTTCAATATTATCCATTCCCTCCCACCGAACATCCTCATATTCATCTTCTTTCACTGTGGCTGTTCCTCGGCTTTGGAATTCCCTACCGAGTAATGTCAGGGACTGTCAGACATCAGACCAATTTAAGAATAGGCTAACGAAATATTTTTCTAACAATTCTTGTTAACAATAATAGCTGTTTCAGGTTTCTCAATGTTTAATGGTTATATATATCATAGATAAATATCTAAATTCTCATAATAATAATAATAATAATAATAATAATAATAATAATAATAATAATAATAATAGAAATAATAACTATTTCTTATCAATGTTTATTATTGTCACACTAACATTACTTATCCAACTTTCATTATTTACTTTCATGTTGTTTTATGGTCTAGATATTAATGTAATAACTATGTAAGCAATTGTATTCAATTAGAATTACAATCTGGCTGGGCGGAAGAGAAGGCCTACTGGCCTTAGCTCTGCCAGATTAAATAAATTAATTTATTATTATTATTATTATTATTATTATTATTATTATTAATTGCCACGCTGAATAATGTATTATTATTATTATCATTATTATTATCATTACTGACCACTAAGTATGTGTTTCTATCATTCTCCTGTACGCGCATGAATATTGATATTTTTAGATCTTCTCCCTAGAAGGATAAAATTATTAGGTTTTATCTAAATTTTAATCTTCTTAATCTTTAGATGAGGGTAACTATTTATTACTTATTCATTTAATAATAATACTGTAGAAAAACTGATTCAGTATTATGTGCCAACGAACTCTTAAATGCCAGGAATTGACATGTCTTAAATCATAGCCAGAAAGAGAAAGATGACATAAATAAATGTAAGGAAATCAGCTCCGTAATGGGGTATGAAATATCTCGTGTTCTAAGGCCTTTTAATAGAACAGAATTTTTCAAAAGTGTAATGCTTAAAATAGCTTAAATAACTTACTTGTCCATAAGAAATTTTTAATTTTTAAAAACTACGAATTTCTCGACCAAGTATCGAGAGAAGAATTTAGAAAATTCCTGCTTATATTCAAGAGGAAGGTTAAAAATGAAGTAAGAAAAATCGTTTATTATTCACTGGCTCTTGATGAGAGCAGTGGCATTACTGATACAGCAAAGCTTGAGACTTTTATCCGCGGGATTGATCAAGATGTTAGTACAGGAACCATCACTGATTGTAGTTTTCATGCCAAGTACCTTTCCTCCGTCACCTTAATTCATAGGCTGTCTGCCGCATGTAATCACTGCAGTTCGAGGTTTGGTCACCGCTGGCCTAATTAGTCAAATTCATTCTCCTTTTAATTTTTTTAGTTGGTTATTTAACGATGCTGTATCAACTACTAGGTTATTTAGCGTCGATGATATTGGTGATAGCGAGATTGTATCTGGCGAGATGAGGCCAAGGATTCGCCATATATTACTTGGTATTCACCTTACGGCTCGGGAAAACTTCGGAAAAAACCCAACCATGTAATCAGCCCAAGCGGGCATAGAACCCGCGCCCGAGCGCAACTTCAGACCGGTAGGCAAACGCCTTAACCGACTGAGCCACGCTGGTGGCTCCCACTCTCCTCACCTCCACGCTGGGGCCCCCTCGGATCTTTTAAGATGCGAAAGAGAGAGTGGTGTGCGGAAGCAACGGGAAGCTACCGCATTTACCTTTCCCAAGAAAAACTGGAAACATGGCATCATGCGTCTTTTTACTACAGGCAGGTTGGAAATAGGAGAATTGGTTGCAGCAACTACAATATACAGTATATTGCTAAGACACAGACTCTCAACATGTACAGTTACCCTTAAAAAGAATGAGACGATTCTTGGTTGTCGGAAGTTAAAGTTCTACAGCGCGGTTCACTCGATATCGACATATAACGATAAGTACCATGACAAATAGAACAAGAATTGTTACAAGGACCACAAGGACAAGGACCAGAATAAGGATCACGAAGAAGACAGCCATTTAAGGCCACGATTTCACAACATAGCTCGGGTAACAAAATATCATTGCTTCTCTGTACCGAATGGCAAATGCCTGCTATCGGATCTACATTCTGGACTGGGGCTGTCACTGTCTTGTCTCGGTAGCTCATATAGTATCGTGTCTGTTCCACCGTATAACCGAGACGTTTTGTGTTCGATCCCAGGTATTTTTTTTTATTGAGGTGTAATTAATTTGTTCAGAGTTCCTCGACTGTATAATTTGTCGAAAAATATGGAATAATTTATGCTCAATTTTTTGGTCTACAAGTGGGCTGAACCTCGTCAAAAAATAAAACAATCTTACTTCAGAGTTAAAAGTATTCTTCCTGAAACAAAAATCATAAAAAAACAAAAAGAGACCCGTTAACTTAAAATCTTGTCCACATACCATCATACATTTCTCCAATCGAAATCCACTCGATTGGTAGCGAAGGCAAGATGGTTGACAGCTTGTGCTTCCCCCAATATTTCCATTCGCGCAGCCCTCCGGCTCCTAATACCGCGGTTTCTCAACCTGCTGATCACAGTCTATGAAGAACCGGGAAAGTTAGATGCTGCTCTTATTTCGTTAGCAGTCCGAAAGGGGTCCAGTCGAACTGTCTCGAATAAGAGAGCATCCTCTTCCAATGAAGAAATCCGCGGACGCCCAGGAATAGGGCGATTTTCGACCTCCCCTGAATTTTGGTAACGATGAACCCCCTCGCGGCTGTACTTCCAGGAACACCGACCAAAAGGCCAGCAGATCTAGCCCCATATCCAGCCTCAACTAGAGCTATAACTCGCTGTCTCATGTCACGTCGGTTCGCCATTACGATGAGAAATGAGGGATGACGATAATACTTTTGTATAGACAATGACTATTTAGCGTGATATGGAATTATTGAAATAAGGGGCATCTTGCACAGTAAGAGTTAATAAATCAGCCCTAAATTAAATATCTAAATAACAGGATATAACAGAAGTCCAATTATTGTTGCGAAACTAATCAAATTAAATCTAATTACATTAAGTAAACAAATCCCAAGTTATGACACCACATTGCTACAGCTAAATTGTAGGTTATTAACATAAGCATTGAATAGGTCCGTGCTTATGCGTTGGACGACAAAACCAAACATCGAAAGATCGAATCTTGTCGAGGAATGTAACTTCTTGCTTTTTATAATGTAAATCAGACTTATAACTACAAGCATTCATATTTCTTACATTATTTATTAATATTTATAGCCAACATTGAATTTGTAAAGAAAAGACTTTAGAAATCTCATATGGAATTTGTGATCTGTAGTGACATAAACATAGATTATCTCTCGGAACTTTCCCGTAAAAGTAAATTAAATTCACTCCTTGAAACTGGAAACCTTAGTCGTAGAGTCATTTTCCCCACCAGCATACAAGCTGAAGTAGCACAGCCATTGATAAAAGTTTTGTACACAGAATTAGACTGAATTCCTATTCGACAGAACCTATAATCAATGGGTTTTCTGAACATGATAAACAAATCCTAAGTGTTTCCAATGTCACTGAACAATTTCAAAATATTCATTTAAAAACTAAAAAAGGGTCGTAAATGCTGTATCTAGTGACTATTTACATTTATGTCTACAAAATGAATCTTGGAAAAACGTATATGATACTGGTACTACTGATATTAAGAGTAAATGTATTGTATTTTTTACTTTAATTTCATAATCACTTTAGTGGATGTTCTCCACTCAATGTTGTGAAAAAATCCAAAAATAAAAACATGTAGATAACGCAGGGACTTAAAAAATCTCATGTATTAAAAAGAAGAATCTATATGTATTGAGTTGCAATGTAATGATCCTCATGTTCTTAAATACTACAAGAAGTACAGTGTAATTTATCAAAAAATATGAAAGAGGGAAATAGAATACATTTGAATAGAAAAGTATAACATTCAGATAATGCAATTAAAGCTATTCGAAATATTATTAAAATTAAACTTGTAGATATTCTAAGAAAGAAAATATTTTTCAATAAAACAAGTGATTATAAACTAGAGGATCCAAAATCTACTGCAAATTCTTTTAATGTCTTGTAGTATATAGTATAGAAATATTATTGACAAATTAAACATTCAGGATATTGCAAAAGATACTGCAATTGGTTACTTAACAGATGCATTTAATAATTAGTATTAATATATGTAATTAGTCAATAACTGCAACAGTGCTTTTTCATTCAATCATAACATGAATAAAATTGAATGCACACTAAATTAAACACTATTGCAAACACGTAGATAAAATAGTTAAAATCAACTCAAGGGATGAGAATGAAATAATCCAAAGCCACACTTTTAACAAAAATTGTTTTGTGCGAGTGCATTTCTTACACATATGGGAAAGCTACTAATAAAATATTGTAATAACTACTCAACAAATGACATAGCCTAAGGACTCTAAACTTTGTAAAATTTGTCTGTGTGGCTTAGGAATATGTTTTAATTTAATTTTAATTGTTAGTTTTTAATATACTTGCATTTACATTGTATGTGTATGTATAAATGCATTCATTAGATTAACGTTTACAATATTATAACTTGTAATTTTGTATTGTCTGTGATCATTAACACTTAATCTGAGGAATTTGTAAAACTCTATTTCAACGTTATTTAGCTATTTCAAAGTTATTTAGACAAAAAAAATCGTTGTGTAGACTAGGGATCGAACTCGCACTCTTCTACACGAGACGCAGATGTCTTAGCGTCTGAGCTATTGAAACGACACGAAAGCTTTCCTTCCTGTGCGGAGTGTCGATCTAGTCATGAAGGTCCATTGTCGATTTAACTACACGATTTATGTATATATTTATCTTTTATTTACGTAATATTATCATATTTTTTGCAGTTTTTGAAGTGAATTTCGGAACGATGCTAGTAACAAACCAAATAGCCTGAATTTAAGTAACTCAATATTCGTTATCTTGTGTATCAGTGCTATGGTCTCTGATCATGCGCAGTGTCTTACATCTGAGACTTAGGAATATTCAATCGTCTCATCCTTTTCTAGGGAAACTGTACATTGTCGAGCCATGATCAAACTTGCATTTATTTCGTTAAGTTAAAATTAACTTTTTAATAATTTAATAATTTAAATTAATTTAATATTCTGAAAAAAAAAAGAAAAAAAAAAAAAGAAAGAGAAGGAACAGAAAAGGAAGTGAAGTGCGAAAAAAATTACGTAAATATGACTTAAAACTTTAAAAAATGACCTAAAACTTCAAAAATAGAAAATATGATGAAAAAATGCACAATAAAATTAATATTTTTATAACCGGTTCGTGTTCAGGATTTTAATACTTGAGAGCAATGCATACTGCGTGAGAAAAAAAAAAGATGACATGTCATCAAAATTCTGGCCCTGGTAATGATAAATAAAGTTTATTGGTAAGAATGCAATAGGAGTGAGAAACTTTCGGGCCACTCTGTAACAACAAAAGTATAGAAAGGCACCTCTTAAGTTTAAGTACAATAGAACTCCAATTATCCGAACTCCAAATATCCGGATCACCAATTATCCGGATCACGTTTGAGGACAGTTTGAAATTGTTTATTCAAAGAAAGTTGCATATGTTTAGGTTTTTATTTCGTGTACTGTACTACCATACATAAGTAAAGTTCTGTTGTGTATGGAATATGAAGCGTTCTTATAATTTTAATCTATTTAAAATACTATTTTGTTTGAATATGTGTAACGTTGTTCATTATAAACTATAACATAGGTTTATATCAGTCATTTTTCACTTTTAATACATCCAGTAGCTTACTACTGTTGTTTCTAGACTCTTTTCATTTCCGACCCGATTATCCGGATTCCTGCGTATCCGGATCATACTACCCCTTATTAGACCAAGTAATTGGAGTTCTACTGTGGTTAACACAGTACATTATGAAAAGTTGTTAAATTAACAAGCATTAAAGCATTGTCATTCGTGATATACATGTGTTAAAAGTGTCTGAAATAAAAATGATTTTATCACTGACATTCGTGACACTATGAGTGCATGTTGTATTCTGGCAATGACCCGAGACAGTGAAAACCTAGGGGCATTAATTTGCCTCGCAGCGAAATTGTAACCATAGCAACATCTTGAGATAGCCTAACACAATCGGTAGGGATACGAATTCATACGGGTGCTCCGGGTGCTTGCTTTCCTTTACATGTTACAAGAGAGGCATTCGGAATCAATAGAATAAATCCCTGGGGCCTCTTTCAGTATACACTCAACGGGGCATGTAATGATTTAACACACTGTGCAAGCTAATCGCAGATTCAATATCACCTTAACGAGATGGTTACATAATATAGCGTTAAATTTTAGCGCGTCGCTACACGTAGCGCCACCAATTAAAGGTGAAATGTCGTGTAACTGAATTGCACAATCATTTAATGAGTTACAAACATTTTAATACACACGTGATTTGTTATTAGCTTATCATCGCAATCGCCCTTGTCCTCTTCCTCTGCCTTCTGCTCACAAATTCATTATTCCACCCAAACGTCATTTGCTTCTCTCCCCCTCTAGTTTTCTTCTTTCCTTATCTTTCTTCTCCACTTGTCCTCGTCTCCTTTCTCTATGTCACCTTCTAATCTTCCGTTTATTTGTCCTACCATACGTCGTCTTCTCTTTTATATTAAATGGTTATATCAACTGGAGATAGTAAATTGTCTCCAGAGGTAAAAAATTACGTAAATTGTCTCCTGTTTACATGAACTACGGTAAGTAAATTCCCTCCTCTTTGTCTGATGGATCGAAAATGTTCCATGCTTGTAAATACGCCACTGTAATAATCATTTTCCTTTCCATTTGCAGACTTAGGGCTGTCAGTAAGCTTCCAGGTTAAAATGTCCAAAGTACAATGTCCAATTTTGAAAATGTCCACTTGCAAAAATGTCCACAACAAAATGTCCAAAAGGAAATTTTCCATGCACTACAAAGTCCTCAGTACAAAATGCTCACAGTAAAATGTCCAATGTGAAAAAATGTCCACAGTAAAATATCCAATGAGAGAAAATGTCCACATAACAAAAAAAAGTCCACTTTCACTTTTGTATTATAAATGTAATAATGCTGCTTTGGTTACTAAGCAAGAAAATGTCCCCATAACAAAAATAGTACACTTTCAATTATTATGTATTATAACAGTAACAATGCTACTTTGGTTACTAAGCAATGGCAAAATTCCAGTAAACTTCAAACAAAATTGCAGTAAATATGTCCCACTCATTTATTCTCAAAAAGGGAAACAGTTATTAGTCGACGATGGATTTGTTTATCAATTTCATTCTGGAAGTAAGGATGGTAGAAAAATCTGCAGATCTGGATAACATTCAAATTATTGTGCAGAATGACACACACATGAAGGAGAAGAAGAAAATTAATGACTTCGGACATTTTTCAGTAAAATTTGTGGAGATTAAATGTAAAATAAAATTAATAACTTTCAACATTTTTAATGAAATTTGTGGACGTATAATGCAGTGGCCGTTTTATTGTAATGGACGTTTTATTTGTGTGGACATTTATGTAATGTGGACATTTTAGCATAGCTGACATTATTGCAGAAGGACATTAAACTGTGGACATTTCAACTCTGAATCGTCAGTAATGTAGGCTATTTGGAACAAAATATAAATAGGTTTTTTTTTTTAAATATTTCAACTCTGAATCGTCAGTAATGTAGGCTATTTGGAACAAAATATAAATAGGTTTTTTTTTTTTTAAAATACGGTATCGATTCAGAGATACATATTTTGAACAGTAATTGATATACGATGATATTATAATGAAATTTCTGTTAGATGGTGTTGCCATTACTAAGTTAGGATTGTAATTACATCAGAATAACTTTAAAATATCATCAAATAGTTCGTCACTTTCTTTCCACGAGGAGTATTATATCAATATTTATTGTATGATACTGCGGACCTTTACATTTGTTTACAAGATCCGTTCAAAGTATCCTCCATCCGCAGCGAAGTGGCAGCATTGTCGAACAGGTATTGTGACACGTATCAATAAGTGGGTGACTGGCGAAAAGCTTCTGATGCTTGCTTAATGCGATGCACAAGTTCTTCTCAATTTAACACTTCCGTAGAGTAAACTTTATGTTTCACATATACACAAGAAGCAGTCTTACTTGCATTCTTAAGGTTAGTGATCTAACTTGTCTCCTAGATTCGACCATCAAACGAACACATTTATTTGCAAAATATAACCGCCTCCAGAGTCATGACGTATAGGCAAATAAAGATAGACTGCTGTATACGATAACTAACATAGTGTGTCAAAATATTTCAACTGTAATTATTAGGGAAAGTAAACCAAAAAATGAAATGTTGTATATAGTCTTTATTAAAAGTAACGTTATCTTCAATTGCCTAGTATTTCACAGTTATTGTTTGGATCACATGGTATAAACAGAGCATTTGTGAGTCAGGTACAGTATGGATAGCACGAGTGATATTAAACGACTCTCAGGGTCTCATTTGAATCTTTTGTAGCAAAGTGATAGTTTATTTTCAAATTTAAAAATAGAGCACAATGTTCAGTTTGTATAAAAATTATTGCCACTGTTATAAATTTCCATCTAGAGCACCACTATAAAACATACCACATTAGTCAGTATGCAGATGTCGTAGGAGTGGATCGAGAAGTCTTTCTGAATGCCCTTCGTAGCGGTAAAATATCAGTGAATCCGGTTTCCTGCCGATGGAGACCATGTTTGTAATTTGTTATCACACTTACAAATTCATTGCTCGCAGCAAGTTTTCAACCCGCAATACATGGGCCCAGAGGCAATTACGGCAACCAGTACACCACAGAGGACGCCGACTTTTCCCTTCTCATAATTCTCTCCTTCTTTTCCCTACTCTTTTTCCCCTTCCACTCTTCCCGTCTGTCTTTTTTTTTTAACATCCAAGAGCTTTTAAATCGTGTCTCAAGCATAGATTCATGGCACTATGATATTCGATGTTGTTAAGACAAAAGCTCGGATTTTCAGGTGCTCTGCAATGTGTCCTTTAGGACAGCTCTTACATAAACTTATACCAGTCATGTCAATTGACGCTCATAGGCACAAGCACGCGCTTTAGAACTCAGTGTGGCCGTAGCTCTCGCCGGCAGTTTAGACAAGAACATACCAAATGAACGGGCTAGTCTACCAGTCGAGGTTAGTGGAAGCCGATGGCCAGGGTTGACCAATGCGTACGAAGAGATCATACAGTGAATTTAACCCAAAATGGAGACTTTTATTATTGAGTAAATGTGGTGGGAAAGCACAATGCATAAAACACAAAAAAGTTATCACAAAAAAAAATGTATTTTGGAAAGATATTGCGAAAAATATGACGGAAAAAAAGTATAAAATATTAAAGGTGCCAGCAGACTGGAACTATACAAAGAATTGACTTCTGATGTAAACACAAAATATGAATGCATACATGTAATTAATTGAGAATTATATTAATTCTCATTTCAATTTTTAAAATGCGAATAGTCATCTCATCACAGTTTACTATGGCCAACGTCGAAACTCATTCGGCTAAGGCGCTTGCCTGCAGAACCGGAGTTGCGCTCGGGCGCGGGTTCAATTCCCGCTTAGGCTGATTACATGATTGGGTTTTCCCCGAGGTTTTCCCCAACCGTAAGGCAAATGTTAGGTAATCTATTGCGAATCCTTCATCTCATCTCGCTATCATCAATCACATCGATGCTAAATAGCCAAGTAATTGATACATCATCGTTAAATAATCAATTAAAAAACAGTTTACTATGCACTTTCCTTATTTTGCAGAATGCAATATCTCATGAAAAATATGTCATTATCAGTTAGCTATGAGATGTCCCTCAAAAGTGCAAGGATGCATAATTCTTTCTCTGATAGGTCTTTCATTAAGAGTTGTATTCTAGATTATGTTGCCAAGATATCTCCCAGTGATATAAGAAAGTACGAAGAATTTAGCTATATTTTTTCCAGAAAAATTGTAACCAAGAGAATACAAAAATTAGCAGGAGATACTGAAGAAAAAAAGTACAATACGTACGAAAAGAATCTATTTGTTTGTAATCACTTCTTGATGAAAGCGCAGACACATAGCAGCGTTTAGTTTATGTGCGTAGTATAGTAAATGGAAATCTCATGCTTACTGAACAATTATTACATTGAAATTGTTGTAAAACATAATTAAGACATTGTCTTCTTCTTCCTATCGCGTATTAAGCCTGGTGGCCTATTACGATCTCACTCCATTGTTTTATCGAACTGCCCAAAAATCTTGTTCCTAAAGGGTGGTAATTTAGTGCTTGGTATGGTATCCTTGTTCTAGGCATCCTGAGTATATGAGATCTCCATTTCTGTCTATAATTTTTAATTTTCTCTAAAATTAGGCCAATATTTATTTATTTCAAAATATCCAAATTTTTCTTCTTGTCTAATCTAGTATAGTCAGCAGTTCGTAAAACTTCATTTCATTGGCAGTGATTCGGTGTTCATCACATTTACGTATGGTCCAAGCTTCACTTCCATACATGAGCACAGGTCTCGCCAATGTTTTATAGGCTTTAATTCTAGTATGTTTTTGGACAAGAGAAGGTTTGAAAATGTTGTTAATGGTATTCATTGCATAGTTTTAAAGTAATTCAATTTTGTATAAATATATTTTTCTTAGTCATAGCTCAAATAATAACCCAAATATTTAAAACATGAGAGCTGTTCTACAAGTTTATTATAAATGCAAATTTTGCTGCGGAGTAGATTTTTTTCAATGAATGCCATTACTTTAGTTTTAACTGAAATTTCCATCTCGTTTTCCTCATAAATGAGTTGTAATTGAAAAATATAATGTTGGAGGCTATCTTCAGAATCTGCTAATAATATTAGGGTCTACATCATCTGCAAACATATAGTAATGGGGATAGGCTACAACCTTGTCGAACACCTTGATTAATTGATTTCCACTCAGTTTGATTGTTTCCAGTACATACTGTAATGTAATTTTCACAATATAAATTATAGGTTGCATTTATTAATTGGTTTGGAACATGATCTTCTTTCAGAATTTAAAATAACTTTTTTTCTATTAACTTTATCAAAAGCCTTTTTAAAATCGATAAAAGCCAAATGTGTATCTTTATTAAACTCTCTTTGTTTTTCGATTATCATTTTTAGACTACTGTACTCATAATCACATGATCTACATTTTCGGAATCCACTTCGTTCCTCCATTAATTAAGAATTTACGTAATACAAATAAATAATTGGATATTGAGCATAGTCGTACTTTAAAGTGCTTGTTATGTTATAAAGTGACATATTTGTGAAAGAAATTCATTTATTTATTACTAAGTTCAATCGTGTCATATTCAACTATTACTTATTTTTTTTACAAAAGCACTAGAGAAAAGAACAACAGATATCTACTTAGAAATACTGTGGTTTATATCATATTTCGTCTAACTCTGCGCGCATACTGTTTGCACGCCACTGATTTGCTATCCACTGCAATCAGCAGGTTCCTACAGGTTTCATCTTGTCAATTTCCTGGCCGTGTCCTAACGCCTGGCCCCCTCGAATTATTTCAAGGTAATAAAATGCGCTTACTTTTGATAGCGCTAACTTAGAACGTACTACAACGGGAGATAAAAACCGTTAAAAAAACAACTGACATTTTGGAACACTTTATGATAGTTCATTCATAATAGCTGTATATGCAAACATTTAAGATATTTACCTGTCAAATGTGCCTTTCGTACTATCGAAGCTTGTGTCATATATAACGCTTGCGCTCAAAATTTTTAGCCTCTGAAATATCGAGTATCCAGGAGTTTCTATCGCATTCTTCACTGAATGTGAGAGCGTGGGCTTCTATCCTGATTTTATACATTAATAAGGAGTTCGATTGTAACGTCGCTGTTTTGAAGGAGTCACTGAACTTTAGATGGCCAATCGTAATGTAAAGTTCACAGGCCACAGTGGAGATCTTCATCATGTCCGTCTCTTTCCCAGTATTGTGAATGGGTAGATTCGGAGAATTAAAATAGTACATTTTCCACTCCGTCGTCGACGTATTTTTAGAGATTCGTATGACGATTCTAGGAATGAAATAGTGTAATAGAAATAAAAGAATTTCCCAGTAACATATATGGAAAGTACGTCCTCTCTCTGTTGAATGCCCCTCGTGAAATTTAATGTGTCAGATGGCCTGTCACATATGGTCATTCCGTAATTATCTTAAAAAATCTTTGGTCATATAGATAGATAAAACACATTCTAATACAAATACAATAATTACAGTATTTATGTCATTGTGTAAATTTTTAGATCTTGTTGCTATTGTATTATAATTCTTCACTTACACATTTAAGAATTATGTATTTATAAATTTTTATGAATGATTCTTTGGATATCCTACGTCATAACAAGAGTTCAGCGTTTGGTTACCTAATGTCACCATGCAACCCACAACAGTGTAGTTATGTATGGGCATGGTTGGGTAACTCGTGCTCTCAAACTGGCAACATAACCTCATTGAAGTTGAACGAACTCTGTTCCTAATTTTAGTGCCTTTACGTCAGCCGTGGCGAAAATGTGATCGTGCGCCGAGCCACTATGCAACCTGCAACGTGCATAGTACCTATGGAGGGAGGCGGACATCCGAAGGGGAAGTGAATCAACTGTCTGACTTATTAAAGGATTTTCATTTTCCTTACGTCAAGAACTTAAATATAATGTTATACAATATAAGGTTACAAACTAATGTTTAATACGTGTAACGAAGCAAGAAATGAATAAGAAAACATAGGATACATTATCACAACCTAAAATTAACTATCTTCAGAATGTCTCTGCGACAGAGTTTCAAAATCAGGAATTATGTCACCTCCTGCCAGTCGTAGTTGATCACGAACGTCTGTCAGTCGTGATCTAAATTTGGTTTTTACTATTTTCATTGTTGAAAATAATTTTTCACAAACTTAAGTTGTAACGAACACAGCTTCAACAGAGCAAGCGAAAGAACGAAGCTTTGGATATTTATTATTTGGCAAAGATTTGAAAAGTTCAACATTCGTCAAGTCCTTACATCTAGCTTTCATTGTGACATTACATTGTAAATCTGTGAGTTTAAATTGAAGATCTAACCGCTTTATTCGTACATCTGCTGGAAAAGGATCAACGTACAGAGAAATAATAATAATAATAATAATAATAATAATAATAATAATAATAATAATAATAATAATAATAACAACAACATTTAACCTTTTAATGTTTCATGAGTAAAATATAGTATAATGCCGTTTTATGTTATACAACCGTTTTCCTCGTAATACTTGTGAAAAAATCATACATTTAATATTCTCATCATATTGGTAGCAAAAAATGCGTCCTCCCATCTTACTTGAAACTTTCGTTTTTGTAGAGGTACATGGTTTCGAGAGAGACATTGCGATGATACGCAACTCGCAGGTCAGAGACAAATACAAATGGAACGGAGTTTGACTCCAGTGAGTGAGAGGGTGGGGGTTGAGAGAGGTAGAAAGTAAGAGAAATGCATAGCTATCACTGCGAACCACAATGTGCTTGGGAGTCACATTTTCGCCACGGCTGCTTTACGTGGATCTTGCAAGACTAAGTTCGCTCGAGTCTGCAGTAAGCGGCGGCTCGTTATGAATGAAACACAGATAAATCCGATCAGATCGTTTCCCTTTTATTCACGAAAGGGGAGAAAAGCACTTTTTGTTAAGAAGGAAGGTTATAGCTACTCTATGCATCTTATATTATGTTCTGCTAAACGTTTTTACTCATAACATTTTAATATCAGGAGACATTTTACAAATAAACATGGCGAAAGCTTTGGTAAAGTAATACTGTATGGATCTGTAAGAGAGAAAGTTTTAGAAGAGCTAAAGAGCAAACTGGGATATCAACAAGGTGAGACCGATATGACATGTCGTCACCACGTTATGTGTGAGAATTACAGAATTGCACGACATATGTTCGACCAGCTAAGAGTATTTGTAGATATAGCCTATTTAAAATGAGACAGGATCAAGCAGAACATAAACAACTTCCCACTTTCCTTCACTAGAAGCTGTCGTGAAGAGTGATGAAGAAAATCTTATCAAATATAGGGCTCTTCTTCAAGACGTTACAACAGAATTCACTGGTAGGTTTGGAGAGATAGTGACAATGGACAAGGAATGGAGTATTTCTGCAATCCTTTTGGCTTACAGTCCTGTCTTGTCATGTTCTATTCTATTATATTCTGTCCTCTTCTATTCTATTATATCGTGTCCTGTCCTATTCTATTCTATCCTGTCCTATTTCATTCTATTCTGCCCTGTCCTGTTATATTCTATTCTATTTTGCTCTGTCCTATGCTATTATATTTTGTCCTGTCCAGTTATATTCTATTCTGTCCTGTCCTGTCCTATTCTATTATGTGCTGTCTTATTCTATTCTGTCCTGTCCTATTCTGTTCTATTCTGTCCTGTCCAGTTATATTCTATTCTGTTCTGTCCTGTCCTATTCTATTCTATTATGTGCTGTCTTATTCTATTCTGTTCTATTCTGTCCTGTCCAGTTATATTCTATTCTATTCTGTCCTGTCCTATTCTATTTTGTTCTGTCCTATTCTATTCTATTCTATTCTATTCTATTCTATTCTATTCTATTCTATTCTACCCTATTCTATTCACTATGAAAAGATAAAAGTTGAATATGATGACTAGCGGAAATGAATTTGGTAATGGGCGAGAAATTGCCGGTAATAAATAATTCCTTCAGCGCTCATATTCAGGACCTGGAACTTTCACTTTTCAAGTGTCGGAAATGTAAGCTATGGTACGGACCACCTCTCTTTAAAACCAAGTTTCGTATTTCTTCCCAATATTAAAAACGCATTGCCCTCGCCTTGTTTCCGAATCCTAGTGACAAGCATGGTGACAGTGAACCACCAGAACTGTCATTAGAGAGTGCTGAATAATGTGAACATGTCTGGTTTCATGCCATTTATATCCTCACGTGAGCAGTTAGAAATTATTCTTTTCAAGCGCCTCAAACTTGTGTTTAGACAGTTTGTCAGGTCATTCCCGAAAATGTGCGGCTTTCCCCTTCAGTCATAACTATACCGCGGTTTAACCCCCGTCGATCACTGTCCGTAATGTGTTTGAAAGGTCTAACCAACTGACATATTTATGGTCAACGGCTTTTGATTCAAGGCTCCATTCTCTTGCTACCACTACAGAATAAACGCATATAGAGTGAATTTTATTTTACGTACTTGTAAAATTTAACAGTAATTTTTATAGTTAACACTCTGTTTCGAATTATATTTTATAAACTGTCGCATTATAAAAATTTATTAAGATCCAAATAAAAGCTTATTTTCAGGAATCTAGCATCTTCGCTTAAATTCGAACTCCACAATGTCTTCAATGTGAGTTACGTTTCTCGCAAAATTATATAAAATATACCAAAACTTCAATCCGAATCCGCTTAGTTGTTAGAGCGGGTGTTTGTGGGTCCGGGCAGACTGAAGAAACTTTTCTCTTTGCTACAATTTCCAGGATATCTGAGATCCATCCAGCCCCTGTCAGTGAGTACCGGATTTCATTTCTAACCGGTGTCTTATGTTGCCTGCTCACTCTCTGGAACCGACAGTATACAAGTAGAGAACACCACTTTCGGTTCTCCTCTTGAAACTTTGAGATTTGTGTGCCAGTTAACCTCCCCTTTGCCTGCCTGCCTACGTGGTCTATTCTAGACCATCAGTCGTACACGCACATGGTCCGGGTTTGAATTCTCTCCAATCCTAAGATTTTTTTATTGAAACTTGTAACGGACATGGTCGCAGGAGTTTTCTCGGGGATATTCAATAATTTCCCCATCTTAGGCATCAATATCGTTCCGTCCGACTTCCATTCCATAGTACTCGTCTATCACCGGTTATAAACACATAGGGAAGCCTAGTCTAGGGACTAGGGGACTGCCTGTTTCTAAACCTGAATATGCAGCTAAACTTAGCGTAGTCAGCTGGTGTGTTCTGGGAATGCGTTTAGTTGAGGACCAGCGTAATAATTGTCTGAGTGGATGTAGTGCTAGGATACGCACTTCCCTTAATAATAATAATAATAATAATAATAATAATAATAATAATAATAATAATAATAGTTCACTGCTCATCATATTTAATATAATGCCTTTGAGTCTAAAGAAAGCAAAAAACAGTACAACGTGATCTGTTGAGACGAGAATCCAACCCCTCCCCCCCATACCTGTAAGGCATCGTGTCACAAACACGTTCACGTCTGAGTATTTCTGACAAAGTAAATATTATTCAACGCCTAGAAAACGGCGCAAATATTAAGGATATTGCTAGAGAATTGAAGGTAATATATATATATATATATATATATATATATATATATATATATACTTTTTTATTATTCCATTTTATAGATATATTCTATGAAATAAAATTAATTTGTATTAACATTTTACCAGATTCACGTTTTATAATAAATTAACAACTTCTAAATGCCCACTTCCGTATGATCGATTATTTACCGTCCATAATATTCCTTGACTTTAAATATGCTTTCCCGGTTACAGGGGACTTGTTGGCGTGTTATATCTGAGTAAATATTGACTTTCTCCAGTATCGACGGAACAGAGTAATAATAATAATAATAATAATAATAATAATAATAATAATAATAATACAGCAGACTCTCGATTATCCGAGTTTCGATTAACCGAGGTTCCATGTTATCAGTGGCGATTCCTCCATGAAGGATATGAGGATAATCTTACAGTTTAATTTCGTGCCTCTGAGGAGAGAAAACATTTTAATTACAGGTTTTGATTTTCAATGCGTTCCAACATATTAATTTAATTTCCTTTAAGCTTTCACTTTGTCGTGAGTTGTCGCCACTGCACAGCTCAGAAATAATTTCCGAGGAACCATCCAAATATCTTTCAGCAAACGGTATTTCTAACAGTGAAGTTAGTGGACAGGGAAGGGTGCGGAGGGAGGGGTATGGCTTGACTTTAACTGCGTTTGAGGATATGACCGCGTATCCTATACTACGACCCTTCTATCTGGGTAGTGGAGACCCTGTCAGAGGTTACAATAAGAATTTTCAATGCCCTTATAGCCTCCTTAAATGCAGTTCATTTGTCATTTTAAAAGTATAGAATAAAACAAATAGTAAATAATTTAAAACGATATAATATAAAAACAAAATGAATAAAAACAAAATTACATGAAAATAAATCAAATAAGCTACAATAAATACAAGAATTAACAGGACTTTCAGATGACAGGACAGCCGAAAGAATATCTGAAGTTGTAGTTTATCATTTAGAAGAATTTAACTGTAGCAAGAAATTAATTATGCAAACGTACGACGGAGCATCGGTAAATATCGGGCAGTACAATGACTTAGGAGCCATCTTCGCAACTGAAAAGGGGAGGAGAATCGAACTTCACTATAAATAAATTGCCAGTTTCAGAATGGTGAGTCAAAGTCTAACATAGGCCTATTTGTATTTATTTTGCATACTCTATTATTATTATTATTATTATTATTATTATTATTATTATTATTATTATTATTATTATTTCGTTATAGTTAATATTATTTCGTTATTGTTAATATTGTTATTACTAATATTATAATATTAGTAATATTAGTTTCTGTCTTCCCATCAGTCATCAATATCATGTCCTACATACAAAAAATATCACCAGTCGCCATTGCGTGTTATCCGAGTCCGATCAAAAATGAAAATACTGTAAATAGGCCTACTGAAAAGTATTGCATGTTAGTTGCTTTTTTAAATGTATAGTACTTAAATTAACCTGATTTGTTCATTCTGTTTCGTCTATTGAGCAAAGAGTTTGTCTAATTTCTATTCAAAATATCGTTTTTCAGTAACCATCCCGTTTTATTCGAGTTTATGCTTATCCAAGGTAGTCTTGGTCCACATTAACTCGGATAATGGAAACTCTGCTGTAATAACAATAACTTCACCTTTATTATACAATTTTTAAACTCGAATTTAAGTATAATTATTGTGATGTTTACCATATTAATTTTCTGAACGACAGTTTCTAGTTCATCAAGGAACAGTCCCGAAATAATGGAAATTATCCATATAAATCTATTGAAACCATTCCTTTCGGATTTATGGCTGTCTGAAATTGTTTAGTTACCTCAAGATAATAAAGTTGTCAATGTTATACATCTATAGTCTGTTATCGATTACAATTCCATCTCTTTTCCAACTCTAATATTACAATTCAAACTCAGGAGCTGTACTAGATTCTGATAACAGCTTGTGTTATGATCCAGTCTTGTTAACATTACTCTCCGAAAGTGTGTCACTAATTTTTGAACAGACTGTGTCAGTCCTTAGTTAATCTCGTTATGATTCACGCGTCTAGATCGACCCATTTTTCAACGGGGTACCAGAGTTTCAATTTCCGTCCATTTCAAGGATAATTGTGAACGAATTACAATGAACTTACACTGCATGAATTTTGGTTTTCGGGCTGCACCACTATTCCTTCCTGTCCCCAGACGTTGTGGACTATGAAAACGTTTAAAGCGGACATTACAGTAGGCCTATCACAAAACTGGAAGTTATATAATTTATTATTCTAGAACTTCGCCTGGAAATCTGGTGTTCGACGGTTTAATAGTATCCTATATCATATATACCCATATTGCTCGGCGTTATAGTCTTTGACGGTAATAACTTTTGTCAGGTTTACTATGCTGCCATCTAGTTGTTACATAAGGAGTCACGTCATAACTCCCATTTGAATTGCTTTAGCGACTGTACTGCTATCTCATATTCATTTACGGCGGACGGGTGGCGATCCTGGCGGTTGTTCTCTTGAAAGTGCAACCGATTTTAACATAGGAATAGCAATCTATATGTGATCTGGGATAGAATTCGAGATTTGCAGGATTATACAAGATCGAAAAGGATAACCTTTTAAGGACGTTGAAAATTCATGGCACTGCTTTCTTTAAAGATAAGGGTGAAGTCAGCTGTCTCGTCTCAGAACGTACCGGTATCATTAAAACACAGTACAGTATATGTTATATCGAGTTAATACAGTATACTCTCGATTAGCCGTGATTGATTTATCCGGTTTGCGGATTATCCGTGCTTGGCTAACGTTCGAAAATAATTTATTACTAATTGATATAAAGTAATAAGAAATCATGAAAAAATAATACGAATTGCAATACTAAAACGAATGATCAGAAGCAGAAAAGAATAAAAAACCTTCAGGGCATAAATTATATATAGGCCTAGATCATTAGGTATGTCGTGAAACCAACCTGCGCGAGAGAGTGAGAGGAAGGAAAACGTGGATTAAGAAGCTTCCCACCCTCGCTATGCTTCTACTTGCAAGGTAGCTAGCTCGCTTACCTCCACTACTGGGTGTTCATTCCAAAGTGTGTCATGACGTCACTGTTGTGAGTCAGCGATTTGAAGCGAGTTTCAGCTTTTATGTCAGAGAAGTTGCCTATTAATCAAGGCGTTCAATCTGAACTTGAAAACGTGGACGGTATAATTTGAACGTCGTAGCAACAGATGACGGTGTGTACGGTCTGTGTGCTATTATAACCTCTTTCGAACTGTGTTTTGCGTGGGCAAGTCGTACGCAGGGTATTTGTTATAATCGGTTGCGTACCGCAACATTCCATAACAAAAATCAAATGCTCCGTGTCCATGTTGACCGTCGAAGTTAATGTCAACAAATACGTAAGTAATCGTCTTAACCCTCGCCCCATATCTCGACAGTAAAAAAAAACTCACCTCAGTACATGTTTCGAAACAGTTCACATTCCTGCCACTATCGGCGTTACCGTACGTATCGGTAAGTACTCTTCAGAATGAACGCCGTACTTTCTAGGCAACTTCTCTGGCACATAGGTAATAGATTGAATTCTCTAGGCTCATAGACTAGCCACATGACGACATACAGCGAGCCATGACACACTTTGAACTGAACACCCAGTATAAAGTTCTTACTATGAGCTACGGCGCACGAATGCATTTAGTTTCACGAGATAACGAGTGACCTATAAGTAGGTACTGTAAACAACAAATTTACTTTTATTTTCTTCAATCTTAAATTGTAAGTAAATTTTGATCCTACATGTAAAATGATATACACCTACTGTGTGTATTCCAGTAAATATGAAGTTAAATATAGATTTACAATGACATGCAGTAGAATAGAATACTCTTTGGATTTCTCATAATTCGTCCTCGCAGTATGATCTGGTTGGCTCCTGATGCATCGGGACAGCATGATGTTGCATACTGCAAATATTGCCAGAGTACACTGGAACTTGCATCTTTCTGAGTGTCGACTTTTACTCGGGCAAGCAGACAATTATTTTCAAACTAAAAAAAAAGGTTTTCCATACCTCACGTGACTGGCATTTGTTGCGTATAATACTGGGTGTTCATTTCAAAGTGTGTCATGGCTCGCTGTATGCCGTCATATGGCTAGCCGATGAGCCTAGAGAATTCAATCTTCCTACATTTCCGCAGGGGTGTATTACCTATGTGCCAGAGAAGTTGCCTAGAAAGTACGGCGTTAATTCTGAAGAGTACTTATTGATACGTACGGTATAGCCGGTAGTGGCAGGAATATGAAATGTTTCGAAACATGTTCTGAGGTGAGTTTTTTTCTTACTGTCGAGATATGGGGATAGGGTTAAGACGATTACTTATGTATTTGTTGACATTAATTTCGACGGTCAACATGGACACGGAGCATTTGATTTGTGTTGTGGAATGTTGTGGTACGCAACCGATGATAAATACCCTGCGTACGATTTGGCCGCGCAAAACACAGCTCGAAAGAGGTTATGGTAGCACACAGACCGTACAGACCGTCATCTGTTGCTACGACGTTCAAGTTATACCGTACACGTTCTCAAGTTCAGATTGAACGCCTTGATTGATAGGCAACTTCTCTGACATAAAAGCTGAAACTCGCTTCAAATCTCTGACTCATCAACAGTGACGTCATGACACACTTTGGAATGAACACACAGTACATAGTATAAAATGAAATATAGTTAAGAATGTAGAACATAAAAGAAATTAAAATCAGTTGTATTAAAAGCATAAATTTAGATTGAGGAAATTATTTAACTGCATTTTACTGCAGACCACTATTGTTGTGTAGACCATGACTTAAGAAGACAAGAACAAGAACACGTGTGCAACGTGACGACGGTCGGGAGAGAGCGTAATAATAATAATAATAATTATAATAATAATAATAATAATAATAATAGGAGTAATAAAGAGAGCAAGTGAGGAAACATGCTTGCAAGATGCGATACCGGCCGAAGAGAGGATTCCTGATCATGATATTCATTGTTCAATTGTAATTAATTAAAAAAATAAGTCCTAATGGCGTAGTTTAGAAAAAGATCCCAACAAACCCCTCTAAAATTTATCTTTCCCCTGAAAATCCATCTAACATTTTTATCCCCCCCAAATCTCCCTCTGGAAATGTGTTTTCCCCCCAGATTTGGTGGAAAAAGCCCCCAAGTTAGCAACATATTGCCTGTGGTCAAATGATAGAAGTTAATGACGTCACAATATGTCAATACAGTCATAGTGTAAAGTCTGTGGATTATGATCATATAATTGTTTTTGTTACATTGTTGAAATTTAAATTATAACAATGACTTTCAGTACGGTCTTCTGTAAATTAAAACTACTTTATTATTTTTCAATTGGGATTCCTTTCCATTATAAGCCCTTATCTCTGCCACAAATTTAATATATCACTAAAATACCTCCACATTCAGATTAATTAATCATTATCTTTTACTGTGTTCTTATTATTTTATTACATTGTTATTCGTCGTTGTTTTCCCTCTTAACTATTTGTACTGACTAAGTTACCTATGTTGTATTCCAGTCTATAGATATGTACATTGAGGGACATTATTGTTGAGCGGGCGAATGTGTTTCAAGATCTGTAGCTATAGTTATAATTCCTTCTCAGTATAGATATGTAATATTTACAGTAAACAGAAAAGGGAAACGAATATCTCTTCAAGATATGACTGAAAATGTTCAGCTCGGACCATGCGCAGTGTGGCATTCTTTGACTTACAAAAAAACTCGAGTCGCTGAACTATTATGCCCTTCATTGTATTATGCCCTTTGCTTTCTGTTATTGTTGCGTACTATATTCAATTTGTATTATCTCAATTTTGTCATTATTTTGTATTGTGTCAGTATTTTTGTTATTTTCACTTTTTCGATTAATTTCACTGCTTGACTATTTTATATTGTGTATTTGGGATCTGGTGGAATGTGAGAGAAAGCCTTATAGTCTTAACAGCACCAATATAAATAAATAATGAATGAATGTATGAATGAATGAATAAAATATTTCTTAAAAATATCATTTACAATTACTTATTTAGAGTTTTTTTCTTCTCTTTCCGTCATCACCCATATATCATTCCAGGTATTATTTCATGGAATTTTAACACTGAACCTATCCTCCTTTTATTACGTTGTTCTCGTCTTATTTTCCGCTTTAAGTAGTTAAATGTTTCTATTTGGTATGATATTTCGTAAATACCTTATATTTTAAAACTCGTTAAGGTATCTTATTCTGTGAACATTTTTTTCTATAATTATTTTAGACCTTACGCTTTATGCGCAACAGAAATCTGTAACTTTCATCTTTTTTTTTAACAGATGCTGCCATATTATATTTTAAGGTTATTTTTATTAAAGCCCATATTATATTGCCTTTTGTAGATTGTCTTCAGAATTAGATTATGTGAAACGATAAATACCATTCAATGTCAGTATATCCTTGAGTGATTATTATAATAACTTATTTTTTAAACCTCATACCGATGTGGTTTAGAGCCGTCAGAAGCAATGCAGATGGTCAGTCATCAATTTTGTGGAGTATGGTTTCCAACTTTATGATGGCAGTATCCACCAGGAACTTAATTAAGATCGTATTTTCTGCTCTCTCCGTAGGACGCCTTAATATAGGATCACAAAATGGGTAGAAGGCACGTGGCGATAATTTTAGCTTTATTTGAAGACTCAGCACTCACCAACAGCTACATGAAATGAGAAAATGATTCTTTAAAATGTTCAAATCATAAGTCATTCGAAAGATGAAATGAAGCACTTTAAATAATGGAAATGCGGCTATATTCAATAATCGTATGCTTTTATGGCAGTTCCCTTGCGAGAAACAAGAAGATTTTCCATTGCTCCTTCAACAAAACAGGTTTGAAGTTCATTGTTGTCGCACAAGAGAATACCATGAATGAGAACCTCACTATATAGTTACAAGCCTACTACACATTCAGGGGACTGGGGGTGGGGGGAGAAAGCGACAAATGAAATGGGTGAAACCATGAGAAAAAGTCGACAGAAGGACAGACAGATAGTAGTGGCCAGCTGGGGAGGGGGAAAGAGGTGGAAGGGAGGAATGTTGGGGGAGCAGAGTGCAAAAGTCCCGGAAGTGTTAGGGGCGCAAGTCCAAAAGCGGGTATTGATTAGTCCCCGAGGTATCCGAACTGCAAGACTAGGGTTCCTAAGCGGACAATCCCCGCATGGGCCTGGCGTTGGGCTTCATTTCCGTTTCGGTTAAATACGTTATAACATTACCTTACCCATTCACAGACTACCGTGTGAATAGTCTCTAATCAAATCCTTATGCAGTGATCTCGAATAAATTACTGAAACAAAAATACATTCTAATAAGTTCAGGATGAAAAATGTTATATTCAGTCGTATAAGCTTAGGCTATGTCTATGTGTTTATATACATGCATACGTACATCACTACACACGCACTCATATACAAACAACATATAATAATAATAATAATAATAATAATAATAATAATAATAATAATAATAATAATGGTTTATTTAACCTGGCAGAGTTAAGGCCATACGGCCTTCTCTAGCACTCTAGCGTTACAGAAAGCGCTACAAATTTACAAAATACACTACAATTTTACACACAGAACTTAATAAGATAATAATAATAATAATAATAATAATAATAATAATAATAATAATATAAACAACAAGTAAGTAGAAATCAGGCATAATATACAACATATAAAAAGAAAGGAAAAAGCATAATAAAATTTGAACAGCAGGTCAAAACAAATGAGACATGCAAAGTATAAAAAATAAGGCACTAATAATAATAATAATAATAATAATAATAATAATAATAATAATAATAATAAAAATAAAATAGTGAAGTACAAAGCATACAATGGATACAATATTTTAGGTACACACAGTAAGGAGAATTATGATTAAATATAGTTCAAGTTATCACATTATAGATAAACCATTATCGGGAAATATGAAAACAAAAAGATGAAATAAGTTAAATATCACTAGAACATTAAAAAATGTGAATACGTGGAAACATGCAATACAGCACTTGGCATAATAGTAAGCTAGTTTGGCAACTCGTCATAAGATAATTTTCTAACTTGGATTTGAAAGATTTCAATGTTCGGCAACCCTTGACTTCAGGCGACAGAGGGTTCCAGTGATGAGATATAGCAACAGTGAAAGATGAGGAATACAGAGATGATGTGTGAAGTGGAATTTCTAGCGTGTTATCGCGTTGTGATCGAGTATTAATAGTATTAATATTATGATAGCGAGAGAGAGTATGAAAACGGGCGAATAAATACGAGGGGGATGAAGTGTACATAATTCGATACAAGAGAGAAAGCGAGTGCAGATTTCTCCTCTCATGTAACCTAAGCCATGATAACTTCTCGAAAGAAGGTGAGATATGATCATAGTATCGAACATTACAAATGAAGTGGAAGCACGCGTTATATTCATATTATAGACTATACATTACATGGCTTTATTTCATATTATAAGTAAAACCTCTCTAATCTACATACGTATGATCCAATATAAAATTTGTCCAACTTATCGGGATGTCCAAGGCAGAAAGAAGTAGAAATGTTTTAGCATGCATTGGAAAGAAAATTACTGTACATAATGTTAAGGAACTACAATATTCAAACACTTTGTCAATTAGTTCGTTATTAACAGTTATGCAAACTCTTTTTCTTTCCCCACTGCAAATTTGTTCTCATGCATTTAATATTGAGGTCCTATTGTTGCTAATGTTTGAAAATGCTGATTTAGAAATTCCAAACTCTTCTGAAATTTTCCTATAACTAACACCATAATATAAACGATCAATAACTTCTTTCTTTCAATAGTTAATTTCACCAACTTACGTTTACTCATATCGAGGCACTGCACAAACTGCACAAACTGACTCTCAAGGATAAATAACTCAACAGACATTGATTTCTACACTGCAAGCCTACTGAAATAATTTCACATCATAAAGTTTACTGTTACTGTCCCTCCACCCCTTACTCAAATTTAGTCAAAGTACATTTGGAAAAAGGACAAGATGGGCAATTCCAAGAATGCAGAAGGAGGTTCACAGTTGCTGTACTGTGCAAGGAAACCCCACCCCTCTCATTCCACTGTGCTAGTGGCAAGAGGAGTAGAATAGAACTACTCCTCTTGGCTAGTGGTCCCTGTAAAAGAAAAGGATTAAATGAAACTCAACTTTAAACAGGTAGCAGAAATATACAATAGAACAAGAGAATCGTAAAGATAAAACTATAAGGGGTGTCAGCTTCCAGGATTGAGTAATGTCCAACGTAGAAAATATATTGGATATGTAAAAGCATAGAAATTTGCCCTGTTCCAAGGAAATATGTGCAATATAAGGAGGTGTCTAATATACAGGGATCTCCAAATACAGAGGTTTCACTGTATACAACATTTATTATAGTATATTCTCAAGAAGTATATTAGACTAGCCTATTTTTCACATTTTCATAGCATACTTTCTTACAGAGTTCTTTTATGGAGTAATAGTACTTATATCCATAAGGTTTAGAATTATAACAGATTCATCAACGAAGGCACACTGCAGACCGTTATTCATGAATGAAAAATAACGACTCTAACATCACAGTATATTTATAAATTCCTAAATATTGTCAAAGATAACACAGGGAAAAAAAAAAAAAAAACTTTTTTCTTGGTGCCTTGGTTCTTAGACCTGTTCTTGGGGTTATTTGATGCGCTAATTCAGAAAATTATATTAGCGAGGCCGTATCAGCACTAATTTCTTAGATATTGTTGAGTTGATATAATAATTATATAATATATATTATAATCATGTTACAAAATTATCTGTAATAACGTCTAGATGATTTTCATGGAACCAAAATATCATTTTGCTGGTATATTTTTTATTGATAATATCACGTAAATCAATTGAAACAATCATATCCTGATCTACCTTTAGCTATGAGATCTGTGCCGTACTCGCAACGTTTACTATTTCACCCTTCCGTGAGTTACCATAGCTCTCAGAGGATCGATCTTATATGTCTGATATAGCACAAGGTAAAGAAAGTGGCGACAGCGACAGTGATTTTCAAGCAGCTTCACATATGAACGCTTGGACCAGAACGAGTTGAGTGACCTGATTAGGGGCTAAATCTTTCTGAGGAGTCTTCTGAATTGCTCGCCTCCAGATTAAAGGAAAAGAATGTACTTCAGCCTGGAACGAAAATTATATTTTAATCGAAGGAGAGAAAGAGATTTGCTGCAATTTTTTTTTTACTGAAGACAAAAACAAAGTATTCTACAGCGACTTCGGAGACCTTCTGCAAAAAATGGGTATATCAGAATATATTCCAAGTGAATGGCTCCTTTTAATCGACAAATAGTTTCAAATATATTCTTTTAAACAATGGCAACAAATACGCCTCCATTCCAATAGGTCACGCCACCACGATGAAAGAAGAGTACAAAGTCTTCTCTTTAGTGTTGGAAAAGATAAGTTACCACGAGCATATGTTCAAACTTGAAGATGGTTCATTTTCTCCTCTGTCAACAAAGTGGCTAGACAGGATATCCTTACTTTCATGCCTGGACTTACCAGGGAAAAACTGAAGCAGAAATTTTCGATGGTCCACGGTCAGGCAGCTCATAAATGACTCACATTGATAGAATCAATTAATGAAATGTAATCTTGTGCCTGATCTATATTTGTTCTTCTTGTGAAAACTTTCTTGGCAACAAGAAGGCAGGCAACTATACCAAATTAGTAGAGGATATGCTTTTTTCATTTCAACAGGCTTGGATGTAAAATTAACATTAAAGTCAATTTTCTACACATTTACTTAGATCGTTTGCAGAGAACCTTGGTGACTTAAGCGAAGAACAAGGTGAATGACTTCACCAATACATAAAAACAATAGAAGGCAGATGCCAGATGGGATGTACACATGATGGCAGATTACTGTTGGAGCGTTATGTGTGATTGTCCTAACAGATCCCACACTCGGAAATCTTACTACAAAAGGAGCCTCTTCTGGGTCGAATTATAAACTCGTGCTTTTTATTTCAAATAAGTAGATTTAGTGTATTTCACGTTTATTATAATTTTAATGTGTTTCTTTTATGCTACAAAGAGATTAATTAAAACAGTACCATAAACTATCTTGAATTTTGACGACCGACCAGAGTGAAGAGAGGTATATGGCATTATGCTGTATATCAAGAACTAGAGCTGTTAGTGAAAAACTGGTGCCATTTTTGGAATCAGCGAGTCGAATATACTGAGGAACGTATATAACATTGGAGGCACGAAAATGTGTGTTGGCAAGTGTAATTCACACATTATGACACATAGGAATGATGCACATCTGTACAGGATGTCCTGAAGAAAATATTCCAATATTTGGAGAGGACGTAATAAGCATCAAAACTAGAAATAAAAGTCCTATAAACATGAGTCCTGAAATTAATATTTTCTGAGAAATGAGCAACTGTTTACCATCACTATATGAGCATCGTATCTTCCACTGTGAGCTCTTGCACAAGAAACAAATGAGAAAACAATGTAGCCGTTTGTCACTACGTATTGCACAGCATATCTTTGTTTGTGTTTGTATCAAGAGGACGCTTCAGCAGACAACACTACGTTAGAGTTCGTAATCGTACTATTAAAAGTAAACTGATTGCACACTGCAGTAATTGAGGACCTAACATTCTAAATGTGCTAAATGCCAAAAACAACTTTATGAGATAGTGATGAAAAACACACTGCGAAATACATGTTGAGATACTTGGCGCATGAATGAGTCACAGTTGAGCTACGACAAAGACAGTTTAGTATGATATTCTCATATGGATGTTCCTCCCTTAGATTGAATAAAATGAAAGTTTACAAATTGGCTCTTAACACATTTAGACTGTTAGATCTTCAATTTATTATTTCTGCACGAGTTGGGTAAGTCACTTTCGTATCTGTAGAATCGGTCTGTGTCTTGTAACATGGGTCCTAAAAATTAATATCTTGTGAGAGTAGAATATCTTCTACTGTTAGCTCTTGGGAAAGAAACGAAACACGTACGTAGTGACAAAGGGTTGCATTCTGTTTCCTCATTAGGTAATACATATATACATAATACATACATACATACATACATACATACACACAATGGTAGCAGATGGCACATAAGCTATAAGAACTTAGACATAGTTAGACGATTTGTCACCCAAGGGGACAGATACTGTATAATTCATTCCTAGAATATTCAGTGAGACTTTCAGTGGATAAAGCGATTGAGAGGATAAGATTCTCGACGTATGCTGGTCCACTGAGTAATTTCCATTCCATCACTACAATTTTATAGCATGTCGTCAACTTAATCACCGCTATATTTGAGAAGAGGGAGTTAAAGTGAGAATTTCGAAATACAGAAACCTATGTAGCTACATAAACGGGCGGCTTTCAGCCAGGATACAGCAGGTGACCTCTAGTTGCTTTGAGAGGACTTAAATCTCCGTCTCCCTGCTCAAAAATTGAACTTTGACCTGCTTTTATTCTGAAGCACTCCTGTAGTTGCAGTAGGGAACGTGTTTGTTAGCCACCGGTGTAGCTCAGTCGTGTAAGGCGCTTGTCTGCCGATTCGGAGTTGCACTCGGGCGTGGGTTCGATTCTCACTTGTGCTGATTACCTGATTGGGTTTTTTTCCGAGGATTTCCCCAACCGCAAGGCTAATGTCAGTTAATCTACGGCTAATACTCGGCCTCGTCTAGCCAAATACCATCTCGCTATCACCAATCCCATCGACGCTAAATAACCTAGTAGTTGATACAACGTCGTTAAATAAACAAATGAAAAAAAAAACATACATGTTAATATCAGCAATGGCTGCAACGAAACATTTCTACATTTCTACTTCCAGCCATAACTCACCAAATGAACACGAGTTCGATCCCATGTTGGCTTTGAGATTTTTATGGGTGAAATGGCCAGCGAGTTTTCCGTGAGTACTTATGTGCCATCTGCTACTATTATACTGCGATTTATCCATTATCGGAACAACATTGTGTCTAGTCTGATAGCATCTGTTATTTCTAAAATAAAAGCATTCCAGTGAAGCGGGATATTACGGGAGCGGTAATGGACGAGATGTTATGAACACACGTCCTATCCAAACAATGACAACTAAACAGTCCGCCGCATTACTGAAATATCTGCAGTGGATACACATATATAAATACATTAAGGAAACACGTGTTATATTACTAATAACCCAGATAATCGAATCATGATTTTTTTAAATTTATTATGCTATTTAATGATAATGTATCAACTACTGGGTTATTTAGCATCCATGGAATTGGTGATAGCGAGATGATATTTGGCAAGATGAAGCCTAGAACTCGCCATACATTACTTGACTTTCGTCTTTCTGTTGTAGAAAAACTCGAAAACGACCCAACTATACCTGGAACATGACAGGAGCGTTGCGATCGGAAAAACAACTAAATGTCAAATAGCGTGGTAGGCCTGTTGCTATGGTAACAACGGTTGAGTTGCCAAACTTAAGTTACCGTTCCCACATGGCTTAATAGCTCTCTTGCTGACATTTATTGTGCACGTAATGTTAGCATTGTCACGTTTCGTCCTTGATTCTCTGTCGATATTTGTATTGTTTCTTTTTTTACCTTCTCGTCAATTGTCAATGAATGTTTTAACATCAGCCATCTTAACGTCAATTCTAGTTTCCATCAGCTGGCAGCGTGATAGTCCATATTGGCAACATAGCGCTGTAGTTCCAAGCTCGGTCGCTTAACTGTTATGTCCCGTCTTTCAAAAAATCAGGTATAGGTATCATCCCAAGCGGGAATCGAAACTACGCCCGAGCGCAACTTCGGAACAGCAGGCAAACTCGCTACCACCTTATCTACGCCATTGGTCTTTAATCGTGATAATATACGAAATAAATATATGTTAATTTTTTCATTGCTGTCAATAATAAATTTAGAAATTAAATATAGTAAAAGAGAATACTGAATAATGAAAATATGATCTGTTTAAATCCATAAAATGACATATTAACTCTTTAAAGTAGTAATATTAATTTTTCAGCTCGTTATCGAGTCTATGTCCGGAATGAAGTACGGTAATTAATTTGACTGTCTGGTTGAGATCAGAATATTTCGGAAATTGGAGATTCTCGTGGATTACAGCTTTTTCCATTTTTTCGTTCCCAGTTCACAATAGGCTTACTGACTTAGGCTATCTATTTTGTATATTTAATCCGATGCACCATGTCTGAAGCTTCCAAAGTAGTGATAATTTCCGAACGTATAATAATATAATTTTCAGCCGACTGTAGGCATTCAAGGTTTTGTAGCTGTATAGAAGATGTCGTCGGCGGTTTAATATTCCCGTAACAATAACGCCTATCCTTTAACAATTTGTTGTCCTGTGGGTGTTTCCAAATTGGAAGTTTTAGTTAACTTGTTTTTTTTTTAATTTCCTTAATAAATCGTGATCGCGCAGACTGGTATCTAGCTATATTTCATAACAAAAATTTCGTGTTTGTTAATTTCTTTTCCCTATGCTCTGAGCATGAACAGAAAATTTCTTGATGCATGTGAAAAATAGTAAGCCCACATTGAAGTCATAGAACAATATCCATTAGCTATCTAACATTAAAATTGGTTAAGAATGCTTAGTAATATTTTTTTTTTATTTCTGTCAGTACAAAAATTAACTATTAAAACTTTGTAATATACTTCAAAGAAAGATTGAAATAATACCGACTAAAGCATTCATTACTTCTTACAGTATGACGAATGGCTGTAGCAAAGTTCGCCAACTATGTGCTACAAGGACGGACAGAACAAGTACAGAAAAAATTTATTGGTTGATTTTGGTTAATACTTAAACAAGTTTTGTAGTTCATGAATATTTCTTGCTGTCTCAATTTTTATTATCATAATTCAATCCAAAGTACCAAAGTACTAAATATAATAGATCAATTGACTGTAACTTAAGACATGTAGCAACTGATGATTTATTACAATTCTTTTGATGTAGGTCTGCGTTAGCGGTACGAATAACTGACAAAAATGTACTAAGTTCATAAATGATACCAGTAGTCTATCAACCTTTATGTGAAATTTGTAAAAAAAACTTGTGAAAATACGGATAATTGTGCTCAAATGCCTATACATACATATATAGGCCTGGGTATATTATTTTTTTCAGACAGCCATTTCTAGTAAGTAGATATTTTAACGATAGACAAGCCTATAAAGAATTGATTGTTAAATAATAATGTGCGAAAAGTACTTTTAACACTGTTTGCGAATTGTTTTTCATCAAATGGCGTACGGCAGCAATAGCAACCGATCAATAATACGGTTCAATCACAGAGAGAGCTACTTTTAAAAATGCCTGTTATTTGATTAAGAAACATAACACAAATGAAATAATAGTTATTTATGCAAGAAGTGGATAATTTTGATGATTATGGGATAAGTTTTCACGAGTGTCATAATAAGATTATCCACGAGTTGGATACAACACTTTATATGATATCTTAGCATTATAAATTGTATGAAATAAATTATGAAATAATTCGGCATCCATAGCTGACATAAGTGTTGATATGTTCGTATTGATAGTATTGATTAGTTGTGCCTGGCATTGGCATTGAATAAAGAGAAATGGATGATCTTGCAGGTATTACGTGCTATAGTTATACTTTAGGTATCAAATTTTATGTTACAAATGTTCTTTTATTTTGTTAATATAGTTTTTCTGAACCACAGAACTGTTTTATGTGATATTACAAAAGTGGCACAAAATTGCTAAAGATTGGAAATAAATGATACGTTATCTTCTGTCCTGCATTTCATTTCTTGTTACGTGGCGCGTAGAAGCGGTAAGCAAGATAGCCAGACAAGTTGCATACATCCCCACCCAAGCGTTCCGGTATTACGTCATAGCGAATACGTCATTGCTATTATTGGCACGCGTGCCATAATAAGCCGATTACGCACGATATTGGATGTAGTAACAACCTGTTTATAATACTAGGATGACATAAATTCACTTATCAACTAATTTATTGAAAATCATAACTTTTTACTACTGATAACGCACCTGCCACAATTTCTGTGAAATATGTAATGAGGATTTCAACATCGCCTGAATGGGTGGTAAGTCATTTGTCGTACTTACTTGAACAGTCATTACCTTGCACAATTTCAATAACCTGTTATATGATAAATCATATTTCTTCCTTTCTTTTGCTGGTAATAATTCAAATGCTAATCTTCCTGCAGCTTCTTTTATTTCTTCTGATCCACATTTTATAATTAATTTTTATTTTTGGACACTACTACCATAATATTCATAAATTTGACACCAGATTGCATATTGTCTTACACCACTTAGGTCGATCGATATCAAACAACAGTTCCTAAATTTTTCACCAGATAATAGCACATCCAGAAATATAAATTAGGCCCATATTACATACTAAATAAATTATTAGATTTTGTAATGTGGATATTTATAAATATTGAACGACTCTCTGAAATAGTGTTAGACACACGTTAAAAATGACTCTTACTCTTAGCTGGAAGAAGACTTTCAATTAAATGATAAGCCTACACTACAGAATAAGGTGCAACTTAGATATCCTCCCATACCACACACGGGAGAAAAACGTACTTAAATAGTTGAAAATAACCTCAGAATTAACACATATTTTTTTCCCGATTAAAATAACTTACATTTAACAGAATGTAAAATTCACACATCTTTATCATGTGGAGAAGTAGTTAAATAAAACTGTTATACCGTAGTTAAGAACATCTTAATAAAGAAAAATAATTAGAGCTCTTGCTTTAAATTTCCCATTAAAATGATGTATTATTTTGAGGGAACCAGTATCAGTTTTTCTATGTCTTCCTCTGCCTATGATACGAACAAATGACATTGGCAACTAATAAAGCTTCTAATGCAGAAGGCTAAGATAGAAGTAAGAATAGAAGTAACCGTGATTTATAACAATCATTAGCCTTCATTGTTGTTAGACATGATCCCGCTTGCGTCCGATTGTGATTCCACTCATTTTATATTTTGCAAAGACTGGTACTGAATAAAGGACTTGAGTTGCTTGTCCGAGATTTGTTGCTGCCTTTATTTACCATTAGCAGCAGACAGTGTAAAGACCTCAAAGCCGCCACCAGAAGCTGAACAGAGGAAGCTTCTATAAGCAATAAGTTATGCCTTGGCACGTTTCCACCTTTCGTATAAACCCTTACAGACTACGAAGACATCAACCAGTACCTTCTTTGGGGAGACTCTGAGCCTATATTGGAAGTACTTTTGACTTTTAATCTTCTATAAATTGAGCACGAAACAGTTTTCCTCTACCTGAATTCTCAAATTCGTTCCCATCTTTTCGTTGATGTTGAAGACAATATTAGGCCTACAATCGGTAACGTCTGTACTTTGAAACAATCTACAATATTTTCAGATAGTATCAAATTAAGTACCGACTCGTCTCTATTCACATCCAGTTATACAACATCATCATCATCATCATCATCATCATCATCATCATCATCATCATCATCATCACCACCAACACCACTACCACCACCACCACCACCACCGCCACTACCACCACCATATTCATCTTCGTCTTAATCTTCATCTTTATCTATCAAAAATTAGATTCGTGCTATATCCTGTTTCTTCTACGGGTATTTTTATTCGGAAATTCATGGTTTCTCCTCTACGTTTTGTGCAATTACGGTTTGCTTTAGACAGTGTTCCATTTTACACTACCTTTAATGAATTCCAATTGTCCATATGTTAATATAATTTTATCATTATTCCAATGTGTTATTTTCAGTTCATTTCATTTCCACAACTTGATTAATTTTACTGCTCCTGAAAACCAAAACGTTGTGATTGGAAAGTAATTCTAGGATTCCGTAAAATGATAGAACTACATTTTCAGAATAGGCTTCAGTTTACATTTGATTTGAGTCGCTAAATTGAGAAAGGTGACATATCCAATTTTTTGTGGAAATGAGTTTTATAGTCGTAGGTATCTTCATCGTAAAGCCTTCGTTTTATGCAGAAAAGAGACTTCTTTTGCAACTGTTGTGGCAGCTACAGAAACAATAATTATCCAATTGATGCAGGAAGGGGATATTGTTTTTTACAAATCATTGAAAACATGTTTTCTTGTTCAAAAACATTATGCGAATGACATCATACACACAGCACTTTGCAGACAATGTCCTGGAGTATTCAAAATTTCTTGCGACGCAGCATCTTTCAGTTGCTATAGGGCCGTTGGGTGTGCGTCACGAAAACGCGTTCGAATGATGGGCCCATATCTAAAAGTCTGTCTGATTGAGATACGGGGATCGTGGAGGCCATGTTATCGGAGACTGCTACTGATGATACGATTGCCAAAACTCCATGTATTTAATTGTTTTGCATGAATGCAGATGTGGACTGTTCGCCATCTTGTGTAAAGATGTATGTTTTCGAAATCGTGACTTCGTCTAGAGGTGACGAAGTTCTGTAGCAAACTGCAGTAGTGCTCCCCGTTTACCGTAACAGTATCTAGGCTATTATACAATTGCTGTCTTCTTCGACAAAATATGAACTAATGATTGATTACGAAGTATTATACAGTATATCGTACTGTCATCAGATGAACAACTACTTTGTGAATCTAATAGTGTATCTCGTATGTGGGACATAATATTAAATCCGTAATTGTTTTCAAGAAGCAGCTAGGAAGTTCGTATCGTAATTCCGGGGAAAAAAATAAATGTGTTACAAACTTCTGTTTGCATAATTATTTAATAACAGATTAGTTTACTTTTTTGGAATCATGCATTATATTCACATTACGTAAATAATGCAATAATGACAGAATAGCTCACTTTGTTCAGAACTTAAAATATTAATATAAATTAACAATATTTTTCAAACTATTCATGAATGTATATAGCTCCACAGAATGATACTAAGCGTTGTTTGTGAACATACTGTTTGTCGTCTATCTATAGCGAGCGGCAGCAGGCCGAGGCGCGGATGATATCTATAGTCCTCGCTGTACTCAACTGAAGGCTACTGATTTTGTACGAACTTTATAATCAGACAGCGGATTTTCGGTCCCGATACTGAAGAGAGGTCATTGAACTCATTGCTACGCTCCCTCCGTACGGGGTGCTACGTCTTTTCTATGTACCAAAATGAACCAAAATCCACTGTCTGGTTATTACACTTAATTATTTGATACACTGCTCAGTCATATCCCTAGTTCATTGTATATTAATTTATTCCTGAAATAGTATAAAACAAATAGACCTACCAGCCGTATTGTCATTGGATAAATTGATTTGCTGGCCGTGAACGTATCGCCGTATGAAAATTACTCGTGGTATTGCCTACGACAATTTGTTCTAAAATTTTATCCGAATATAAACGAAGGGTTACAGACTAATTTCAAGTAATATATAAATAAATTTTAAAAACATATAACATTTTATAGCATATTTAATTATAACGCTTTTAGTTTAAAGTATGCCGGGGTTTTCTATTTTTATTCTATTTTTAACTAAACTGATTGTTAGACTTTTATACATCAGATTTTACACAGATACACGTGTTTGCCAAAAGACAAAGACTAGTTTACAATTTTTTTTTCGCTATAGGCCTACACAGAAGGGAATGGGTACATTAATAATATAATAGTCAGGATGGTAGTTTTAGATATAAAGAGTAGCAATAGAAATAATTAACTTACATGTTTTGAAAAAAAAATTATGGCCATCATATGTTCTTTCTAAAGTTGTTAAGTCAACTGTCCGAAGACAGTTTTTAACCTCACAAGTGACACCAATAAGGCATCACTCATGAGGCAACTAAATTAAGAGACAATGGGTAGGGTGGCCTGTTTCTCTCCCTCTCCATTGCATACATCACTGACTAGGTACATATTACACTAATGAGATTTAAGATGTATACGAATTTGTTCTTCCTCTGACACATATCGTCAAGTGAGATGTACTGCCTGATAATAAATGTAACATATCGGGCAGGCTTAGAAGGTTTATATTATTTTCACATCATCTAACAAAAGTTCTTCATATAGATTCTCATGCGCCTATGAAAAATCTGTGACGGTAAAGTTATGAATATTATATGCACTTTAAAAGAAACTGTTGGGCAATACGTATATATTCTTTCTTTTGTCCACAACAATGACTGAATAGATTACTCAAAACAAATCATAGAGTGGTGACATTCTTTATGGTTTTCAAGAATATCAGTTGGATAAAACACAGCCTGCTCACTATCAACAACTATATCGAGAAATCACTCAGTGCATTAATTATCTAGATTTTGTCTTTCTTAAGGTATGAACAATATCCTTTAATTTTGTGTCATTTTTCCATGGTCTCATGAAAATCGATGCTAAATTTAACAGAAATAAACAATTTTAGAAGATGCTACTTCAATTGAATACTCGCCCGGAAAAGGGTCTGACTGAATAGGGAAACAATGTACTTTACACTCTCATTTCGGAGGGGTATTCAATTATACACGCATGGTTCATGCTATTTATTATTTTTTAATAAGGTAATGTCCATTTGTCCAATTTAAATGTAACCTATGTTTTTCTTTCTGGTTCTGGAGACTAAGTGTGCAAAATTTGGCAAATATCTGCCAAAGCGTGTATATTTGAATAGAAAGCGTACGCACATACATACTTTCACTAGGTTATGTGAAGTTGATCCAACATGTCTATCAATAAAAAACATTCTACACGTCTTTTCAAAGAATCGAAATTGTTTTGAAAGCGAAGACTGAGAACCTCACATGATGGTGAAATTCCGTGAACCAGTACAAATTATTTAAATGTTTGCCTCGTCTGTAACAATAAAATTGCTCCCGGGCTTAGAATAGAATCAAGTCTTACAGGCCGGCGGAATCAGTGAACGTTGCTCTAGCATTTGTTAGATTTCGCCTTGTTAGCCTCATCTGGCTTTTCGTGATTGTCAATCACCTGAAGAAGGAAGTCTCCTTGCCAAAGGAATTCGCTGGCTCATCACTTAGAAATCCAATCTCTACTATCGAACTCCGTCCTGAGTTAGTGCAGCCAGATGCACATTCCCACAAACTTTGTCTTCCCATCGATATCTTACAGCCATGTGCTGCCTTCCCAAGTTGTTCACTGAGGATGTCTCTTCTTTTAAAATACAAGACTTTTGAAAAGAAAGTTACAATTTGAAATATAAGTACCGGTAACACTATAAAAAATTAAAAGTATAAAAAAGCAAATGTATTTCTATTCGTAAAGGAATGAAATTTGTTAAAATGTTATATATGTATATGTTTTTCATGCTCCTCCTGAACAAACAATTCATTATATTTCTTCTGTGATGTGAACGTAATTTTCGGTAAACATATATTATGTAACAAAATGTTTCAATTCCTCGATTTTCGTGGAAGAGTTACAAAACAGCTTTTCTTTTCTTTCAAACCTCTACAACAAAAGTCTGCCAAATATATTTCCGATGAACGAAAGAATATTTGTTTATGATACAATAGCCAAGACATGCAGATACAGTAACCATATATGAACTTTGAATGCATTTAAGGCTTTAGACGTATAACTGCGTCTTTCTCCCCACTAGTTAAGGGGAGGAAGGGTTAAGTTAGGTAGGTAACGGTGGCTAGGACCAAGTTAGGAACGACTCTTTGCACATCGGCTATCCTGAGGCCTATTATCCACCCCGAACTTATGGGTGAATGAGGATGAAGTGTACCAGTCCACCGGCCGCATGTTATCCCTCACCCGCTCACTCAATAGAATAGAATAGAAAGTTGTCTTTTCGCTGGCAGAGTTAAGGCCATAAGGCCTTCTCTTCCACTTAACCAGCCTTAATCAATACAATACATATTTAAATTACGAACATTTACACTACGCTTAAAAGATTCTCCAGTAATATTCTGGGCCCCTTACCCCCCATCCCAGTTCATACCGTCAAGGTGACCAAGCAGCACAGGATCCATTCCAACGGCCCTTCCAAGGTGTCGAAGCGTCCTTGGAAGTGCTCTTAAGGAATTAATCATGGCAGATATATTGCGGAAGGCTGGGAACTCAGGAACGGTTTTAGAGAGAACGCCCCCTCCAGTAAGCGAACGAAGACATGCGTCTTGTCCTGAATATGGCTATTGAATGAGATGAATATGAATGATAAGAAATTTAAATTTCTTTTCTACACAGGAGGGGAAAAGAAATGAACCGTGGCAATCAAATTTCCAACCCGGGATTTGCCTAAGTAACTGTGGAAAACCACGGCAAACTACAGTCAGGTTAATCGGTCCGGGAATCGAACCACGGACCTCCCGAATGCGAGGCCCATGCGAGGCCCTAGTAGTCTTCTTATTCCCTTGTTCTTATTATATTCCCTTTGTTTTACTTGCTTTTCCTTCGGTAGACTTGTGTGCATATTGATCTTGTATTTCCCTTATTCTCGTGTATTCCCTTTGTTCTCCTTCTATTCTTGTTCGCCTTGTCGTCTCCCTACTCTCCTTGTCGCCCCATTGATCTTGTCTGTCCCTTGTTCTCCTTTTATAACCCTTATTCTCCATATAGGTTATTCTCTTGTATTTCCCTTGTTTTCCTTGTCTTCCAATTATTGTTTTCCTTGTGTTCCTCTTATTCATTTATTTACTTTATTCTATCTGTATTCACCTCGTTCTCCTTGTATTCCTCTTGTTCTCCTTGTCTTTCAATTATTCTCGTGTTCTTCTTCTTTTTCTTGTTTTTTACCTTGCTTCTTATATTCACTTTGTTCTTTTTGTGTGCTTCTTATCATTTTCATTGGCTTGTTCTCTTTATCTTTCCCTTGTTTACCTTGTCTTCGCCTTGTTTTTCTTGTCTGCCCTTATTTTCCTTGTGTTATCCTTGTTATCCTCGTAGCCTATTCCCCATGTTCTTCCAGTATTGCCCTTGTTATCAATGTCATTTCCACCATAATGAAGCTATGCACCAATACATTTTTTCTTCTGAAACTTTGAGTATAAATATGTGGCGTGACAGCCCATGGAGGGTCAATACCGAGCAACAGAATAATGCCCTTATGTCAGCAAGCCTCTGCACAGATGAAGGATAATCCAACCAGTACGTGGGCTATTTGTGTCATCGCGATAATCCTCCCCAGCGAAACTTAGGATACTAAATTAATAAACTCCTTGCGTAGTCATAGTAACATTAAAAGGTACACCGGCGAATAGGAATTATAAAGAATGGATACTGAGCGAATTTCCATGGTCTGTTTTTCTGCGCGCTCCGTTACCGTATAATTCCACTCTCAAACGCTAGAGGCGAGTGTAATCGAGAACCCGCGAACGGTGGAACAGCATTCCTGATTCATTGGCAAGTCTGCGGAAAAGAATTTCTCCCTGAGAGGATAAAAAGAAAGGAGGGAGTAATCTAGGCAAATATGCTTGAAATCGGTGCGACGGATATGACGTCAAACTACACTTTTTACGCCCCATAATTCACCGTGAATTACCGCCAATTGCCAAATATTAAATTGCTACTATCGGTTTCGGTCATACGTAAACGGTTTAGAATGGATGTGGAGGTACAGGAGTAGTAGCAGATTATTATATCAATGTACATTTCACTGTATATTTATTAAAAGTGTTATGGTTGTGACATGGAGTGAACACATCATTTCCACATTCTTTCTTCTATCAAGAAAGATGTTGGCATTCCTTCATATGTTAAAGCATAGGGGGACGTATCAACGGACATATTCTGCAGTTGAGCCGAACAGAATATTAACTTATTTATATAAAAAAATTAACACCTGCTGAACTTGACTACGTTTTTAAAATATTCACAACACGAAACAATTTGCAATCGTAATAATATGAACAAAACACACCGGAAAAAGATATGAACTATGGGTAATTTGACGGCCATACTAGTACACCTTTTTGGTTCCACCGTTTCAAGCTTATGGCCCGGGGTTGATTTCTCCTGTCGACTGCTGTTGCGATATCAGCGCCAACTCTAGGAAAAAAGGGAGAATGTTCAACTGATGCAGATATAGCTGATTTGAAGGTCACTGAAATAAGGTACTACTACATCAAAGGTACCGACGTGCAGTGTCCACACTTATAATTTACTATGCGCTGGGTACACGATAAAATCCAAACTACTCTTAAACAGTAGAGATATTAATTATTATTGCTCATAAGTTCAATAAGAAAGAAACTGACCTTTAAATGATCGTTTGAAAGTGTGCCATGTTAAGGGAAACATAACTTGAACGACCTGATGTTTCCCATTGTCTTTCGAATATAAATTGTTTTTGTATCTCATAAACTCAAATTAATGAAAACGGGAAAGAAAAAGGAAAATTCCTAATACAGTAATTGCGTTGTTCCATCAGGGAATTGGTGGTAGTGTGATTTCAAATATAATCGTAGGTCACCGCTTAACGAGAATCATCTCAGTATAATAATAATAATAATAATAATAATAATAATAATAATAATAATAATAATAATAATAATAATAATAATAATAATAATAATAAACTTGAACTTTTGATGAATATAGTAATCAATACAAAAACACAACATTCGCTATTCAAACCACTAATAATGCCTTGAATATAATGATTATAACTATTGTATAAGGTGGTATTCAAATATAATTTATTTTTCCAGTAATAATAGTTGGCCACTTAAAACGTTCCACATAAAGAGAAAAGTTGGGGTAACTTCGCAATTTAAAATATTGTGCTCCGACTTATCAATCCTAATAATGTAAAATTACGTAAAGTACAACTTTCATCTTACATGTGTGTCATCCTGAAGTAGGCTTTATCCAATATTATATATCTTTTTGGTTTCATATTATCGAAGGAATGAATGTCAACAGCAGATACATCATATTTTATTTTCTCAGAAAGAGGACGTAATAAATTCTATTCCCGGTATGTCCTCTAATATTTTTGTTGAATCAAAGCAACTGTAGGGCATATTCTCTACGAATTTGATTTTTTATATTCAGGTTCTACTCGCTTTTTATCGCATTGTCTTATTATTTCTTTCAGTTCAAATTGTAGGCCTACATTAAACAATAAACAGTCATCCTCGGTGGTCTAGTGGTTACCGTAGGGGAGAGTTGGTCAAAACGGGATACTTAACACGGAATCTTGTATATTTCCTGTTGAAGTGATAGGAAACATTCAATTTTTACTTATGAATCCACTATTCTATATACTTTCGTAATACATTTTGATTTTCACTTGTAATGATATAGCTAAACTGGGAAAACAATTTTCTTGGAAAGTGCGCAAGTATCCCGTTTTGGCCGACTAGTTGGGTAAAACAGGATACTTATTTAAAATAAAGAAAATATTGTTAAGGAACTGAAAAAATGTGTGTGTTTCTATTATAATGCATAATAAACACACCAAAAAGTGTTTTGCATCACCTGTCAACCAGACCTTCAATAAAAGATAAAAAGAAGGAACGCTAAATAATGAAAATGTATTTATTTTTAACAGTTGTTGATAAAATTATAGCAATGGTGTGGATGGCCAAATGGAAATTGAGTATTGGCTGGAGTACTTCAATAGAGAGTAGTGCTTTCTCTTGCATTGATAACGCTGGGATTCTTCGTGGCATACTGTCTAACACCACATTTATCAACCGTTGATTCATTCTGTCCCATTCTTCAACAGCAACTCTGCATAGGTGTTCGAGATTGCGTGAGGGGCCAGGGCGCGCAAGAATGGCTCTCTTTAGTTGAATCCAGACATGCTCATATGGATTCATGTCTGGAGAACATGCGGGCCATTCAAACCTGGCAATTCCTTGACGATTATGAAAGTCATTGATAACAGCCGCACGATGGATTCTGGAATTATCGTCCATAAACATGAATCCTTTTGCGAAGTGCTGATTAAACGGTGCTACTATGGCTTGAAGAATGTTGTCTCTATACCGTGGAGCCCTCAGCATTCCTTGGATCGACACCAATTTTGTCCGCGACCCCACATAATGCCACCCCAAAACATCACTGACCCTCTACCTTACTGCATTTGATTGTAGGGGTGTCTGAGTCGTGCAGCATTACCTGATTCTCTCCAAACACGTTGTCGATGATTATCTGGCACAAGGCATATTCGGTATTCGTCCGTGAATAGAACTTTCTGCCAGTTTTGTACAGTCCATTGGTGATGATTTCTTGCCCAGGTGTAACGTTGTCCATGGTGCCTAGGTGTAAGAGTTGGGCCTCGCCATGGACGTCTGGAGTGCAGTCTGCTATCATGTAATCGGTTTCGTACAGTTTGATTGGATACGAGTCTCCCTGTCGCAGTTCGAAAGTCATTGTTAATCATGCCAGCAGTATTCTCAGCGTTTCTCGTGGCAGTAATTCGCAGATATCGGTCATCACATTCTGTTGTTGCACGTGGACGACCACTACGAGACATGTCGTCGAGAATACCTGGGTTTCGGAAGCGATTCCAGGTTCGTACCACATCACTCTGGTTCAATCCTAAGCAGCTCGCTACTTGCCTTGAAGACAGTCCTTCCTGACATAGAGAAACAATCCTCGCAAAGTTGAAGTTCATAATTGACCGCCTTGCTATTGTTCAATCTCTTTAGAATTAAATAAAACTGTTTTACCCTGAGTTATTCGCTCAGAGATGAGATTTCTTGCCCTTCTGTTTACATCTGTTTACTTTTTCAGTCGGTTTCTAGGACAGACTTCTACTGCTTCTCAACATTGTTTACGTTTTTCAGACAGTTAAAAGGATAGCTTTCAAATGTTTTATGGATATTTCTTGAAGTGGAGTGTAAATACCACTTCTACAGGTGATGCAAAACTTAAATGCTTAAATGAAGAATATCAAATTATTATACGTAAGGTCTATCCTGTTTGTTGACATTGATTCATAGTCCTAATGCAGAATTTTTCATTTACAAAAGCTACAGTAGAATTATTCGCAGTCTTCCGATTCTATACTACTGCACGCCTGATGAGCCCATTCTTGGCATTGAATACACTTATTTCATCATCCCTCTTCAGGTTTTGAATTAGAGAATTCGTCGTTGTCTTCATCCTCTTCTTCCTAACCACTGTCATTGTTGGTTGTCATAGCGAGAACATATTCAATTCAGAATTTAAAGTGAAATCCCACATATTCAATGCAATTTTGATAAAACGGGATACTATCCCGTTTTGCCAAACCATAGGGTATCCTGTTTTGTCCGACTAGGAGTTGTAAAGAAAAACATGGCGTCACAACAAAACGGTAAAAGCTACAGCGGTTTTCTTTACAAAGAATTAAAGACTAATAATGTTTTATTTATATAAGAGACTTACCTCTTCAACTCTGCGAATTTAATCCCAGATTGTGCCAATTAAAATCAATCGAAACAATTTAGTTAAGCAGCTGATTTTAAACTTTTCTCTACACAACAAAAATTAACGTGTTCGTTCTGCATTTTAGCACTGCATAATGTCCCCTTCTAGTCTTAGAACAAAGTCCTCGCATCATTCGGTAACTTGCAGCACTTTCAAACGAAATAAGTCGGGTATCCCGTTTTATCATACCATCCTGTTTTATCCAACTCTCCCCTACTTGTCATTCGGACCTACAGTCACGGATTCCAACTCAGCGAAAAGAGATAAAATCTCTTAGAATATCGAAGCATACGATCTCGGTCATTTATTTGCAGCAGATAAATTTTATTAATGTTTAAAATTACGGATGATATATTTAGTCGAAGCCTCTGTGTTTTTGTGCAGTCTAAATGTTGGTTCTATTAGCAAGAGGTAAATTGAAGCGCTGGACACGAGATGTTGAACCAACTCTCGTCCTCTCTGGGAAAAGAAAGAAATCATTGTACTTCCAATGGAAGAATGCAATTTCATGGTTACTATTAATAGATTTGCCAGTTTATACATTGACAAGCTCTCTATCTTAATCGTACGCCACGTGGAAAGTTGAAGAGTAACCCGACAAGCAATTCAACATAAGACAGCTGCCTTAAACGAGAGCTCTTGTCTTCAACAAGAAGTTGCGATGGAACTTCTCCCTCTTGACTGCATACCACTTAGGCTTCATTGTCTTATAAATATCAAGTCCTGGAGAACAACTGTTTGTAACGGAATCAACACCGAGGTTCCAGATTTACCTTCCCTAATAATGGGGTTTACACGAACCTGCAAAACACTTGATGTTTCTGCACTTGTGAAGCGGTGTGGAAATCTTGGAATCTTTCTCTTTGTTGAACATCGTGAAAATCTTAATTTATATGAAGTAATTTCTCGCAGCCAACAGGTTTACATACGAATGCCTTCGAAGACCCTGAGAGATATCAGCAGTCCCTTGTTTCTGAAATTAAAAATGAGGGAAGCTTATTTCTAGCATCATAGCTAGGACTCAAAAGACATAAATTATTTTGAAATATACAGGGGATAACTGAGATGACAGTGTTAGGGATCTGATGATATATAGCATCAACGAGTCACATTTCTCCGTCTCATGTGGTAACCATTAGGTTACCTCCATTTTCGGTTTCACTCCTTCCAAATTATCTCATGGTTCTTCAAAGGAAACTCCAACGAGAGGCCAATAAGCTTGGAACTCACAGGGACACAGTAAAATCTATCTATGACGGAATCTTTATAAGAAGGAAACCTGTCTATACGGAAAGAAAATCTCAGAATGTAACGAATTTGTATGTGAAAACGATTACTATAAGCCGGAAACTTCCGTAAAGCGAAAGCGGAATGGCTTTAAATAACCATTGGTTGGTTATTCCTTGAATAAGAAATGAATTTATTTTGAAGTTAATGGCAGAACTACAGAGAAGACACTGCGAAAATATGCATTTGTCCAATGCATTCAGTACGTCGGTATGATTTTATTTGAATGGTGTACTGAAGTGTAGTTAGGTGCTGAATTTAAATGTGCAGTGTTAGTTTTATTTTAAATAAAATTTACCATGAAAGTAGAACAAGGTGATCCAAACAGAATATCGTGAAAATAAGTTACGTTAACTATCAGGATGAGATGGGTTCTGTTACGTCTTCTGAGTAGGTATTAGCCGTAAAAATTCATATTTATGAGTGGCTTAAGTTATCTTAGCTTGTTTCTTAATTTACATGAAAATTTAAGCATCGCTTTCTTTATAAGAAGGAAACCTGCCAAGATGAAAACAAATTTTACGGAACCATCATGTTCCCTCATAGACAGGTTTTACTGTACTTTCTCTCAGCCCCAAATTACCTTGAAGGAGAACTTGATAGCGTGCATTTTAATTGTTTCTCCTTCCAGTTTTTCCTTTCATTCATTGATGCCCTAGGATGAAATCCTAACCCGTCTATAGATTAATTCTATGGATCAATGCAAGAACCCTGTAACCCTCAAAAAGCTAGATAATGTTATTAATGCGAATCTAAACCTGTTATTTATCATGCCTCTTATTGTGACTCTTACGTAGGCCTAAGTATCTACATCAGAGATAGAAAGGAGATGACAACACACTATTTATACAAATCTCACAATTATCCTTGACTTTAATTTTCTCAAGATAAGCTATGTGAATGTTACCTGGTTTTTGCAGTGAATCACAGAAATGTAGGCCTACTGTTGTCTGAATAAAGAACAATTTACACTTGACAATGACCTTCCAAGAAGAAATTAGAAGGACTGTTAACAAGGACAGAAATTTGGTAGTCGTTCCTAGAGTGGTTTTTCTCCTGATTACATGTGTGTTTTAAGAATGGCTTTAGGAGTACTAGAGTACCGTATATAAAGAATTCTATTAATGCGCCTTGTTCAATGTCTGCAACTTCCCCTTTTGTATTAGTTAAAAGCGTATTCACAAAGTTCAATTAGGAAGAGAGGAAAACTTGTTTGGAACAGGGATAAAAGCCCAGACCTGTTGTTCTCCGTCGACAACTGAGTTACAACAACATGCAGAAGCCATAGCCACTCTGGGAGCGAAAACTTGCTAATTTGCGAAGTCCCTCACCGGGAAAGATAATATCATTCACTCACATTGCAAGCATTTCCTCTTTAAAAATCGATAACTTTGCGGACAGGAGTTTCAGAATACTTTAAATAGATTATTACGCCTTGGTACTCACAGGTAGAAATACTGTGCTTACATTAGTCAAAATATTTAGGTAACTCAGTCTTTTAATGATAATAGAGTTGAAGAGGTCCTGAAAATTAAAAATAAATACGACAGACAAAAGAGTCACAAATGCTTATAATCAACTAACTACTTTGTCAGTCTATAAATATACAAAGTACCAATATGTCATGGTGTCTATTTCCTTCGCTTGCATGAAATCACAATATCACATTGCCGAAGTGTAAGTACTGCTCCGATATTGAATTAAGGACGTTTTTGGTAATATGTTTGTAGTTAAGTACCTGTTATAGACATACCCTGTTCCCTACAGTGATACGTTATTATTTATAGTATTTATTATTTGCAAGGGGCACTATCTCAAGATTTTGTATCAGTTTCTTTCATCGTTTCCATTTTGATCTTTTGGAACTTCAAGATATAGCCATTAATGTTTTAAGACATTCCTTGTTAATTGTAAATAACCATCTGTATAGTTCTATATATGACAAATAAGTTATTCCTGTCGAGGATAGCTGCCCCCCATAAAATAAATAAAAATCAAATAAAATAAAAATTAAATTAAAATTAAAAATAGAATATTGTTGATCTACAATTAATTTAGGTGCCGTTACCGCTCGGAACCCCTTTTTTCAAGGGCAGCTATCCTTTAAGATTCTTCTCTCTTATGAGTTTAACAAGACATAATACTATTTGACAATGCGTAACGTGTTAGGTCGTAGTCTAAGTGTATGAAATGTAATGCGGTACTGTCAGGACATATAATTTTAACAGCTTTTGTAAATTGTCGGAACATGCATGGAAAATTAAATTTCATTTCTTAAAAAAAACTGAAGACCTGAGTTTTCGGATGCATAGCAAGGACGTGTCTTGGAACATATGTTCTTTAACAAAAAATTGTCCTCTCTGTGCGATCTATCTTTCATTAAGTTGTCCTTTAGGTCCTGTTACACCATGTATAGTTGAATCTCTACAATTTCATGCAGAAGACCATGGTGAATGGCCAGGAAGTGTTTTGGAAATAATGTTACATTCTGAAACTTTCTCTATAAGTATAATTAATATATTAATTTCTATTTCTTTTATCGTAGTAATATGAATAAATAATGTTATCATACAAGAAATCTGGGTAATAAAATAATAAGAATACGACAATTTTTAGTTTGAATTAATTAATTAAAGTGGTAATATTTTCCATAAATGTCACAATTACAAATACCATACACAGATATAGATGAGGCGCGACCTGGCATGTGAGTTGTGCGAGAGAGGAAAGAATGGGCTATCATAAAGAGAGTTTGTTTCATGATGATTTATTATACGAATCTACCGACACGGAAGCTCATCTCAGGCTAAACTTTATCCATCCCCTTCATACTCATTGGTGTTATAGCCACGATACATCTTAAGGTCACAGGACAGGTCTTGCCTCCTCTCCTGAAGAGAATTCTATTTTTTACGTGATTGTGCTTATCTACCATGCGAGAATTTCCGAGTTAAACACAATTTATTTTGCACCGTATGATTGTATCGTTACGGGAGAGCGTGGAAAACACTCGAAATCGACTGGTCCTTTTATGCGAGTTCTCAGTTCTGTCATTCTACAAAACTGCCCAACGATGGCGGTTAGATTTTTAAATCCACAGGTTATTGAGCGAACGTGCTCGATAGTGGGCAACTCACTGGACTTGCGTTGAATTATTTGGATGCTGAAACGCTGACCTCGCGTTATTCGGTCACCACCCTGTTGGCTGCTATACACTATTGCGTTCCATTAGGCATTTAAACCTTAGTGCCGTATACAGAACAAAATAGATCAATAACGCATTAAATTTATTCTCTACTTTTATAGTAGTTTCAAACGCGTTCCATGCAAATTAGAAAAAATGTTTGTTTGTGTTAATTATATATAGTTTTTAAATAAATTTCAGTGTATAAACCAAAAATAAGTGATATTCTGAAAAACTGGGAGAACAATGTGTTCCATCTAGTTAAATAAAGTACAAAAGTTCATCATTGTCGCATTAAAAAGTGTACCCCTGAAAGTTAGTGTGGCAAAAGGGTTTATTGTTTCGTTAACTGTCCGATGACAGATTTTAACCTCATAAGTGACACCAATAAGATATCACTTATGAGGCAACTAGGCCAGCAGATAATAGGGTGGGCAGTTCTTTTTCCCTCCATTGCAAATATTTCTGATTAGTAACAGATTACACTAATCAGACTTGAGATGCATACAAACAATTGTTCTTCCTCTAACACATGTCGTCAAGTGCGATGTACTGCCTGATAATAGATGTACATAACAGCCGAACCTCAATCAAGGAATTATGAAAGTTAAAAGAGTTCTATATTATTTCGTATTAAACATAGCCAAGAAATCTGAAGTATATTAGAAAAAAAAAATGTCTTCTATAGTATCACTTGGCTAATTGATTAACTAAATTTTGTTGTGCTACAATCCGTTATGACTTTTCTTCAACAAGTAAAGTATTTTCATTTTACTTCTTCAGATATTCATCAAGAATATGTGTCCACATGATGAAATTCGTAATATACAGTCGAAAAGACGCCATACCCCCACTTAATACGATATAGAATATCACAATAATAACAAAAATTATTCCTGACCTGGAAAATGAAAAGATAAAGTGTGGGACGAAGAGAAGCGTGCAGGTTTCTTAAGGATTTTAGAGAAAAAAGTATTTCTTTTTAATCTATGCAACAACGTCTTATGGTATAAGGTAAGGAATGTCTGCTTGCAGTAATTTCATCAAAATATAATTTGACAAGTTCAAGACAATACTGAACGAAATGACAACAAAGTTAAAAGCGAAACCAGATAAGAATTTCACTGAAAATATATTTATCAAATTTCATGACTGGTAAAGAAAATTTTCTAGAGCTATTAAACCATAAAAATGAGCCCATTTTTTTTGTAAAGTTCAGGGCGAACTAAGTATTGGTGTGCCACGAGAAGAAAGTGTTATTGTAGAAACGTAAGTTTGTCACAATCAAGAAATTATTATTATTATTATTATTATTATTATTATTATTATTATTATTACTACTATTATTATTATATTCGGTTGAGAAGCTTTTGTCATCCAGTCTGCTCTCAAAAAAGCTGAAAGTTAGAATTTATAAAACAGTTATATCAGTTATATTACCGGTTGTTCTGTATGGTTGTGAAACTTGGACTCTCACTTTTAAAGAGGAACAGAGAATAAGGATATTCGAGAATAAGGTGCTTAGGAAAATATTTCGGGCTATCAGGCATCAAGTTACAGAAGAATGGAAAAGTTACACAACGTAGAACTGCACACATTGTATTCTTCACCTGACATAATTAGGAACATTAAATCCAGACGTTTGAGATGGGCAGGGCATGTAGCACGTATGGGCGAATCCAGAAATGCATAATTATAGATTGTTAATTGGGAGGCCGAGGGAAAAAGACTTTTGGGGAGGCCGAGACGTAGATGGGAGGATAGGCTAATATAAAAATGAATTGAGGGAAATGGGATAAGATGGTAGAGAATGGATTAATCTTGATTGAGACCGATGGCGGGCTTATGAGAGGGCGGCAATGAACGTTCGGTTTCCTTAAAAGCCGTTTGTAAGTATTATTATTATTATTATTATTATTATTATTATTATTATTATTATTTGCCCTCAAGAAGGAAAATTAAGAGCCACTGGAATGGCTGAAATGGACTTTTAGAGATGAGCAGCTAGAAAGTCTACAAGGGGAAAGGTAAGGAATACAGTAATAAGGGAGATAATGGACATCGAGAAGAATGTAGTAGAAATTACAAATGAAAAAATATTACAGTGGTACGGGCATGTAATGAGAATGGAAACTGGAAGAATACCGAAAAAAATTATGCGTTGGGAACCAGAAGGAAAGAATAAGAAAGGAAGGTAAACTGAAAAGTGGATGGAAGGAGTGAGACGGTGTTTGGGGCCGAAAGGATTACAAGATACAGATGCGTTGTATAAGGAACAGTGGAGAAAAAGTTAAATGAAGAACGATATTTTATGATTTACAAATCTGTTCGATTGATCATAATTGTATAACATCCTGAAGAGATAATAATAATAATAATAATAATAATAATAATAATAATATTATTATTATTATTATTATTATTGTTATTATTAGCTTTATTATTATTATTATTATTATTATTATTATTATTATTATTATTATTATTATAAGTAGAACTCATGACAAACAAGATTTAAGAGAAAACGTGCTATACAGTAAATCTAAAATAGAATCTGGTTCATCTACATATGAAAACTTTATAACTTTAACAGAAGAGAAAGCAGAAAAAGGGAAAGGAAAACATTTATTTCGTCGTTGTTCCTGCATTAACTCCTATGTGACATATTTATCGAATTTCAGATTTTTGCTCTATTAAATAACTTAAATAGCGATATAGCAAATAATAAAATCTCCTATATGTAATTATATTTTTCTTTTTCGAAAATTTAAGCATTTATAGTCTCCTATTTACTACTACTATAGAATGAATAAATGTGTTTTTTCTTCCTACTGAATAATGTTATATTTTGCACATAGGAGTTATTGCAGGAACAACGACGATTTGACCTTCTGTGACAGTTCTCACTAATCCGTTGCCTCAACTATAAAATTAAATAAAAGTATGTTATGCGAAGAATTTAAGCCGAGATCTTTTTGCATTAAATATGTATGCGTGAAGTCTACATTTAATGTAGATAGGATGCAGTTGCATCTCAGCGCATGGGAAGTCTCATTTAGAGTTGTCGAATTTTAAACGCCTCTCAGTGGCGAGGGAGTCAACTTTGGTATTTCTCATCTCCTGCCCTATCCTTCCTCCTAAAATATTTAGACGACGGGCTATTTCAAGGCTGAACTAGCAATATAAACCACTCCGCTCTGTTACGAGTCTCTCTCATCCCACACACTTATTATCATGAAAATGTAATTTCCTTCAGAGATTACTTCAAAGATTACACAAAAATGTGTAAACTTTGTGAGAATGTTTACTTTATAATGGTCATCAGAGATTAACACCAGAACGTGAGTGCATTATGATCCTGGTGCTAAAACGCTCCATGTCTTACCCTGCATGCACTCTGTTTAATCTCCTGCGAGAGTGTGTCTATGAGAATGTGCCAATCGAAACAACACCTTTTCTGGAGTACTGCACACAGTGCCTGCTTTTCAGAATAATTTATTTATTTTTCTTAGATGCAGTTGACATTTATTTCTTTTTAACATGCCATAGATTTATAACTTTTTGACATAAATTTTGGATCATGTCTTGCTACTTCAAATTTTGCTTGTTAGGCTATTCAGATAATGAACAGCAAATTAAGATATTGTCATTATGTTATCTCTGATTGCGGCAAGCAGCTATAGCGATTCCTCCATTCTGATTGGATTGGATTCGTTCTCCTTTATGGAATCTTGACGTGAGGCCAGCAGTCGGCTGGTGAGTCCTGGCATTATGCGCTGTTTCTCCGCGAATTAATTTTTTATTATTGACACCTCCACCATTATGTAATCACTAGAGCTAGGGCATGTATCCACTGAAGAAGAAATCAAGTTACCTACGATGTGCATAGTTATGCGTGAAGTTATACGTCACAAACTGACTCGGGGCTGCACAGTCTCTGATACGAGAGCGGTACGGACAGGTTAACGTTGTTTTGTAGTCTTTCCGTATTTATTCTTCGGCTACGTGAACTTCAATAATGTTAGAAACATCACTTATTGCCACATTAAATACGTTATTGGAGAAATCTAATAGACAAAATTCCATTGTATATTGGGGATTGCAATCGTTAAAGCAACACTGTAACACTGAAGATAGATCTGCCATAAGAAATTCACAATAGTTTGTTTCAATAAAATTATATGAAAATGTGTTATTCATTAAAATCAAACTTACAGATGTGCCGAGAACCATTAAGAGTTTAGAAACAACAGATATTGAAATGCCTGATGCTCTGCAACTTGTATAAGAATTTTATCAGAAAAACTGATAGAGCAGCTCCTGGGCCTATCACAGAATAACCCATTCCCGAGACAAATCCTGATTATGCTACAATGGTTATAATAAATTGTTTATTAGAGTCTCACAAAACACTATCTACTTTTGAACATAATCTACAATATTTTCTGTTCTTTCCATCACATAATGTGGTGTGGAGTGAAGTTTTTCACGTTATAAACATTGTTTAGACAACAGGAGGAGAAGCTTTATTTCTGTGGCCGGGAGGAAAAAGAACTTAAGTAAAAATTTTATACTTTTGAGGAGAGCAGTAGAAAGATAATTAAGAGATTTTTCCTGGATGTTATTATCTTCTAAAATAGGTAATGTTGCTCATTTAACAATTTTCTCGATTATTTCCAAAAACAGCCGTACTTAAGCCCTTTTAAGACTAGAACCCAAACTGAGAAGAAGGGACTATTTAAACATAAGACCTTTTTGTATGCATTTATTTACACTGCAAGTGGGCAAGCACCCCGTGGCAGTGGTATACACAATATAAACAATACACAATACAATTACAATACACAATACAATTACACAATACGCAATATAATTATACAATACGCAATACAATTATATACACAATACAATAAGAATACACAATACAATTTAACATAATAATTACAATAATTTCATGTCAAAATAAATGAGAAATGTAAATTATTAAGAATGAAAAATGGGTCTTAAACCATATAGGACTGTTTACCCTGGTTCTTAAAATTTTAAAAGGAAAGGGCATCAGTATGTGATAATATGGCTAAAATACAAGTTAGCTCTTTTTAATAGGGAAGCATGAAAAGTAAACATGTGATGGTTTGTAAGGAATAAAGTATTAAATATTCTGAAGTCCTTTATTCTGTGTGTTCGATTCAAAAAGTACTTAGGACATTTGGTAACGCTCTATAAATCCAGTCAGGAGTCTTATTTGACTTTAACTGTTTTACCAGATTGTAGAGAATTGTTCCCTCTTTCAGAATATATAAAAATCTCATTTTCACAAAAATTGACTTAAAACCTTTTGCCTCCCGACCACAGATTTTTAAATGTTAAGAAAAATCTATGTATTATATACATTGTTATTCATTGCAATGAGTTTGGCGAACAAAGATGGCAATATAAATGAATTTCTAGTATATTTTTCTTTGTACAAACAATTTTTAGTTGCTAGATATATTCATAATGTTGTAATTTGTCATGTTTTCAGATGTACATAACTAATGATTATTACAATACAACTACATTTATTTACTGCAGTCTATATTATAAATTTGTTTCACATCACTAGTTAATACTTGTACTCTAATGTATTTAGCTACTTACACACCCCTGTTCCTAATGCTTACAGTTCCACTTTATCTGGATTGCGTCCTCCACCACTCCTACCACACAAACTATATTCGCAACGCGCACACATTGCAAGTAACGGGATATTTGTCCGGGCTCTAGTGATCGCTTCTGCTATAAATATCAACATCAATAACTTACTTCTACCATCACTATTATTACCACCAACATTAATATAGTATAACCACTTTAATCTTTACCTACACGCCTACAATCAACGTAACCACTGTTCAACATCACGAATGTCATTATCATTATCACCATCATCAAGGTAAGGGATTGAACCATAAACCTGAAATGTCCCCTTAGATTGCATTTGCAAAAAACCAGAGTTAGCGTGGAATAATGATGTAAAAAAAGTAAATATAAGAATAATCTAAATAAAGTTTAAAACATTAATTAATTTCATATTTATATCGTCTAATTTGTGTCAAATTTATAATTGATTAAAGAATGATACTATAAATTTAGTTAGAATACGTAGGTAGGCCCTATATTAAATAGACTGCAACATTTTATATCTCTTACAATTTATATAATGATTTCGGCACCTGAATGTAACGTCGGCATTACTTTCGATATTCTCTTGTTAGACATTGCATAAAATCCATGAAGACATCAATCATCACATGTGACTAAATATTTATCTAGAATCCGTCTCCTATTTCAGAATTGTGCCGTCTGGAATTTCTCCCCCCTTTTAAGTTGGGAGTTGTGCAGGGCTCCATGCCAAATTCATCTCTACCGTTATCTCTCTGGTGATGAATGTTCCTCTCTGCACGTGGGACGCAGAGGAGATCCCGTAGTCCGGGGGGATAAGGCCGAAAAAGCGGAAATAAATCATAACGAACTATTTCCTCTTTCCCTCCCAGAACGCTGAAGTTTCTTTTCATTTCCTTACTACTTGTTTATCGACGAAGTAAGGATTACACTCTGACAGACGGAACTTACAGGAGTAGTCGTAGAGAGGCAACAAGGAGATACGTGCAAAAGTGCATTGTGGTACGTGGTAAAATTTTATGTGCTTTACAGGGTATCACACCAAGATGAGAAATAGTTTTGATATGTTTATTAAATTAATTTCGTCATAGAAAATATTATATTGTAATACAAATTTAATAGGTAAACTTATATGGAGTAGAGTAATGAGATAGTGAGACAATAAATGTTTATTAGTTTAAATAGTTTAAAATCATTAATCGATTACAAAGAAATGAAAATCATATAGGAACAGGAAGAATATACAAAAGTTAACAACAGGGAAGGAAGGATGGGACTAGCGTGGTGGAGATGGGAATTTGGAGGCTAAAAAATAGAAGAGGAGACGTAGGAAAGGATATATGTCATTTATGTAATCAAAAAGAAGACGCGATACACATTCTACTGTTATCCCTAGGAAACGAAAGAAGAAGAAACAATTTTATTGCCAAAATTAGTAATTATTAATTAAAGGGAAAGAGTTTTTGTTAAGAAATAAATAAAATGATTGCACGTATTATGGAATATATAGTAATAGTTATTAATATCAAAATGTAGTTAAGGATGCGTTCCTGTAAAACAGAAATGTAACAGCACCACAATTAACGAAATGATTTTGATGGCAATAATTATACAAATATACAAATAGGTCTGCAAATATTATTTAATACAAAAAATGTTATTTTTGGGCCTAAAACAAGCTATGAATTAGTTGCATCACATCTAAAAAGGCAAATATAAAATTATATATTCATATATTCGGAAATGAAGTTTTTAAGGGGACAATTTTTATTATTAGAGGAGAAAAATTCGGTCCGTGCCGGGGATCGAACCCACTCTGTAGGACAAAAAAATCTTTACGTAGGTTTTTAAGAGGAGTTAAAGATGTACAAGATTAGTTGACATAAAAACTAAGACATAAGAGAAGAATTATATTATTTCTAACATGAATGAGAGATTAAAAGATTATAGACAATGGAAAGAATGCAAGATACAAGATTAACTAAACAAATATGGAAATATAAACCTGAGGGAAATAAATTTTAGGCAAACGAAAAAAGAGATGACTGGAAGATCTTTGAAAGTGGAACAGGCAGATATCTCTCTATACCATGAATTGAAGGAGAAGAAGATATATTCAAAGTCACACACATGTGTGAACAGCAGTGCTCAATTTATACGAACAAGTCGTTACTGATGCAAGCAGATGAATAAGGGTTAACACAAAACAGGGAAGAGGAAATTACCTGCCGGTGGTGGGGGAAGGTAAGTTGCCTGAGAAATACAACTGTAGTTTATATTCGCTTGCCTTGGGAGATTACTTGAAAATTTACTTCCTTGTTACTTGTCTTGATTCAAAATTTGAGCAAGTTAATGTCTACATGTACCGTATGAAGTAACTTGCAAGATACTTCTTCACTTTACTTACATCTCTGCTTGCCCCGTATAATCCGGCATTTAGACTATATTATGAAGCACGATGTAAGTCCAGAGTTTCTTTATGTGGTATTAATATTGCACTGTGCTCATATGTTTTTATCTACCGCGACTAGATATGAAGCTTTACTATTTAAAATAAAATTAGGGCATCGAAGTTCTTCTTCTTTCTTCTTGAGACGCTACGTCTTTTCTTGGACCAGGTACGCAGAACTGGCGAGAGAGGAGTGAAATCATGGGAAAAGCGTTGGTTCCCGGTCCACAGTCCACCGGCGTTGAATGACGTATCTGTGACCCGTACGCAATCACATAACACAGACACTGAATACAAATCCCCTCCCCTACCAAGCCAATGAGGCATGAAGTGAAAGGAAGGGACAAGTGACGTAGTCTGGCTTGTGACGTACGCCACAATTGGCGCCCAGTTCTGCAAACCTGTCTTGGACAAACACTAAACTCTCTCATATTGAGGATTTCTCTGACCGTGTGGTCAGGACGATGTAGCGTCACTACGGAGAAATCATAAGACAGTAAGGCCTATAAGATAAGGAACAAACACCGATTCTCCGCCCACGATAGGGGTCAAACCACGGACCGCTTTGCTGAGAAGCGCACGCGCTATCCATTGAGATATAGCGACGGAAGAATTTTAAAGTACACGTGCAAGATTTTTATTTCGCTCAATTCGACAGAGAGTTCATGGAGTATTAGAATTTTGACAGACGGTTTTTCGTGCTGAGGAGCTTCTTTCAGTTTGCGTAAGATAAATTGATCGAAAAAAGTATATTATTGTGCAAATAGCAATTTAAGGTGTTCACAGATTAAATTATGGGCAAATTCGTAGGTTTTAAAGTACCAGCAGATCTTCTAGCAATTTTTTATTCCTTAATCTATCTGCTTTCCAGAGATATATACTGTAGTTGACAATCACTACCGAGCATAGTATGACAAATTGTATACTTGCATAGCCAAAACTATACTTTCTACTGTGAAGTTCACCTCTTCCCCCAGTATCTGCTTTTTTGAGTTGTCTCATTTTCAGGAAATCTATCAGGAAGTAGAAACTTTAAGACTTTTACATACGAGATGCGTAAAGAAAATAAGAGAAAGAAAACACAATTTCATGGAAAGATTTATTGGAACAGATACAACAATGTTGAGCTATTTTTCAACTTATTCCCCATCCGAATTGAGACATTTGTCATACCGTGGGATTAACTTTAGTATCCCTGTGTCATAGAAGTTTGCTATACAATTGTCTTTCTATTCCATCACAGGTTTTCAGTAAAATCTTTAAAAATATTAGCCGATAATTTTGTAGATTTTAACATCAAGAGTTCTTGGATGCCTTAACTATATTATTTTATATCTATTAGGCCTATATTCCCTTCCGTTCCTTTGGACTTGTACTTGCAGCATGGCTTGAGCAAGAATGGAGGACAATATTTATATACACTGAGTAACATAAATGTTGACGATCGGTCTTACTTTGTTAAATAACAATCCCTGTTCACGCTTCTTAAACATGAAGTTGGCGTGTAGTCGATTCAATGTCGTTACGAGACCGTTCGTCTTCCTGTGTAACCCAGCACCTCTGCCTCATGGAACATTTAACTCCACAGTGATACCCTAATTCCTGCAGGAGCGAGTGTGTTGATAAGGGTGATTAATGACTCAAATGGAGGAAAAACGTGGGAGGAATGCCGTGCACTTAATTTTGCGAAATCTGAATAAAATATAATATTATTCTCTTACAAATGTCAGCAGAGAAGTTAAAACTACGAATTCTGAACAGTAACGGAATAGTGCGAAGGAAGGTAACACAGTAAATTTCCGCACGATACGAAGACATTTAGTCTACGGTACAAGTGGCAGCATTTGTAGCTAACAATTCGGTAGAGAAATGGAAATTTGTCTAATTTTTGCTCATAATGTGCGGGTTGTTACGCGTTCCTTCAACTTATTTTCAACCGGTAATCAAAAAGGCATACGACTCGGTTAAGAGAAAAGTATTATATAACATTCTTATTGAATTTGGTATTCCCAAAAAAGTAGTTCGATTAATTAAAATGTGTTTCAACGAAACTTACAGCAGAGTCCGTATAGGCCAGCTTCTGTCTGATGCTTTTCCAATTCACTGCGGACTAAAGCAAGGAGATGCACTATCAACTTTATTTTTTAACTTCGCTGTAGAATATGCCATTAGGAAATTTCAGGAGAACACAGAGGGTTTGGAATTGAACGGGTTACATCAGCTTCTTGTCTATGCGGATGATATGAATATGTTAGGAGAAAGTCCACAATCGATTAGGGAAAACACGGAAATTTTACTTGACGCAAGTAAAGCGATAGGTTTGGAAGTAAACCCCGAAAAGACGAAATGTATGATTATGTCTCGTGACTAGAATATTCTACAAAATGGAAATATAAAAATTGGAGATTTATCTTACGAAGAGGTGGAAAATTTCAAATATCTTGGAGCAACAGAAACAAATATAAATGACACTCGGGAGGAAATTAAACGCAGAATGAATATGGGAAATGCGTATTATTATTCGGTTGAGAAGCTTTTGCCATCAAGTCTGCTGTCAAATAATCAGAAAGTTAGAGTTTATAAAACAGTTATATTACCGGTTGTTCTGTATGGTTGTGAAACTTGGAATTTCACTTTGAGAGAGGAAGAGATATTAAGGGTGTTTGAGAATAAGGTTCTTAGGAATATATTTGGGGCTAAGGGGGATGAAGTTACAGGACAATGGAGAAAGTTACACAACGCAGAACTGCACGCATTATACTCTTCACCTGACATTATTAGAAACATTAAATGCAGACGTAGCACGTATGGGCGAATCCAGAAATGGATATAGAGTGTTAGTTGGGAGGCCCGAGGGAAAGAACCTTTAGGGAGGCCGAGACGTAGATGGGAGGATAATATTAAAATGGATTTGAGGGAGATGGAATATGATGATAGAGACTGGATTAATCTTGCACAGGATAGGGACTGATGGCGGGATTATGTGAGGGCGGCAATGAACCTCCGGATTCCTTAAAAGCCATTTGTAAGTAAGTAAGATGTAAATCTTTTGCTCTCAAGTTCCGCTACTTGTGCAAGATCTCATGTAAGCACATAATTATCACAAAAGAACGGACAAAATGGGAAACTAACCGTGATTAAATTATTATTATTATTATTATTATTATTATTATTATTATTATTATTATTATTATTATTAATACTGCGTACTACAACATTATCGCTGCTTTTACAGCTACAAAGAAATCAAATTAAATTATGGTTTATTTAACGACGCTTGGAACTGCCGAAGTTATATCATCGTCGCCGGTGTGTCGGAATTTTGTCTCCCAGGAGTTCTCTTACATGCCAGTAAATCTAATGACATGAGCCTATCGCATTTAAGCACACTTAAATCCCATCGACCTGTGCCGGGATCGAACCAGCAACCTTGGGCACAAAAGACCAGCGCTACCCAGGCCGACATACAAAGAAACTAAAGTAAAATTGTATAATTTTGCATTGATAAATTTGTTAAAATCAGTGTCATTTTTCCGAAAGAGGAGATAGCTAGCTCACTCACTCACTCACTCTCTCTGTCTCTCTCTCTCTCTCGGTCTCTCTTTTCCTCTGTATATCAACGAAATAAGAAAGAGAAAGGTACAATGAGAAGAAGAGGACGAATGAAGAACAAGGGGAATAAAAGGAGAACAAGGGGATGATAAAGAAATCGAGAGACTAAAAGGAGATGAAAGGGATAAGTGGAGAATACAAGGAGAACAATAGGAATGCAAAGAGAAAAAGGTGAACAAGAGGTGAATAGAAGGAGTATAAGGATAATGCAAAGAGAACAACAGGAATACAAGGTAAACTAAGGACAAAATGGGAAAAAAACAAGGAAAACGAGGAAAACAAGTGGTATAGCATGAGAACAAAGGGAATACAATAAGAACAAGGGGAATACAATGAGAACAAATATGAAGGGAAAAAATATAGACAAGGAAAATAAGGGAATACAAGCAGAACAAGGTGACGAAAAGAAGAATAGTGGAAGAACAAGGGTGATAGAGAGAGAGAGAGAGGGGGGGGGGGTTTGCATCTTTATGTGACGGTCAATTCCCAAGTTTAGTTACCTTCCTATATATACTTCCTGCTACTATCTTGTGAGTAGAAAAAGGAAGTTAACAATAGATTCTGTTACCACTATACAAAAGGAGGATGATTAGAAATAAATTACTCAATTCCACGCAATTGCTAGATATTGCAAATGTCTGAAGTTTTGTTATGCAAAGTAACAAACATATAAACAAGCAATAGTACACTCGAAATTAGACTTTAATAACAATACTAATTGGACAACATTCTTAATTAAAATTACGAGGAACACAATGCAACAAAACTCAACAAAATGGTGGATTGGGAGGGAATGGGTGAGTACCAATGTACATTTTGAATTTAAAAGCAAGTACCAAATCAGAATCGAAAGAAAGTTGTTTGGGCAGTTCCCAATATGAGCATCTCTAGAGACAGCCACTTACCCAAGTGGAACCTTTAATGAAGAATCCTCTGTTGGACTAAGCAGATGCAAGCTAGTTAATATTGTTCAAAGAGGAATAGTGTATTAGAAGAGACTGTGATTAGAGATCTCGATAAGGAAGATATATTAGAGGATGGAAGTAGAGTACTGTTACACATTCCATAAATTTAATTAATTACTACAAATTTTCAATAAGATCATTTGGTAAACCGCAAAGAAATTCAGATTTTGGCTTTAAATTTAATATATCGAAACTGTTCCGAGAAACAGCGCCTTACATATTTTCGCGAATTCATGCAAGCACATTAAGCTATTTGAACTTTACAGAAAATTATAAATTCAGAGGAGACAGTCTACAACATATCTCAAGACTAGCAGGAAGTAGGCCTAAAGATTTTATAATATTATACACTATTATGAGAACTAAAAATTACAGATATTTTAAAAAATCAGCTGCCGAAAGTCATGCAGACATCGAAACAAAGAGAATGGCAATGTGTTGTTCTTTAATTACCACCGTTTCAGAGGTTAAAGCATTCTGAAATGTCGGCTATCGACATCTCTCCAACCATTTCTCGATAAACCCATCACACCTCAATTCCTGGAAAACTTCTTTGCTTCTAAAAGAATGTGGCACGAAGTGATTGAATTTTAGAATGATAAATGGATCAATTGATTGATAGGCTGAGGTTAGGTCAACAATCTACCTCTAAAGTAAATGGACCGTGTGACCAAAAGGGTATAGAGGATGGAAAATAATTCTCACTACGACCTCTGGCACACAGTTCAGGTTTCACAGTTTCATTCATCCATAGTTTTCTGCCCAAGGGTAGGTCTTTTACTGCAAACCCAGCAATCCCCAATCTATTCTATTTTCCTCCTTCCTCTTAATCTCCGTATATGATCCATATATCTTAATGTCATCTATCATCTGATATCTTCTTCTCCCGTTCATCATTCCTTCCAGTGCATCCTTCAGTAGACAGTTTCCTCTTAGCCAGTGGCCCAGCCAATTCCTTTTTCTCTCCCTTATCAGTTTCATAATCACTCCTTTCTTTACCCACTCTTTCTAGCATAACTTCATTTCTTATTCTGTCTGTCCATTTCACACGCTCCATTCTGCTCTATATCCACATTTGAAATGCTTCTAGCCGTTTCTCTTCACTTCTAGTAATATCCATGTTTCTGCCCCATACAATGCCACACTCCAGACAAAACACTTCACTAGTCTTTACCTTAGTTCTGCTTCACAAATAAGGCGAAGCTAACATCAGTATTATGGAATTAATATCAAAACTATCCAAACTTGTACTATTGTTTCAAGGATTACATTTTGTTACTTAAATCTTCAACTGAAAGTTATTTACAAGTGGTACCTGTCAGTCATTTAATTTTATTGTTTGACCTAAAAAAAGTATTAAAATTATTTATACTAGGTTCAATATACATAATAATATTATTAAAGTTATTTATAAAAATTATCATTAAAGGATTCGGCAGATCAATTATTTACACACACAGAAGTCGTATCATATTTTAGGTTATTGATTTTTTATTGCAGACCATATTGCCTTACTTCTATTACCTGTAGTCACTTGCATAAAATCAGAATTATACTTTTTGTTGTAATATATACATAACCAATCTAATGTCTACGTACACCACTTTCTTCATACTCAGTCCTCTACAACTACAAGTCACACAAACACAATATGCCTACTTCTCATAGGTACTACATTAATGTCATAATTCAATGGAAAGTTACTGATCTTGATATTTTCAGCCTTTTTCTTTTGAAAAATAGATACTGTACCATTTCGAATTAAAGCATATGATTTTATAGTAGGTACTTGAAAACCTAAAAGATATACCTACAATAAATCCATGGGAGGCCTTTATTTTCCTGTATTTCTAAAATAGTTATTTAAGATACAAGTTCGTAAAGTTTCTCTTTTTGGCACGAGTGTAAATTTATGAGACGAGTCGAAGCTGCAAATATTGTATTCTTCACCTGACATAATTAGGAACATCAGACGTTTGAGATGGGCAGGGCATGTAGAACGTATGGGAGAATTCAGAAATGCATATAGAGTTTTTTAGTTGGTTATTTAACGACGCTGTATCAACTACAAGGTTATTTAGCTTCGATGAGATTGGTGATAGCGAGATGGTATTTGGCGAAATGAGGCCGAGGATTCGCCATAGATTACCTGACATCCACCTTACGGTTGGGGAAATCTCGGAAAAAACCCAACCAGTTAATCAACCCAAGCGGGGACCGAACCCGCGCCCGAGCTCAACTTCAGACTGAGCCACGCCGGTGGCTGCATATAGAGTGTTAGTTGGGAGGCCTGAGGGAATAAGTCCTTAGGGGAGGCCGAGACGTAGATGGAAGGATAATATTAAAGTGTATTTGAGAGAGGTGGGGTATGATGGTAGGGACTGGATTAATCTTGTTCAGGATAGGGACCGGCTTATGTGAAGGTGTTAATGAACCTCCGGGTTCCTTAAAAGCCATAAGTAATAAGTATTGTAAATTTCTTGTCTCTGTGTGCGAAACGTCATTTTTACTCTGTGTAAAAGCCACCAAACTGGATATGAATTCCGCGTCTGGTAACTGTCACAGTGACATCCTCAGTTACAGACAGAGAATCAGCATCATGTCTCTGCCACGTCTCAGATTCTCTAATTTAATGCTACAAGAAAAAGACGAAATATAAACGTCAGTATGAGTTCCAAGAAGGAGATCGAAAATTTTTATTCTATTTTGCAGTGCTATTAAGTCTGCAGCATATGAATGACTGGATAGCAAATACATTAATTTTATTGTAATAGTCTACTTATTGGATTACCACAGTTCATACTACTCTAAATTTACAATGTAACCACCAAGGTGGCTCAGAGCAAGCTAGGGAGCAGGATTAAAATCCCGGTTAATCTACCCTAAATTTATAACTTATGTTGGCCAGCCTGTGGTCCGGGCAACAATGCAATATGGGGGTTTTCTCTGTGACACACCAACAATTTATTTCTCAATCATAATAATTATTTTTACCATTCGAGTACCGGTAAGAAAATAAAAAATTTGAAGTCACTTCTTCAGAGAGCTGTAGAGTAGAATGTACTCGTCTTTTTTATGATTATGATGATTATATTATCATTATTATTGTTATTATTATTACTTGTGGCAATAGTTGTAATTATTGTTATGCTCATCATTTTCTTTCTTTCTTCTTCTTCCTATTATTATTATTATTATTATTATTATTATTATTATTATTATTATCATTATTATTATTATCATTATTATTATTATTATTATTATTATTATTAATATTTTCACTCTTTCATTCATAGTTTTCTGCCCAAGAGCAGGTTTTTCATTGTAAACCCCATATTCTCCAATCTTTTCTATTTTATGCCTTCCTCTTTGTATTCGTATATGATCCATATATCTTAATGTCGTCTATCATCTGACATCTTCTTCTGTGCCGAACTCTTCTCCAGTTCACCATTCCTTCCAGTGCGTACTCCAGTAGTCAGTTTCTTCTGAGTCAGTGACCCAACCAATTCCTTTTCCTCTTCCTGATCAGTTTCAGCATCATTCTTTCTTCACTCATTCTTTCCAACACAGCTTCATTTCTTATTTTGTCTGTCCATTTCACACGCTCCATTCTTCTCCAATCCACATTTCAAATGTTTTTATTCGCTTCTCTTCACTTCGTAGTGAAGTCCATGTTTCTGCCCCATACAATGCCACATTTCATATAAAGCAGTTCACTAGTCTCTTCCTTAGTTCTTTTTCCAGAGGTCAGCACAAAATGCTTCTTTTTCTATTAAAAACTTTCCTTGGCATTGCTATCCTCCTTTTGACTTCCTCACATCAGCTCATGTTACTGTTTACTCTGTAGTACACTCTAAGTGTTTGAAGCTATCTACTCGCTCTCCTGCCTCATTTCGAATTCGCGCGTTTACCTTCTTTATTTTTCTTCCAATAACCATAGTATTTGTATTGTTTGCTTTTATCTTCATCCCACACTGCTCATAGCTGTCGTTTAACTCCAGTAGCATATCCCTTAGTATTGTCTCCTGTTATTCTATTGTTCTTCCTGCTACTATCACCTCTTCCATGTTTTGAAAACAGTTCCTCACTAAATCCTATCTACTTGGAGTAGACCATGAATAGGGCAGGTGATAAAGAACATTCTAGTCGTACTCCTTTCCCTAATATCACTTCCTTCTGACTTCTATTCTGACTCTGACTCGTTTCATACAGAGCTATTATTATCATACGTCCCAGAAAAGAGCGGCTGGCCGGTCGGCAGCGTCCTGCGTGGTTTCCGCCGAGCGCATAACCATTTCTCCGGCGCTTCTCCAATATATAACAGTACTAACAATAAATGTTCAATAATTTGGACTTACCATGCTCACAGTCGTTGCTGAAAATGACCCCGTTTGTCGCCACACACAACTGACATCTTCTGATAAACGAATGATGCTGGGTAACTTTCGGTGTTGGACCCCGGACTCATTTCACCGGCATTATCACCTTCATATCATTCAGATGCTAAATAATCTAAGCTGTTGATAAAGAGTCGTAAAATAACCTATTAAAAAATAAAAAGATAAACGAATGAACAACACTCTGAAATTCCAAATCATTGCTAGCTTGGATTTCTTCTCGTATGTAATCTTTTAGTTCATCTATAGAATGAGGATTATTTCTATGAACCCTACCTTTTAGTGTTCCCCATAAATAAAAGTCACAGGGTGTTATATCTGGGCTTCGTGGAGGCCTCAAATCATTACTGATTAGTCTCGTACCGAAAATATGCCTCAATTCCCTCATTGACATGACAGCTGTATGAGCAGTGGCGGAATATTGTTGGAAATAAACTGACAATCGTTTCGCATAATAATGCTACGTTTTCTGCTTGATTTTCGATTCTTCACTGAGCCTGTTTCTTTAAATCTTTTAGCGAGTCGTCTATTTGTTTTGGCAGAAGGCACAGGTCTGTTTGGAAACTTTATTCGAAATGTTCGTCTTGTTTTCGCACACGACCTTCTGTCTTTTATCTACGTATTGTATATATACACACATTCACACAATGAGAATTTGTTGCTAAGCATTACCTAGATACACAATAATCATTAAACTTTATGCACTAACGTTGTACACTTGAAGAATCGAGAGTTTCATTACACGACTTCTAACCACACTGAATGCCATATGGCTATTGGAGCTCGATTGCGCGAGAGAAACGGTAAAGCCTTGGTTTTTTTGAACAGACGCATGCTACGTGCGAGATGCGAGACCCGCCTCGCACAAATCCGAACTACACGAGAGATAGTGAGTGGTTTCTATAACTGCGAGATGCGAGGTCTGCGCACCTCGCAGTTATAGAAACCACTCACTATCTCTCGTGTAGTCCGGATTTGTGCGAGGCGGGCCGCGCATCTCGCACGTAGCATGCGTCTGTTCAGAAAAACCAAGCCTTTAGAGCGCGACGGAAACCACGCTGGGCGCGGATTTCTGGGACGTATGTTAATATTATTACTATTATAGTTGTTCGTTGTGGTAATATTTATGATTATTGTTACGATCATTATTTTCTTTGTTCTCATATTATTATTATTATTATTATTATTATTATTATTATTATTATTATTATTATTGGTGGATATAAGGCATCTTTTACATTGTTATTATATAATATTATTGTAGTCTATATTGTTGTAATGCACAATAGTGTTGCTGTCATTATTGTTGAAATTATCGTTATCACTAATATTATTCTTGTTGTGTTGATGTTTATTAGACATACGCCACACTAGCATTACCTATATTCGGCAGTCGATGCATTAAATTGCGTCTGTATGCATACATTGTCGCCAGAGCAGCAGAACACAGTCGTGATTTCAAACCCTGCATTCGTGTCTGACTCAAAGCGTGCACCGAATTATATGTTTAACTTCATGAAACGCTGCAGACTATTTTCAAGCCTCAATGCATATGAGAGGTAAATGAAATTCACTGCACAAAAGCCTCTGTGTATTTATGTAAATCCGCCTTGCAATGAATAATTCTACACTTACAGAATTTCCGTTAAACGTCTTATCCTAAGAGTCACTGTATGTGAAAGTTTAATTCACTGCAATTTATCATATATTTAAAATGATTAATATATTCCATTTAATTGATCAGTTAGTGGTGGCGTGATATGGAATTGGCCTAGTCTGTGACTAGTCTCTAGCACGTTGGTCTTTCATCCCAGTGGCCAAAGTTCAATTCCCGGCCTGCTCGTTATTGAATTCACAGACGTTTTTCTCTTTAATTCCATTAAAAATCTAAATACAGTATTCTGTTTCATCTGTAATCTACATTGGTTAAAATTAGGTTGATGTGAATTCTTGAGGATAGTACGGGAATCCAATTATGATACACTGCTTCGTCGATATATGAGAAAGTCAATGTTCATCTACTTAAATACAACACGCGGATTAAGTCTCCTGCAATCGGTAAGCAGTAGAGCACGAAAGTCGAGGAATATTATGAACAGAAAAACTTCGATCTTACGGAAATTGGCATTCAAGAGTTGTTAATTCATATTAAAAGTGAATGTGATACAACGTTAATAAAAATTAATTTTATTTCTTAGAATATGGAATATATCTATCTATAAAATTCAATAATAAATATATATATATATATATATATATATATATATAATCTTAAACTCTCCAGCAATATCCTTAATATTTGCGTCGTTTTCAAGACTTGAATAATAATATTTAGGCTACGTTTTCAAAAATATTTACGCATGAACGTTTTGTAACATGATGCCTTACCGTTACCGGTATGCGGGGTCTTGGATTCTCGTCACAACAGATCACTATGTACTGTTTTGCTGCTTTCTTTAGGTTCAAATATATTCTACTAAGTCGAAGGAGAAGTGTATAGGATTTAATGGTTTGGGGTTCGGGTCCTGAGATTTATCAGGCTGCTCGTTTGGGGATGGAACATAATTATTCTGTCAGGGTTCAGGCAGGGTGGTTCCCCTGCCAGCATCTTATTCACGAATATCATCCTGGCCAAATGTAGAACTTGTATAATTATGGCATATGGCATACACTGGGCTTATGCGTGCCTTGGTGTTTAAGGGGGAACATCCAGCTTAAATAAGAGAAACTACGTAAATTTATTTTTTCATTTTCTCAAGTCTCAATTTATTTTGCAAGTTCATGAGGTCATTATTCACATCTTCATTTACAAGAGCCACTATTTAGATTTAAAATATAAATTTTTTCCCGTGTTTTGTATGATCGAAATTTTGAAATTTTTTTTGGGACCAATCATAGTTTTCCTCATAGCTCACAGATTTTATATAATATTTTAAATATCTTTTGTCCGGCCAAATTCAAGAAGGCTGTGGCAACAAATTGAATCAATATCATTAAATTATTTTCAATTGAAGTGATAATATATATATTTTTTTAATTTTCCTGAAAATTATCACTCAGAATATTTCTTTAATATTAATAATGGGAAAAAGATATTAATCCACATTCCAGGTCATGACATATACAATAAACATGCAAAATGTCGTGCAATTATATTTAATAGTCTTTTTAGTTCTGAGAGAAATGGTTTGAACATTTTAAGTTTCAAAGAACGAAAGACAAACTTACCAACATTAAATAAATTTGAGGGAGGTGGGATAGATAGCAGGGACTGGCATAATCTTGCTCAGGGTATGGATGAGGGCGGCAATGAACCATTGGGTTCCTTAAAAGTCATTTGTAAGTAAATATACCTAAAATATCCGTCATGCATCTCATTCATTCGTTGGACTCTAGAAATCATCAATATACCACACCACACACACACACACACACACACACACACACACACATGCACGCACGCACACACACATGCACGCACACACACACAAATTCCCGGTCGGGGTAAGTTACCTGGTTGAGGTTTTTTTCAGGGTTTTCCCTCAACCCAATATGAGCAAATGCTGGGTAACTTTCGGTGCTGGATCCCGGACTCATTTCATCGACATTATCACCTTCATCTCATTCAGACATTAATTAATAACCTAAGCTGTAGATAAAATGTCGTAAAAATACATACATACATACATACATACATACATACAGTCGGCCTCGGTAGCGCAGTTGGTATAGCGCTGGCCTTCTGTACTCAAGGTTGCGGGTTCGATCCCGATCCAGGTCGATGACATTTATGTGTGCTTAAATGCGACAGGCTTATGTCAGTAGATTTACTGGCATGTAAAAGAACTCCTGCGGGACAAAATTTCGGAACACCGACGACGCTGATATAACCTCTGCAGTTAAGAGCGCCGTTAAATAAACCATAATTTAAAATTTTTACATACATACATACATACATACATACATACATACATACATACATACATACATACACTCACACACATTCACCTTCCTACACCATCTGCTTTGACAGCAAGATTTGTAATTGTTCATGAATGTAAAACATCAGCTGCAATTGTAGTAGTAAAAATTACACACATTTCAAAAGGGCCACTACGACAAACAAATTAATGAATAAAGCTACCATTCTGTACGTCTGTGTCGTATTCACCAATTCTTTTCTAGCGACTTCGCAAGATTAGGAAACTGAATTCGACTTTACAGGAGATAAAAATTTAATTTTCTCATGTACTTATCGTATGTTTCTCCTCTTTCATTTTAAATAATATACTTGCTACTTTTTGACTATACAACCAGAATGCATCTGCTGATAATAATATAACTTTCGCTTAAATCGTACAAGGCTATTTTATGATCATTGAGAAGCAGAAGGAAATCACTTATGAAGATGTTGTTTAGTCGACTGTCCAAAGACAGGTCTGAACCTCACAAATGTTACCAAGAAGGAACCACTTATGAGGCAACTATGCCAGGAAATAATGGAGTACAGTGGCCAGTTCCTTTCTCCTCCAACTAGCTACGTATTACAATAATCAGTCTTCAGATGTATACAAATAATTTTTCTTCTTATAATACTGTATATGTCGTCAAGTGAGATGTACATATCAGCCAGAACCTCAATGAGAGGATTTAATGAAGATAACGAAATTAATATTGTAAACTGGAATTAAAGTGATTTGTACAAATCGTTGCAATTTTCATGCCTAAGTGGAAAAGTCGAGTCTGAACAATTTGTTCTATCAGTTTTCTACAGCAGAAATGCTGGTATATATAAAAAAATTGCAACCTGCCAATGATGGCCTTTAATTGCTTTTATTCATCATACGGCACGTTAGCACTGCAGCAGCGGAAAAGTCCAACTCCAGCCGATTGATTTAACACGGGTAAAATATAACAGTCGTTCTTATAGATCTTGCTTTATCGTTTGCAATTAAAGGTGATAGTTTAACTTCAATTATGGTATCTAATTGTAAGTGGAACCTACTTTCTGTCTCATTCCATGAACAGGCCACATGACATTGCATTTCTCTCTGTTAATAATCACCACTTCTGGAATGTCGACAAATGTTAACCCAGACCCATAACCCCAGCTATACCTATAGGTTAATTACATTTGATTAGATTAATAGAAGTTAGAAAGTTTCTCACGAGACTTGGTTCTAGATTACCTTTGCGCTTTCGTGGTGAGGTTTTAATTAGATGTTCTGTACCGAAAGGAGTGTAATTTCCCATATGATCCATATTTTCACTAAGTTGCGTAACCTGTGTAACCTGTCTATTCAAACAGTCTTTTTGTAATGTAATTCTAACATTAAGCACGGAGAAGATAGCCTACAAAAATATTTAGGCCGTCAGTGTAGTAATACAGAGGCAAATGTTGATTTAACGGAAATCAATACAAATATTGACCTATGGAATGTATTGTCAATTGGCATGCATGCTACTTGATTTGTTGTTTGGCTGTTAGGCGAAACTGACATTTAAACTATCCAACCTATTAAGTTCACTTCATTGTAGTCGAACGTGTGACTTGAATGTAACATACTCCATATAAATAAAACATGCAGATTGTGCTGTGTTGATTAATGTTAGTGTCCTGCAATGTTAAAACATGAGAGGGGCAACAAAGACATTGCATACTTCGTCTTATTTCATATTATGATCGCAAGGTCTGTGCTAAAATCCTTCAGCAGCTACAACAGCGGTGACCAAAACTCGAACGGCCGTGATTACACGCGAGCGACAGCCTAAGAATTAAAGAGACTGGGGAGAGGTACATGGCATGAAAACTACAACCAGTGGTTGTTCATGCACTAACATTGAGTTCTTCATCAACTCCACGAATAAAAATCGCAAGCTTTGCTGTATCAGTAATGTCACTACTGTCATCAATAACCAATTAAAAATATATACAAATTTTCTTGCTTTTTTTTTTTAATTTTCCTCGTGACCACAATCAGAAATTTTCTGAATTCTCTTGTGAATATTTAGTCGAGAAATGCGCATTTTTTTCAAAATTAATTAACAACTTACATTGGACAAATTATTTCAGCCACCTTGATCATTACGCTTTTATAAAATTTTCCTATGTTGGAAGGCTTATGAGAACGAGCTATTTCGTTCGCCACTAGATAGCTGGCTTCCTTACATTTATTTATGTCATCTTTCACTTCATGACAATGATTTAAGGCTGATTTCAGGTCTTGGAGTTTAATAGCTCGTTTCATTACTACACTAGCACGTAATATTCAATCAGTTTCTCTATATTATTATTGTACTTATTATTAATATTATTATTATTATTATTACTGCTTGTACTGATAAAGCTATCAGTATTGTTATTAGTATTACTATAACAATAACAATAATAATAATAATAATAATAATAATTATTATTATTATTATTATTATTATTATTATTATTATTATTATTATTAAATCAGTAACTAGTAAATAACTGATAATAGTCAGCAAAATATCAAAAAATAAATTAAAATGGGGATATGGCGTAGTAATTATTTTATCATTCAAGGGCAGATGTAGGCCTATATATTGAGACATGTATATAAGAATTATGGTAACACTTGCTGATAAATAATAATAATAATAATAATAATAATAATAATAATAATAATAATAATAATAATAATAACAACCTGTAATGCCTTTGCATTCAGCGTAATGCCCTGTAATGTCGCTTCTATAAACTACTACTAATTGAACTGTATTGAGCAAAACAACATATTACATTTTCTTCGACAGAACAGCGAATAAATTTATTTTCCCATTCGTACGAAACCTTCTGTTCCTGAATTTCATGTTGAAGAGCGACAGAGGGTTTGTAGAGCGACACGGTACCGTCACTGCTTACCTTCAGTACGTGAGCAAGAAAGAGAGCAATGTACAGGAAATCCCCTTACCAGTATGAACGTCTTTGACTACACTATGTAATCACAATACCCAGTTTGGTCACCGCTGGGCTAGAACATGAAGGGGTGGGAGTGGAGGACAGCGAATATTTTTATAAGAAGGTGGAACAAAAACGACAGGCCTCCTTCTGCAGAGCGAACGTCGTCGAATGTACAACTTAGCTAAACTCAACAAAATTTAACGGAATATAGCTCCTGTAATGTACGACACTAATTGAAATGCTTATATTTGTGTAAAGGTAATATTCCCTTATATGCCATTAAGGCTTAGCGGGGACATGGAGATAGAAATCCGTTTAGTCTATTCATGTCCTCGTCACTAGAACGTGGTGGTGTGGTCGGTACCTTGCACCGAGCGCCTTTTAATGAAAAACGAGGTACTTAATTTGATAGGATCTGAGTTGTCGCCTGGACCGTTTTGGAAATTCTAGAAACCAGAAAAATGCCAGTGTAATTCGAGATTGAATCCGGGACCCTCAATGGCAGTTCTACCAACTGAGCTACCCTACCGCCAATTATATTGATGTAAAAACAAAAAACTGTTACGGTATACAACATTTTAATACCATACTTCTACGATATAGGCCTAGTCCACACCTGTGGAGTAACGGTCAGCGCGTCTGGCCGCGAAACCAGGTGGCCTGGGTTCGAATCCCGGTCGGGGAAAGTTACCTGGTTGAGGTTTTTCCGGGGTTTTCCCTCAACCCAATACTAGCAAATGCTGGGTAACTTTGGGTGCTGGACCCCGGACTCATGTCACCGGCATTATCACCTTCATTTCATTTAGACGCTAAATAACCTAGATGTTGATACAGCGTCGTAAAATAACCTAATAAAATAAAAAAATCTACGACAGGTATAGAACATTGTAACAAATTTACGAGGGCTATTCATAAATTAACTTCCGTTTACATATATAGCAGTAGTAATCGGCATAGCGACGCCGTCTTTACAGTGAATGTTGCGAGCAGTGGTAGAGAGGATCGTGCAGCAGTTACACGCAGTGCTACTCATGTTCAAAGTGTGTGCCCTTATTGATAATCCCGCCAGCCTTTAGATATGCTCGATGATAGACTTTTTGAGGCGAAAGCTGTAAAGCGGTTGAAATCCATCATGTTAGGTGATTTCTTTTTTGCATGATAACTTCCTCCCGCAGACTGCGTCTAAACTGCAAATTTTCAACTGGGAAGTGTTTAGTCATGCTCCATATGGTTCTGATTTGGAGCCTAGTGATTACCATCTTTTCATGCATAATTATTATGAAGAAGTGGCTTGCATCGCAGCACTTTGACGATGAGTTATATTCCAGCGTCGTAGGGTGGCTTCAGTCACAGGTGGGAGACTTTTATGGCAGCAGTATTCTAAATCTCGTTAAACGCTATGTTAAGGGGCGATTTCACCAACATGTTACTAATTCACAATTAACTAATCGTAATTTTACTTAAATACGGAAGTTGCATCTTATTTCATTCGTTTGAATTTCACAAAACTAATACGTACCTTTGAGCCTCTTCGTATTAGTAAACACTTCATTCCTCTTGCGGTATGACACTAACTTAGCAATAGCAGGCCATGGTCTATTGTTATTGTCACGCCTGCCCAGTCGATGGCTTCTGTCGATGTCGTGAGGTTGGACATCCACACCGATCCGTCGTGCCACATCCATAACGATCTTGTCAGTGTCCTCTGTCGCTTTCTCCGCCACTATCGATGCTGATAGTGCTCGAGATCGTCAATTTTATTCTCAAGCACCTCTATTTTCTTATCACGAGTCTCTAGTGTTGACTTCAGATCACTAATAACTTTGTTGTTGTCCTCAATCGTCTTTTGCAGCTCCGCTACATCTGCATTGGTGATACTTTCCTCCATGAGGTTGCTAAAAACTTGCAAAATTGCGGCAACTTGTAAAGATTCTTTTACCACGCTCTTAACACTTTCTTCCAAATCATCGATTTTTATGCTTTTTTTTCTGCGACATTATTTTCAGATAGTATCGCAACAATAGAACACAAAATAATGAATGAGAATATAACACTCCTGACACTCATGACATCTACTGTAGAGTTATAAGCCTGGAGCGTTCGTGATGCGTCTTTTCACTGTCCGCCATGACACACTGCTGTAGTGCTTGTGGTCATTTGTTTATCATCATTCACTTGAAGTCGAGCTGTAAATAATCGGCAGGGTGTTGCTGTTGAACATGGTTAACTGCACGTTTAGGGAATATGCCGATATGATGTTATTGTACGGCGAAGCTCTGTGCAATGTAGTTTCAGCATGATGGCGCACCACCTCATTTTGCTCTTGCGTTTCGTGGTCATCTGGGTCAACGATTTGGGCAACAGTTGTTAGGTCGTGGTGGTTAAATTGCTTGGCCTGCACGTTCTCCCGACTTGACTCCGCTAGACTACTTCCTGAGGAGCCACATGAAGGGATTGATTTATAAGACCCCTGTTGAATCAGAGGAAGATTTGCGTGGGTTTGGCGACGGCGGATGTTGGACTACCAGGTATTGTGATTGTGTGTACCAGAACATGGTACGTAGGTACCGAGTGTGTGTTGAAGTCACGTACAGTAAGCATCAGAAGTGGGAGAATTCAGCATGTGATGTGGTGGTGTTCTGTTTGTAGCATGGAAACGGTACGTTTCCGGACATGACTTCCTATGCAAAAAGTAACCGTCTTGGTCCCCACTACAAGCCGTCAAAGTCTGTAATGGAAATTTAGACACACCCTATATAAAATATATAGGGTAGTTTAATTAACAAAATACATTAACACTTTGTTTGCTAACACATGCTGAAAGTTTTAAAATGTACTCTGTTAACATTCTTTCGTGAATTTGGGTTCCACCAACGGTTTTCGGATGGATGTTATGTGACATTTTTGTTAAATTCACCACGGAACTTTCGCAAAAATTAGGAATTTTGTCATTGAGAAAACCAATGTCAGAACCAATACTTTTCTGAACGTGTTTCATCCGCTTCATAAAGAGAAAACTAGTGGAAATTTACAATGTTTTTGTCAGTTATTTGTTATTGAAACTATACCGCGAAACTGACAGTGTGAAAAAATAGACATTCCAATTTTACGGATTTAGATATGTATATTTATGTTGGTCAGGAAGACTCTAAATTATTAAGTAAAACGCTTAAGAATATTCCTGACCAGCCTAAAGTACGCGTGCTGTGATTGGTGTCATCGGCGTCACATGTTTGAGATAAAAAGGAATAGTCTCTACTGTCGGACTTTGACAAGACGTATTCCACATTGCAGATGTACTTGCGGTGTAGCCACACATTTTCTTTTAATTCAGAAACGTGGTCTTGGTCATGTTTAATAAATATTTAAAAACCTTTCGGACCTCTTTCTCCATCAAAATAATTAACATGTTCATAATTTTCATCACGATTATTATCGTCTTATCGTCATCACTATTACTGTGATCATAATTTTATTGGCATCATCATCATCATTATCATCATCATCATCATCATCATCATCATCATCAGCATCATCAGTGAGGGAAGTGGGAAAAAAATCAGAGGCGGTATGCTACCACAAGATTTTCCTCTGGCATACCTCGATTTAAAAAAAGGCATACTCCTTCCTTTACAACATGACATAAATGATGTATACAATAAATTGTTTCGTGCAGTCAGTAACGCGAATCTTTTAAGCTTACGCAACACGTTAAATTTCTTAATAAAATAATTTCAAGTTACTTCGGTTATTTACTGGATCGGGTAATGTCCTTTGAGACTTACCATTTAAAATAATGCCAAAGCTTCAAAGTGCCTTACGTAATTATTAATAAAAAGTGCAACAAAAATATGACAGTCATTAAATTGGCAACAGTGACCACCACAAGGTACAACCACAGCCTTCTATACTTGAAATACTATCGTTGTAAGCATTCCAGGGGTTGAGCTTATCAAATAAGCGTGTTTAAATGCACACTGAATACAGTTCCAGAAAGCTTTGGTTTAGATTTACGAAGCAAACAGATAGTATTCTTTGCTGTGAAGAAATGTATAAACAAATTTTTACGATTATATTCTTTCAGTGACTGTATGTCATTTTTCACTAACGGCATGTTTTCTGGCCATAGAAACCAGTGCCGGTATTCCATGCCGTAGCATACCGTCTCACTTCCCTCACTGATCATCATCACCGCCACCATTTTTATTTCATCTGGCTGGTCATACTGTTTTCTCTTCTGTTTGTCTCAACACTAAAGGAAAAATAGGAATCTTAAATCATGACATCAGTATGGCTGAACACACTTCAGCACAGACAGAAGTTGTATGCGTGCCATAAGAAGCACACTTAACACACACAAACCCGAAATGTAAATTTCCACCTCAATATGAATACCGAACCCGGGGCCACTTCAATTACAGTATCAAATGCTTTCTTTAAGTCGTAATAAATTTACACGCAACCACGCAACAGAGATTAATTTTATGTAATTAAACAGCATGAATCTCATTGAATTAAATAATTTGGAATATATGTTTATTCAAGTATACAGCTATAATAAAACAACTAAACGCCTGGAACATCATCGATGGAAATCTCTGCTGACGTTTATTTATTTTACTATTTGCTATTTCATTTGATATAATTTTTGTTATTCTAAATTTTTTACATTTCACGAGTTGTTATTTTATACGGTTTTAAATTATACTATCGCATGCAGTCATATTTTTGTTTACAGAACAGTCAGTTCAATTACAAATTGGATCGCAAATTTCATAATATTGAAACAAGTGCTGTAGACTGTGGGGGAAAAATATTGATGTGTCCAGTCTACATAATTCCATAAATTTATAAGCATTCATAATATACATATTTTCCTATGATATAGAAAAGTCGACCATCGTATGCATGGCAAGCGAGAGAACGACACTTTTGAAAATCAAGGCTGCGCGAATATAAACTACATACACTCATTAGGATAAAATCAGCTGCTACTTAGATAATCCCACTTCTGAGTCACATCCCAAGATATATTTATTATGTAACTTTATGTCGGCCATAATTTTCGCGTTTAAAGTCAATAGCTCTGGAGTTACATCCACTGTACGGCCAGCACGGAACAAACTTGGGGAAGAATTGAAGGGCTCCGTGCAAAAAGGGGAGTGGCTCCACTTTTTGGAGATATTATTGTTTTACTTATTTCATAATTTGAAGAATACGCCCGAACCTTTTAGTGTGATTCCGAGCATTTAGTATTAAGTTACAGTGGAGTTGGAGCTGAACTCCGATTGTTTCGCCGCAAAAAGGAGGCAGCTCCTGGAGCTATATACTGAATGAATCGTAAATACTGTCATTCATTTCAGGGGGTTATTCTTTGAGATATTTCAAACAAAAAAGTTTAATACAATTTTGCTCGTTTTTCTTCCTTTTTGAGGTAAAAATTCTTTTATATGAAACATATCATAACGTGTTTTGGGAAATCATTCATTTAATTCCAAATATGCTCAGTGATTTTAAGATAGCAGTGTATTATGATTTTTTAGTGAGAGAACATTCTCCAGTGGTTTAATCTGAAAAAGGATACTAAGAAAATACTTAAAAAATACATGTTAAAATAATCTGCATATTTTTAGTTCCCTGTTATTTTATCTTAAAGTGTCATAGAAACCTTAATTTATAAGTAAATTGGGCATAATCACAAAAATCTTAGGTATGGTATAATTATTTTAATTAATGAAAATTCATTCTTTTTATGTTGTAGGATATTTAAATCAGAACAATGGTTCTAATTAATACAAGATATCTTACCTTCTGCCCTGTATTCGGAATGCCGGAGGGGCTGAACCCATCCCGATTAGGTACCTACTAATCATGATGTAATGAAATATTACCTATGGTCAAAAATTAAATAAAGCCTGACTTAAAATCAAAAGAACCTACTGTTGGAGAGATTTTGGAAAGAGTTGCTATGAAAAGTAAGGAAATCCGGGTAAAGGCATCTATTCCGACAGTCAGTCATACAAGAATAGTACAACTGATTCGTGTTAACCATGATGAATGCAGAAAAATACTGTATACTGCAACTTCAATTTAGAGTCTTCCAAATAAAGTTTAAATATGTGATCTTACAGCAATTCACTAGCTATATAATGAAAAGCAAAATAACAAAACAAATATAGAAAAAGGCAAAAAAAAAAAAAAAAGATTTTTAAGAAACTTCAAAACCCTTGAGACACCTCACAAATTAAATATAGAAACTCCATATTTTCCACATTCCTAGTGAAAAGACAGATTTGTGCAACTCTTACATTTAGAAAAAAGATAAAAAAACAATTTCATGTAGATTCACTCCACCCTATTGGGTACGCAGCGATTCTTATGTAGTTAGGAGGGGCAGGTTTGGAAGTGGACCTAGCTTGAGGGTTAGTGGAATAATATTGAAATCAAATCGTTATCTCATCAACAGTAATCTCACTAGAGGTTTTAATTTATCTAGAGAAAATCAAAACTCGAGTAGGATTTAAATTGACTATTACACGATTAGAAGAAAGTATATAAAGATTAGAAGTAACAAAGTACTCCAATACAATAAAAATATTAATTGACTTACGAAAATACAACTGTCTTCAAATGTATTATTGTACAATCTCAACATTACGCTAGATGGCAATAGTGATTTATGATTATGTTTTCTTGTTATCAGTTGTGCCAACTATGGAATATTCATTGAACTCTGTGGACGGTTACTAGTCAAGAAGGCTTTGTTGATTCAGTTTCATTTTTATTAAAACATTTGCATTCCACTTCAATCATCCGGATCCCAGTAATCAACGTCACTTGACAAATGATCTTCAATAAATCTTAGTATTAAACAATCTCTGATACGTAACTATCCATAATATCATATAGCAGAAGCTATAACAAACATAACCTCAATAATATAAACAAGTGTTAGAAAAGTTTTAATTAGGGATGATGAAATAAACAAGAAACGTTTTAATTAACAATGATGGAATAAAAAATAAACATGAATAATTTTAAAAGAAACAATTATTGAAAGTACAATTTTCAAATTTGAATGTTTTAGTGGTTGGTGGTTCACTTTGCTGTTATATTGGACGTGTGCGTAAAAGAAGTGAACTCGTTGATGTACATGGTTTATCCCTCAACTTATTCAGGATTTCCGAATGGTGCTCTTCATATATGACCAGTGATTTTTATTAATTCTTGTTCTTGAATTGAATGCCAATGCGAGACATATTTGAAAGTGCTCTGTATCGACTGGAGTGGTTTGTAATTTTCTGTTTTTTGACGTTCAGACCAATGCAGTTTGAAATGTTGGCAAACAAAGAAACAAATGCTAGGGTAATGATAAAAATAAACAAATGCTAGGGACGCGATAAAATTAAACAAATGCTAGGGACGCCATAAAATTGTGCGATAATCAGCCATGATTGGTTGAAAGACGTCCTTTCGTACCGTTTTATTGGTCAAAAGTAGTGTGACGTAAAAGTGTAATAGTCAGAGGAAATCAAATTACGCATTATTTATAATTCAAATTTGTCATCTTTGGCATCATGCACCGTAACTGTAAGATCTTTACAGCCTTAAGTACCGTATTGACGTGTGTGTACCGACATCACAACAATAGTCTAATAATGACAATATAAAGCAGTGAATTGAAAAAAAAACGGAGATAGCCTATTTCGAGAGAATCTGACCTTAAATTGACTTTATCCACCGCAAATTCCGCTTCGAACTGCAGGAAATTTAACTCTGATTTCCGGCGTGAAAATCAAAGGGCATTACTTCATATTATCGCTATTTCTTCTAACAACAGCACAAGTACCTGTGACCTTTGAATGCACTCAGGTTAGATTTTATTATTCAGTCCTCTTTAGATGATAAGTGTGCAATGGTGTGTAAAATTGTTGACTGCTTAGTAATTTTGTAAAGTTCCAAACAATAAACCATTTAGTGGCCACCGTTTTAGCATAGGAGTTACTGAGTTTGGCACATGCTTAAGGGTTGAGAGTTCGAATTCCTGTTGGGCTGATCAACTGGTTGGGTCTTAACGTGAAATGTTTATGCTAGCAATGGTTAAAATTTTACTCGTTTCAATACGTGACGTCGCTTGCTTAGCAATGCCAATGAGTCACATCACATTATTCTTACGCCTTACTTAGAAACGGACCAGACTACTGCATGAATTATATTTCATATTTTTCCTTCGTAGACCAGTCATGTCAACTGATGCCCATAGGCGCAAGAGCGCTCCTTTGAGCTCAGGAGAGCCTGAGCGCTTTACAGCGGAATGGAATGAGACAGACGAAAGAGGTAATATATGCCGCTTGGTTCGAGCTATATACAGGGATGGCCAGCACTGATTTAATGGATAAAGGGAAGAGAACTTATTAAAACTGTATCCATGTTAAATTTTAGATTTGTTTGAGAAGTATAAGATAAGTACAGTATAAGGATGTAAGTTTTAATTTTAATGCCAATTTTTCACAAGCTTGCTTTTTATTCAAAAGGAATATTTTCTCAACTTTTTTACAGAAAAGCGAAATTTCAGATATTTTATTTTGTAGCCTTACAGGTACTGAAACAATGTTTTCCTAATTCTAATATATTGTAAATACGTATTACTGAAGATAGTGTGTTGAGAAATGCTATGGTCAAAATTCTTACAGTGGTCATTAATTCAATATGATAATAAATGAGGGCCTCAGTATCAAAACGGGACAAGTCAGTTTTTTTTAATGGAGTTAGTGATGTGTCTTCTATATAGAAACTGATTGCTTTCTATCCTTAAAATGCCTGATTCGTAATAGGTCACGTCACTGAAGTACAGAGCTGTGAAATCAAGCAGGCAGATCAAAATGGGTCATCTTTTTGCTTATGAATGATTCAGAATGGGACATGTCATCTTTACTTTTACATGGATCGAAATGGGCCATCTTATACGTTAAGACACTAGGTATTATGTTAGTACGTGAAACAGAATGGGTCTTGTCAATTGCACATGCGTGTTTCGCACTACATTCAACTATTACAATTTTTGTTATGGTGGATGTGTTGAGATCGTGTTCTGTACCGTTCAATGTGTATTTACCAATTTTAAGGTAAGAAATCTTGTTGATCCATTTTTGTTCCCTCATAGTTACGTATTTTACTGCTATGCTGTATTATGTGCTCACACTAAGGTCTTTTTTTTATAATTATTTCTTATAGGAAATGTAACAAATAATGTCAGAGACTTCACCAACAATGGAATGTAGCACTTCTGTTGGCGAGTTACAATCTGTTCCCGAAGGGAGGAAAAAGAAACGAAGACCTGAATCGTGGAAAAACATTAAATCAAAACGTGAAAGGTAAGAACAACGTACCTATAACTGTGAAATAAATATGATATAAGATATTGAGTTTATTTAGTAATACGCCATGTGTTTGACAGTATGATGTGCTTTCAGAAGGTTATTTCAATCTGTCCTACACTTATACGCGCATCCAAGTCGCTCTCCCTAGCACGAGTACGAGTTTTGTTGATAGATCACAGCAGAGCATCACCCATTATTGTCAGTGTTTTGATGTTTTATTACTATAGTTCTTATAAAGCTAACGTGTGCGTTGTATTACTATACTCTTTACAAATATAAGACGGGCAGTGTTTTGCTATAGTGTCCAGAAATCTAACATGATTATTAATTTCACTAAATTACTAATAAATCTGGTAAATTATGAAACCCTTCAAGATTATTAGGAACATACTCATGTGCAGTCGCTTCTCCGTGCGGTATTATAGCACGTGGTATTTCCGGATATTACTTTTAACAAACAGTACTAAAATTTGAGAAAGTTATGTTCAAAGAAATAGATAATTTAAAGAAATGATTGTATTTTTTTTATAGATACTCGAGTTTGAGGAAACCAGCCACAATACCTGCTTGCAGTCACAGGCAGCAAAAATTGGAATACAACAAGATAACTCCAGAGGATGCATCCTTCTTTGGAAAATTATTTTTAAAGCTTCCGGAGTATAAATCACAGGATGAGTTCATCTTAAGTCATGTTAGCACACGGCCCACTGCTACCAAAGGAAAGACAGAAACATACTCTGCCTCATTTTTTGTAAGAACAAAAAGCAAGAAAACGGTGCAAGTGTATAAAACACTGTTTATGTCAGTTCTTTCCAATGTTAGCAGAGGAAGGTTGGGCCGTTTGCTTAAGATTTATTATGACATAGGAGCATGCAGGAAAGAAAATCGTGGGGGAGATCGGAAGGCAACTAAATATGGACTTTGCCGCGAATCTGTCAAAGGCTTCATTGAGAGGTTATTTTGCAGAGAAGCACATTATTCACGTCAAGGTTAAAAAAAAATTGTACCTACCCATAGAATTGAAGTCAATTAGAATATGTTGAAATCTCTACAACAAAAATTTCGCACCTACAGAAAATGTACCGACAGTAAAGCTTGGATTCTTCCACTCCATATTCACAAAGCAATTTAACCTTTCTTTTGGTGTTCCAAAAACTGATGTTTGTTCAACCTGCATCCAAAACAAAGACATCATAAGGAACAACACTGCAAACAATCAAGAAGCACGAGTGAAGGCTATGACAGCCCAACGTGTTCATTTGCTGCGAGCTAAGAGTTTCTATGAAACAATGAAAGAAACTTCGTCAAATCTGATAACATTAATTTTTGACTGTCAACAAAATTTCGTACTCCCCCGTCTTCCAGATCAAGCAACTTACTATACTAGGCAATATTATATGTTTAATGAAACTGTTGTAGAGCAACGTCAGGACTACAGATTATCACCACGCAATGTATTTGCATATACATGGCTTGAACATGAAGCACCCAAAGGAAGCAACGAAATTGCGTCAGTCATTCATCACAGATTGCAGTCCACTGATCTCACCTCAATAGAACAAATTCGCCTCGTCTCCGATGGATGTGGAGCTCAAAATAAGAACTCAATAATGCTTTCCATGGTCTGCTGGTGGTTACAACATGTAGCTCCTCCACAACTCAAATATGTAGAACTCTTGTTTCCTGTTGTCGGCCACAGCTTTCTCCCTTGCAACAGAGTATTCGGAAACATTGAAAAGTATGTTCGTAAAGAGGAATTGATTGTGCATCCAGAAGAGTATAAGACGATCATCAGTAACCACGCAACTGTTCTACACCTGGGCAGTGACTCGAAGAGTTTTTCTAGAGATATAGTAAAACCGACAAATTCACTACCATTTAAAATATCTGAAGTAAAACGAATGTTTTTCACTAGAAAAAGAAATACAATTAAATTTCAAGCAGAATCTTGTTTTCGTTTCCAAAGCAACCAACCATCATCATGTGGACTGTGTAATCGAGGGAAAAGTTTCAGTAGGGCCTCATCAGGACCTTCATTATCCACATCAATAGTAAAAATCAATCCCTTGAAAGTAAGAGATGTGGATAGGCTCTTACAGAAACATTTTGGTCACTCATGGAAACAAAATGAACGTCTGGAAATCTACAAACAAATCAGTGAGAAATGTTCTCCAGATTCCAACACTGAACATCCAGAAGATGTTGATGGTCTTAATACATCTTTCTGTTTGGATGTTGATTCCTGCACACATTTTTAAATAATGTTTTATTCAGTTACCACATCATTCTTTATTTCAAGTTTTTCAGTTTCCCCTGTAACACTACTTTTTTCTAAAATATGATATTGATTGTTAGAAGACGTGTCAATGAGCATCAATAATGATATTGATAATAATTTTAACTTGTAATGAAAATCATTATAATATTACCTGCAATGGTTAGAATTTATTACTAATTAATAGTGATGATAATAGTTTTCATTGATCAATTTTGATGATGATGATCATTATTTTTATGAAAAAGTAACAATTCTGTTTTCTGTTTCTTTAAATAATATTGCAACTGTAATTAAAAATGATGATTAAAATTTTTGTGGAAAAGTAACATTTCTCTTTTCTGTTTCTTTAAATAATATTACAATTGTAATTAAAGATGATGATTATGATTTTTTCGAAAAGATAACAATTGTGTTTTCTGTTTCTTTAAATAATATTACAATTGTAATTAAAGATGGCATGGTCACAATTATTTGAAAAATAAGACCACAGAAATTTTACAAATTAAAGCATTAATTACATTGCCATGGAGAGTATATTTTCCAGTTGTACGATTCAAAATGGGTCATGTCAGAGTGAATATAACAAAGTAGGTCAAGTTAAATTTCATTCCTCTCTCAAAGCTACATTTTGAGAACATAATTTCAATTTCAGTGCGATATAAGGTTATTGCTATCATAGCAAGTGATAGAAAAATAAACCACAAACCTAAACATGATGTGATAAAAGATACAGTTTTTAGACTTTATTTTAATTTTAACTTTTACTAACATGACCCATTTTGATATTATGCCCCTCAAATAAAAGAAAATATTACAGTTATATGATCATACAACTGTAATATTAACTTTAACTTATTATAATACTGAAGATATTGTATTAAAAATTTTGAAAACATTTGCATGGAGAATGTTTGTAAGGAAACGAATTGACAAAGCAACTACTGTTACATCGTAAACTAAACATATGAGTCTATGTGTTGTAAAAACGTCAGCTCTACAGTTTCAGTAGATTTCGAGAAAATAGTTTAATATTCTGATGATAGGAAGTTGCGCACCATTATCACCTTAAAAGCATAAAGCGATGAGAGTTTTGTTATGTAATATTAGTTACAGTTGAAACATAACCAGCCACCGGCGTGGCCCAGTCGGTTAAGGTGCTTGCCTGCCGACCTGAAGTTGCGCTCGGGCGCGGGTTCGATCTCCGTTTGAGCTGATTACCTGGTTGGGTTTTTTCCGAGGTTTTCCCCAACCGTAAGGTGAATACCAGATAATCTATGGGGAATCCTCGGCCTCATCTCGCCAATTCCCATTTCGCTAACACCAATCTCATCGACGTTAAATAACCTCGTAGTTGATACAGCGTCGTTAAATAACCAACTAAAAGAAAACATAACCTAGGTAACTTTGTTTTGTACTGTAATATTGTTTTGATTAGTTTATACATTATTTTTACAAGGCTAAAGATACCATCAATATCAATTCCATCTTACCATGTCATACTCAGTCTCTTTGTTTGGAATATCACTTTCTTTATGAATAATGTGTTTCATTCACTTAATACAGTGTAGTTGTACTACTATGGAATTTATGCGAATATTCCTTCTTAACTCTTTATTATGTTATTAACGTTTAAAACACAACTACAATATTAAGAAATAATAATTGGTGTTAGTACTTTTATTTTACAGATAATATAGAACATATAAAACAGAAAGAAGTCTTATAAAAATAACGACATTAAATTTCACGTTCCGTTTGAAGTTTGTACGCTACTGTTTTATTAATCCAACAGGCTGCTTATTCTATACATAATCCTTCCTCCTTTCATACCTAGCGCTTAATGCTCGAGCATGACGTCAAGGTCAGAAAAATGCACTTACTTTGACACCACTGATTTACATTCAAAGTCTGTTCCCATAGCGCGCTTAAAAGAAGATGTCGTGCATGCGTAAGTACATTGATAGTTAATTCATCCCTGTCTGTAAGCCTAACAATAACATATCACTTAGGAATATGGTCATAACAATTACTTTAATGTGTTAGAATGAAAACTATGTTATAAATTATCTAGTTGATTAGTTTTGGCTTCGTATCAGCCATCTTCAGAGCTAGCCTCTCCACCGCTGTGGAGTGACGGTTAGCATGCCTGACCGTGCAACGAGCGGGCCAGGTTCAAATTCTGGTTTGAACAAGTCACCTGGTTGAGGTTTTATCCGGGATTTTCTCTCAATCCATTAAGAGCAAATACTGGGTAACTTTCGACGCTGGACCCTGGACTCATTTTGCCGGCATTATCACCTTCACCTCACTCAGATGCTAGATAATCATAGCGTCGTAAAATAATCAATTAAAGAAAAGAAACGTCTGACTAGCCGAAACTAATCAACTAGATAATTTATAACTTTGTTTTCATTTTTAACACATAGAAGTTGTTAATATAACAATGTAGTTCATTGTATTTCTCGTGGTGTGGAAGAGCATGCCTAATGGCCTTAACTCCACCAGAGTAAATATATAAATAAAATATTCCTACGTGATAAAAAGTGTTAATAGTATATTATGCGAGTTTCATAATTTTCACACGAACGTCTTAATTGCCAGATGCATACATACAACTGCTTTTGTCAGACCATAATTAAATCTATAAATTTGAGGTTTTACAAATATCGTACCTTGTTACTTTGCTGACAATGAAATGGTGGCCATGAGTGTATTTTCAACGTTTTTCCGAATAGTGAAACTGATGGCAGGCACGGAGCACTTATGTTTATTTCGAAATAAATGTCACTTTCAAAACTCGCACCTGCCATTTTGAATTGCAGCTTTCAAGGCTTGCGTGTTGTTGCACGTACATTAGGCCTATTAATCAATATTGCATTTGTTGGTAATCGATAGTTGGAATAACATAATGAATAGCAGTACTTTAATGTATGATATTAAGATACAGTTACAGTACGTGACATGTAATTATCGTATTTTAGTACGGTCGAATAAAAGAAGTACCGGTATGTAATAAAAATGTTTAATTAAATGTCGTTATAACGAATGCTACAGTATAACGAAATATTCTGTATTACGAAATTATTTTCTGTCTGCTTCCTCTACCCATAAAATTGAGCGTTAAAATATTTAAATTTAACTACTCGTAATTTTTCTTTTTACCAAATTATCAGCCTAACAATTTAAATATATATTATGGTACAATTAATTAGTCGTTTAACATATTTTATACAGGGACATCATTTTATTTTTACTTCAATTTTTATTGTACCTGAGTTTTTGAATGTACTTCACTCCCACCCCTTCCAACCGTTCACAATACAGAGCCGAGGGCGCGTAAGCAATACTGAATACAGTACGTTCCAGAAATATGTTCGCGTTTTCCTGTGACGAAAGAGCTTTCAATATTGAATCATATTTTCGCACGGTACTGTCGTCCGTTTGCATACGTCGCATCCCGGTTTCCCCCACCTGCTTCTGTTCGCTCCTCTGTAAAGTCTAGTAGCTGGGCTGTCTTAGCTCTTTTCTGAAAACATTAATTTCTGTTAGGAATTGGACGTCTACGTAATATTACACAAGTATTTAAAATAACTTAAATAAAAGGGTCTCGTTAAGTAATTAACTGTCACGTGATTCCCTCCCCCTTTCTACGACCCTGCGACAAAACCACTTGAACGGACAGTAGATAGCATTTCTGAGTAATTTTATCTTTTCGGATCGGGCAGAAGTGAAGATTGAATTTACAGTACGTAAGGTACTCTTTTCTAGAGTAGGTATAGAATTATTTCAACATGAGTTACTCGTACGAAGGACGAAACTGGTAATTGGAATTAGGTACAATAGTCTATAGTGTGATAATATGCACAAAACAACTGAAGCCTGTATCGAAATGAACGGCCATCATTTTCAAAAATGTGTTTAAATATTCATATTATGATTATTTTTCAATTTAACTTTATTCTCTATATTGTACGCTAATGTGCTGTAGACAGTATAATATACACTGCATAATGAATACGTTCGCATGGATAGCTCAATTCGTGAGTAAAAACACTAAGTGTTAATACTGTACTGTATTTTGGTTAAACAAAAATCGTAATGAAAATTATCAAACTCAAAATTGCGATATTTCCTAGTTTACGTAAATGGATGAACTACTTTTCTTCCCTCCTATACCTACTCCAGTCATGGAAGGGGTAGCAAACGGTGTTTCCTGTTTCAATCGTTAATAGAAAGGTATAGCCAGGTTAATATTAAAAATGTTAGTAAAAATAAAATGATGTCCCTGTATTATAATAATATTGCAATTGCATAGTGACCACGTAGTCACTAAATATCTAGCTAATGCAGTATATTTACTATATTACAAATGTTCCCGAATTTTGTGTCATGCAGTTGTTTCTTTGTTATCCCCATTTAGTTTCCTGCTACCAATTATTACTCATTGCTTTCGCAACATGGCACCTCTTTTGTTACAAAGTGCTTCATAAAACTTGAATTTTGTACTTTTCCTATGCTTTTTATACTTTTTTTCTTTACAAATGTAAAGTTCAGTCTTTTATTTTTCCTAAGGATCTTCTACAGATCTACAGTATATGCAAAATATGCGGCGTTTATGGCATAAGTATAGGAAAATGAACATACATGCCTTTTTCTTTAGAGAAATAACAAATTTTTGATATGATGAAATTTCACTATAACGAAATAATTGCAGAGAACCCCAGGATTTCGTTACATTTGGATTTTACTATGTTTGTGTATATATAGATAAAAATGGAGAATGGAAAATTCTGGAGGAACTCTGCGTCCATTATGAACCTAGAAATTGTGTGCCAAACCTTTGTTCTATCAACGTAACCAGAGCAGCTTAAGTCGGTTTGCGCTGTCATTAATGTTGTAGGAGAAACTATTCTGTCTGATGCACGAGGCTACAAATTACACCTGTAGTCAGTCATGCAATATGTTGGACGTATGGCAACTTCCCATAATATACGAGAACAGAAGTATTTTAGAATCCAAGTTGTAGTTTTGTGTTGGTAACGTAATTTGTGGCACACTTTAATATCTCACTAATGAATGTTTGATATTTGCATGCAAGTAATTTTGTGATGCATTCGCGCATGTATCAGAAATGACTCTCAAACCCTAGACATATTCGTCTGCAAGTTATTGTCACATGCCTCCCAAAGGATTGGAACATACCTAACTTTTTAAATGTGTCTGATTTATGAAACTTCTCCAATTTCACTAAGGTAATTAAGAATTGTTTTGTAAATTCAGTAATTTTTTTAATTAGTATAAATGGAGCAACGACTTTCGATAAGTAAAGGAGGTCTGTTTATTTGTGAAGATTGTAATACTAATAAGGAAAGCTCACCAAGTGATAATAGATTTTCACAATGAATTTTCCACCATACGCTCCATTTCAAATAAAAAAAAAAATATCTGTGGTAATGTCACGAGAGGTCTGAGAATTATCTGGCAAATCTCAGACCTCGAGTGACATTTGTTAGGACTATTCGTGAATAAAATATAAATGTAAATAATATGTCCCTAAAATTCGATCACAAAATATTAATAATTGTATATTTACGAATACTTAACTTATTCAGACATTGTGAAGTTGAAATAGATGAATATCGATTACTGCAATAAAGAAATTCGATGTTATTATTCAGTAATGCCAATTGCGAAAAGGGAAATACAGGTTTAACAATGTTAATTACATGTACTGCACTTTTCTCTTATTATTATAACATAAATACATTTTCATTATCTGCTGAAATCACAGTTTAATTTACAATTTTATAATATAATTACAGTAACCTGATTAATATATTAATTAAATGAAGAATTGTTGAAAACGCAGTTATCAAATCTAAATGGAGAAAAGTAATTTTTTTTTCAGATAGTCTACAATAGACATGAAATTAGAAGATGAAGATGTAGATGTTTGGGTTTGGTATGCGATGATGTTATATAAATTTGACCATCTAACTTTCTATTAATTGTTTAATTTCATTCACAAAATACAAATTTTATAGGCTACAATTTTAGGTTAAGTTACCCGTGGGAGCAAGACCAATGTCAGCTGTGGCTTATTTCGACTTACTCAGTGCTACAGGAAAGCATTTTTTATAGCTCGACAAACGCATTCTCGCTGTAGTGTGTAACGGAACTCTACACAGTTCAGTATTCCAATCGCGTATGCATGCAATCTGGGAAGAATATTGAAAGAATCTAGTTTAAAAGGTACGTTCAATTAAGATGCATGAAGATTTTGTCTCTACATGGTGCGCCGTTTTAAACGTCGTCTTCACTGCGTAAATATACTAATTAATATTAAATATCAATCTTGCAATCATTGCTTTCAAGTTGAAAGAAAAGTTTAACCGTGTAGTTGCATCTTAATGTATTCGTTATTATCAATTGACGGGGAAACAGTTGGCGACAACGACTAAACAAAAGAACGACCATGCGATAAATTGATAGCGATAAATCTAGCTGCAAAAATTATCGCAAAGTGTGACTGTGATTGGTTGAAATTCAAAATTTCATTACACTTCATTGGTCGAAAATGGAATGACGTCATATAAACGAAATAGTCCCTATAAATTTCTAAATCCGGGAGACTTAGTCTTCAAGATATGATTTTTCAAAATAATCGCTTGACTCTCATATAAGTATCATATCTGCATTGCCATCGTGAAGAAGAAAATGTTTATTGCCACAAATGTTTATGCATTGCCCTGAAAATCAGTGAAGTTTATGAAAACTCACCTCTTCAAGCAGTTTCAAGAAGCATACTTTCCATCTATGTCAGTGATCATAGCATTCTTTTAGTAGACTCGTGGGCCATTTACCGAGGTAGACAGTATGTAGAAAGAATAACTCCAGAAGGTAAAACGGTGGAAGTGTTAACAATTTCAAAGCAAACAACTCCGATTGTTCAGCCTCTTGACGTTTATGGCTTTAGGCCTTGAAAAAATTTCATTAGGAAGTTCTCTGATAGTATTTTGTTACTTGGCACGAATATTATATTGAATCAGAGAGATAATATGATAAAACTGCAGTCCTTTATACATGATCAGCTTTCATCTCTTAGATTTGTGAATAAGTTTAAATATAGTTGACATATAGCCGGGCTACCTTGACAAACCTGATAAATTAGTCACTCCTGTAGGATTCTATTTTCACGTTAATGTACAGAACTGCTCTAAAGCTGAGTGAACTTAATGAATATTATATATCTGATATGGCATTTTCATAACTTATATTATTTAAGGAGATTTTGACAGTACGCTAATACAGCTAGATGAGATTTATTGGCTGATATGTTTAGCTAGCAGATAGCACTGATTACATCAGCTGTTCGGCCTATAGCTCTGGATTGAAGAATTAAAAAAAAACCATATCTCGAAAAGTAGGCTTTCTCCGGATGTAGGAATTTATACAGAGGTTTCTTATTTCAAATGGAACGCATGGGAAAACAATGGTTGTGAAAATCCATTAGCACTTGGTGAACCTTCCTTGTAAGTCAAAATCATCAATGATGAAGGATGGGTGGAACGGAGAAAAGTTCTCTCCGGCACCGAGATTTGAACCCGGCTTCTCAGCTCTACGTGCTGACGCTCTACCCACTAAGCCACATCTGATTCCCATTCGATGCCGGATTGAACCCTCTCAGTTTATGTTCAACCTCTTAGTTTCCCTTTAGTGGCCAACCCTCATGCACTGCATCACAGATATGTGACAGTGGCGCAATGTCCAACAGATTAATGTGCTGAGGTGCACTCATTACGAGTAACTAAGCGGCCGGGATCCGACGGAATTAGCGCCGTCTTAAATCACCAAGTGATTATTTTCGCATATCATATATTACGATGTACCGAAGTACGTATGATATTTCCATGCTGAAATTCTGCGTCATCATATGTATGCAGAATTTCTGCATGGAAATATCATATGTACTTCGGTACATCGTAATATACAAAATCATCAAGATCAAGACCGACCAGATAAACGTATATCCTGTAGCTATTTTGCTGCTGTGTTAAGTTGTCCAAGCTTTCAGGACCATCTACCAAACGAACGTTTTCTAGCCCCTCTTTTAAATTTCTGAATGAAATCCACTTCAAGATTTCGCATGACCAAGGATACTATAAAAAATAAATAAATAAATAAAAACATAGACACTACTACAGCGATTAATAATCTTTAAATGATTGATACCTATTATACTACTTGATCAGTTAGTGTTAATTTTGACATAACCACTAACATTTTAAAGTCAAGTTTTTGTAGATTTTTGACAAGTACTTAATTTTAAAATTATTGACATACAACAACCAAATATTTATCCGGTGTGTTCTGTAATATTCCAAATTAAAAACGGATAAAATTAAATGTCTATAATTTACCATTTCTGTTTGGTTAAACTGTATTGTGCAATTCACCATATTTTTATTTTCAACGCAGCCATTGTTTCTTCTTTCTTTCTCTCTTTCTTGTTCTACTTCACTTCTTCTTTTTTCTATATACACTTCACTTCAGATGTGAGAGGGTGATTCATTGAATCACACACTAGACATATCACAAATACGGATCTCCCTAGTCGTCGGATCGACATGGCTTATGACAACGGACAGGCACCCAGTCTCGTGGATGGAAAGATTACAGCTTATATTATACTTTCCAAAATAAATGAAATTAAAATGAGAGCAATCATTTTGACACACATTGTATATGAAAATAACAATATCTGCACAGAAACACATACATTATAAGTTTAAATTTTAAGCATTGAAATGTGTAAACTGTTCCCTAAAATGTTTATATAATTCACGCAGACAATTTATTAATACATTATTTTGATAATAGAGTTTCAAATGATGTAATAATAATTGAATTGATGGTGGAATTGAAATAGTGATTCAGTAAAAGGTCGGCTATTGTAGGATCTAGAATAGAATCTGACCCTTCCTTTGAAATACAACATAGTAAAATGGAAAATAGGTTAAATCCAGATAATTTCTAGTCAATTATAAGATGTGATGAAATTAATTTTAACAGAATATAGAACGTATACGTATTTTCCATTTCCATTTCATTGACCTTTTCTCTGTATTTTATATAGCCTAACTATTACAAAGTCCCGCGCCGTGGCATCGCGGTCTAAGGCATCCTGCCTAGGACTCGCGTTACGGAATGCGCGCTGGTTCGAGTTCTCATGGGGGAAGAAATTTTCTCACGAAATTTCGGTCAGTGTATGTGACCGATGCTCACCCAGCATCGTGATGCACTTTGGGAGCTACGATAGGTAGCGAAAATCCGGTTTCACAAACCAGCTATAACGGCTGGGGGGATCATTGTGCTAATCACAAGATACCTAAATTCTGGTTGGATGTTCGTCCACTTCTACTTCGGCATGTGGACGTGAGGTCAGCAGCCGGCTGATCTGTCTTGACCCTTCAAAGGGCTGTAGCGCCATGGATTTACTTTACTTTAACTATTACAAATCCAACGTGAAGTTAGGAGAACATGGAAGCCAGTTTATCAATCCGTCCCGTGCTGGTGATAGAAGTAAGCAATATTCTACCTGTGCCGATGCGGTGAAGCACCGAATGAAAACAAGTGGCTTTATATTTTTCTTTTTGATTGGTTTATTTTGTGACTTTTTATCTAATGCTTTGTTTATATAGAGCAGTGATGTCAAAGCAAGCGCATTTTTCTGATCTTGACATCGTGAGAAGGCATCAAGCGCTAGGAATGGGAGGAGGAAGAATTATGTATATGAATAAGCAGTCTGTTGGTTTAAGAAAACAGTGCTGCTCAAACTTCAAACGGAACGTGAAATTCTATGTCGTATTTTTATATGCCTTCTTTCTGTTTGATATTTCATTTATTGTTTGTAAAACAAAAGTACTGACACAAATTTCTTAATATTAATTGTGTTTTAAATGTTAATAACATAATGGAAGTTAAGAAGAAATATTCACATAAATTCCATAGTAGTACAACTATACTGTACTAAGTGAATGAAACACATCATTTATAAATAAAGTGATATTCCAAAGAAGGAGATTGAGTATGACATGATAAGTTGGAATTGATATTGATGGTATCTTTAGCCTTAAAAAGTAATCAATAAACTAATCAAAACAATATTATAGTGCAAAGCAAAGTTACCAAGCTATATGTTTTGACTGTAACTAATATTACGTAACAAAACTCTTATCGCATTATGCTTTTAAGGTGATGTTGGTGCGCAACTTCCTATCATCAGAATATTAAATTATTTTCTCGGAATCTGCTGAAGCTATAGAGCTGACGTTTTTACAACACATGGACACATATCTCTTATCTATGATGTAACAATAGTTGCTTTGTTAATACATTTCCTTACAAACATTTTCCATGTGAATATTTTAAAAATTTTCAATACACTATCTTTAGTAATACGTATTTACGATATATTAGATTTACGAAAACATTGTTTCAGTGCCTGTAAGGCTACTAAATAAACCTATCTGAAAATTTCACCTTCCTGTAAAAAAGTTTATAAAATATTCATTTTGAATAAAAAAGCAGACTTATGAAAAATGAGCATTAAAATTAAAACTTACATTCTTATAATGCACTTATACTTCTCAGACAAATCTAAAAATTAACATGGATACAGTTTTAATAAGTTCTCTTCCCATTATCCATTGAATCAGTGCTGACCATCCCTGTATTTAGCTCGACCAAGCGGTATATACTACCTCTCTCGTCTGTCTCTTTCCTTTCCGCGGTAAAGTGCTCAGGCTCTCCTGAGTAGTGATGGGAACGATATATCAGTCTTTACGAAATATACTTTGTCTTTTCGGGATTTACTTCCAAACCTATTTCTTTACTTGCTTCAAGTAAAATTCCCGTGTTTTCCCTAATCGTTTGTGAATTTTCTCATAATATTTCACGTCATCCGCATAGACAAGCAGCTGATGTAACCCGTTCAATTCCAAACCCTCCCTGTTATCCTGGACGTCCCTAATGGCATAATTATTCTAGAGCAAAGTTAAAAAGTAAAGGTGATAGTGCATCTCCTTGCTTTAGCCCGCAGTGAATTGGAAACGCATCTGACAGGATCTGACCTATACGGACTCTGCTGTACGTTTCACTGAGACACATTTTAATTAATCGAACTAGTTTCTTGGGAATACCAAATTCAATAAGAATATCATATAAAACGTCTCTTTATCCTAAAAGTTAAATGCATATCATAATTTAATGAAGATTGATATATCATTTAGTTTTAATGTGCATACTTTATATTACTTGCTAGGCCTATATGTTTTATTGATTTATGGTATCCACTTAATCTTAACCCTCGCTTTCTCCTTTTTTAATATATGGCTCTAGGTCCACTATAGCGCTTCATATTTCTTCTTGGACATCACTAAAATTCTGAGCGGCATTCAAATTGAAGGACTTCGTTACTGTGGTGAGCGTTTTAAAATAGTTTTTGTTTATTTATTTACAGTATTTTATTTATGTCTTCATATAATCATATTAAACCCACTCGATTTCATGGTTCTCGCTCTCTTAGTGTTACGTGTTGGCGATGCTAGCAATCTTCAAAAGATTGAGAAGATCTGATCTAATATTTTTATTTCATTTATCGTAACATCTACGCAAGTGAACCGTAAGTAATGCCATTAATATCACGGGATTATTATTTGAGATATTTCAAACAAAAAATTTAACACAATTTTGCTTGTTTTTGCTTCCTTTTCGAGATAAAAATTGTTCTATATGAAACATTTCATAGTCTGTTCTGAAAAAGCCATTGATTGAACTCACAATATGCTCAGTCAATTAAAGAGAACACAGTGTTGTGATAATAAATGGTTGAAAGAATTTTAGTTTTGTCTTTTAAATGTGCAGAAATTTGATCCGATCCAATGTAACATTGGAATATTCCTTTGCAGAACGAAAAGTTACACTTATTGAGATCAAATTTCTGCACATTTAAATGATAAAACTAAAATTATATTACACGTTTTTGTTTAAAATATCTCAAAGAATAACCTCCTGAAAATAATGATATTACTTGCTGTACTTTCGTAGCTTTCTTTTATCCTCAACTTCTGAGCCCTTGCATATACGTCGCAGTTATACAGTCACTCGGTGCAAGAGAGTGTTGACAGGATTGTCTCTTTTAAACGTGTATGTTACGTTTTGAAAAGCTTCAGAATCAGTAAGTCCCCCGCCTGTGTATACAGTTTATATTACACCTCACAAAGACCCGGTGCGAAAATCCCAAGCAGGCAAGTGGTTGTATAGTTACGTAGTCCTTTTATATGTCACACCTCTTTAGTATGAGACTCTTGTTTGCATTGCGCGATACAAACCGGCAGGCTGCCTAGATACAAGGGACAGAATAGCGTTTAGTTTCCGTGTATTCCTGAACTGTATGTGATACTGCTTGTTCAAACAGAATGGAGACAAAGGAGAGCTGAACCTAGAGTGAGTCTCATTTAATTGATTCCGTCATCGTCCTCATTTGTATTAAAATGTAAAACAGTGTAATTAAATGCTCCACTCTTAGTGAAATGCGCGAAAAGAAGAGGGCGTTATAGACACTTCAACTCGTCTAATGCATGAAATACAGTAGGAGTACGTGTTCATGCGCTTTACATGCCTTTGAAGTGAACAAACACGGGAGCTGCTGTGTTTCAAAGTGTAGGGACAAATGCAAAGTTAATTTTCAATCTAGAATCCACATAAGATTATTAAATCCTCTCGATATGAATTTAATATACATGATATTAGGATTTACATTTAATATTTAATAAAAAATATAAACAAACACTTAAAATTTTGTTCAAAAGTGAAATGTACCTTCGTCCGTAACGGTTAGAATGCCTGCTCATGAAAAGAGTGGACCCGGCTTTGAAACTAAAGCCGCCGTTTTTGGCGTGTGACCTAAGTAGTGGAAACGTTGAGATCGAGTATCTTACCTTCGCCGCAGTCTGTGAGCAAGAAGACTGGCAACTGTGAATGACAGATTGCTGATCTGACGTGTATTTGAGAGAGGTACCATTCCAAGTTGCAGTGGCAACAGATTCTTACAGACTGGGCACTGTACTCAAGGATACATGCCAAAAACGATGGCGCCAGCTGTAATTCCTGGTTGGAATAAGTTACCTGGTTCGGACAGTTTATCTGTTTGGGTTTTTTCCGCGGTTTTCCACCTCAACCACTTGGGTAACTGGGTAACTTTCTGCGTGGATCTCGGACTCATTTCGCCTTCGTTAATTTCAATTTCATGAATCACTTACAACAGTGACCGGCATGTTCCGTGGTCTGTGACGTCATACGACGTAGCCGCCTTGTTCTTTGCTCGGCAATCTGTGCATACTGAGCACAGCGTGGAGAGAAGGTTCAACTAAACAGTGGTGATGCGGGTCTATGCACTGACAGAGCGCGATCCATTCTTCTGAGATAGTATGGGAACAGCACAATTACAATACATTTGTACGAAAATAAAACTGTACATCCGTGATAAATCAATGTAACAAAATATTTTGGTTTGTAATCAAATTTAATGTACTTACAATAATATGAAACTCATAATACAGCCACTTGCAGAAGCGTTTGCATATATAAATGAAATCCCGAAACTGCTATAAATATACAGACATATAAATAAATACTTTAAGCAGTACTGCAACACTTTATCTACTCGGAAACTTAAAAACAGTGTTTTTAACACACATTTTTCTACATAATATACAGATTAAACTATATAGGCCCTATCTTGGTGAGTAGTATGCAAAGTATATTTCAACTTTTGAAACACACCATCACTTTGTGTAACTACCGTGCCCAAGCTAAACGCTTTGTGGAGATTTTTTTCCTCTTTTCTCGCGTACTAATTTTGCAACATTTGGAGTAATAGCCTGGCTAACACACAAGCGAAGAATATGTTTCAAGTTCAGATCAGACAGGTGGTTTCTATGTTGTGGTTTGCAGATCTTCATACAGAAAAGAACTGTTCACTTACATACGTAGATCCGAATATGCTCAACATCCTAGCAGCAAATCTATGCAATCGAGGGAATCTTGCCTGGGTAAATCTTCTATAAAATGTAGATAGATCATTTTGTTTTTAACAGTCCCGTTCTACTGCCGCACTGACGCCACTGCGCTGGTGTGTGCTAACATTAATACGACTCATCTGTTCGCTCTCCCAAGCTCTTGCGATCTGACTGGCTCTTACGTCACAACTGCAGCATCTGCCGGCCACTGACTTACAATAATTCCAGATCGATCTGGAGATCCAGCAAATGTGGTGCCGTTATTCGCCTAATTTTGATCCAACAAATCGAGAAAGATCAAATGCTGTTCGGAGGAGGACATACATTTTTAAGTACTGAAACTATAATCAAATTCAATATTGTTTTCCTCAGCTATTAGTAAATCTGTAACTTTGAAATTTGATATGCTTAATATATAGCCTACTAGTTTTACAATTGTGTAGTATTTTCAGATTTAGTGAGTTACTAGAAATACAAAATGGTGCCCATTACTTTTGTTTGTTCAAACAGTTTCTCTGATAACTCAAAGTCTTTAAGACATTTCAGTAAAAGTTTATATGGAATTGTATTTTATACTTGTGAACACACCTACCTATAACTATCGGTTTAAAACTTACAGTTTATTTTTAAAAAATATTTTTGACATAATAACATTAAAAATGACTTTAAATTAGAAATAAGATTAAACATATTTCTACTGATGATACTTAAAAGATTCTAGGTCATATTGCTTATATGGCATTCAGGAATAAATAGAAAAAAGAATCTCTGAGAAATACTGATATTTGTGAAAATTATCAGAGAAATGGCATTTCCATGCACAAAATGCAGCTGCCATTTTGAATTGCTAATTACCCATAACAGTAATACTTGCTTACTTACTTATTTACTTACTTACTTACTGGCTTTTAAGGAACCCGGAAGTTCATTGCCGCCCTCACATAAGCCCGCCATCTGTCCCTATCCTGAGCAAGATTAATGCAGTCTCTATCATCATATCTCACCTCCCTCAAACCCATTTTAATATTATCTTCCCATCTACGTCTAGGGCTCCCCAAAGATCTTTTTCCCTCCGGCCTCCCAACTAAACATTCTATATGCATTTCTGGATTCCCCCATACGTGCTACATGTCCTGCCCATCTCGAACGTCTGCATTTAATTTTCCTAATTATGTCAGGTGAAGAATACAATGCGTGCAGTTAACTTGTAATGCGTGTGTAACTTTCTCCATTATCCTGTAACTTCATCCCTCTTAGCCCCAAATATTTTCCGAAGCACCTTATTCTCAAACACCCTTAACCTATGTTCCTCTCTCAAAGTGAGAGTCGAAGTTTCACTACCATAAAGAACAACCGGTACTATAACTGTTTTATAAATTCTAACTTTCAGATTTTTTGACAGCAGACTGGATGATAAAAGCTTCTCAACCGAATAACAGGCATTTCCCATATTTATTCTGTGTTTAATTTCCTCCCGAGTGTCATTTATATTTGTTACTGTTGCTCCCAGGTATTTGAATTTTTCCACCTCTTCAAAGGAAAAATTTCCAATTTTTATATTTCCATTTCGTACAATATTCTGGTCACGAGACATAATCATATACTTTGTCTTTTCGGGATTTACTTCCAAAACTATCTCTTTACTTGCTTCAAGTAAAATTCCTGTGTTTTCCCTAATCGTACATAACCCATAACAGTAATAGTTATAATAAATCTGAAAATTGTACATAGCCTAATTGCAGAAATTACGTATATTGAGCATATGAAATTTCAAGGTTAGAGGTTCATTCATTGCTGACAAAAATATTTAACTTCATCAATTTTTAGTACTTAAAAGTACTTAAAAGTGTGTGGTAGTGTCCTGCAATGTTCAAACATAAAATAGGCGACCAAACATTACAAACTTCGTCTTATTTCATATGAAAAGCTAATGGTAAATTCTGTGATAAAATTCTTAAGCGGTTAACATGTGAAGGGATGGGACGGGAAGACGGTAAATATTTTTGTAACAAGATGAAAATAACACTATAGACCTCCGTCTGCAGAGCGAACATCGGCGAATATCGAACTTCGCCATACTCGACAAACTTGAACCGAATATAGCACGTGTGAAGCACAACAATAGTGTATGTCCCCCCCTTATGTACTTTTAGTAAAATATAATGTTGTGTAGTGTTGGAATAGGAGTTTCGCATATAATATATGAACTAAGCATAATTACACATCATATGCTTTTTATTCATACTCGGATAGGGTACGGACGATTCTAGATCCTAATCTTTTATGTGTGATGTATACTCTTACCTCGAGAAAGATGAAATAAAAGAGTTCTAAAGTTGCTCTTACAGACTGTAGATGCAATACACTTTGATTACAGAGGTTTCTAACGATCACCTGCATTCTAGAACGTCCCTCCAATTGAAATTGTCAATAACTATTACAGAGAAAGTTATGATCAAGTTGGCATCATCATCTTCTCACGCCAACCTGTGACATATTTTGATGATAAAATGAAGTAGTATGAAATGGAGTGATAGTATCTTATCCTATAGTCATTCCTCCCTAAGCAGCACCTCAGTGAACGTGAAAATCCTACGCTCCAGCACTGTGCTACTTGATGGACATTTTGACGTAGAACTACGCTTTTGTCCTTTCTAGATATGGGGGGGTTAACTACAACTCACTCTTACTAATACTAATTGTGTTCATGTTGCTTTTCTTGTTGTATTCCCCTTGTTATCCTTGTCTCCTTGTCCTCCTTGTATTCCCAATATTTGTTCTTGTATTCCTCTTTCTGATATTTTATTACACTCTTTCTTTTTGTAAGTTATTCTCTTTTTTCCTTATTTTCTTTTCTATTCTTGTAGTCCCATTGTTCTCGTATTATCCTTTTTCTACTTGTATTCCACAGTTCTTTTCGTCTTTTTATTTGTCTTGTTGTATCTTCCGTTTTCTCCTTCTCTTCCTCTTGTTCGCCTTGTTTTCCATCTAGTCCCTGTTTTCCATGTATTCCCTTTCTTCCACTTGGCTTCCTCTCGTTCTCATTGTATTCAACTTGTTCTCCTTGTATTTCCCTTGTTCACTTACACTTCACTTTTATTTTCCTCGTTCTCCTTGTTTCCCCCTAGTTCTCCTTGTCCTTGCCTTCTCGTTATCCCGTTCTCATTGTATTCCACTTGTTCTTCTTGCATTCATCGTATTCTTCTCGTAGTCTCTATGTTCTTGTTGTCTTTCCTTGATCTTATTTTCCTCTCTTTGATCTTATTGTATTATCTTTGTTTTCCTCTTGTTCTTCTTGCAATTCCCTTGTTATCCTTGTATTCCTCTTGTTCTCCTTATTTCATTTCTTACACAACCGATTCACTTGTAATTGTACGTAAAGATATGCAGCATCGTAAAGCTATACACTTGTCGACAGATGATCGCACCCACACCTACTGTAAGTATGCTGTATATTAGTATTGTCCGCGAAACTTATCTGGGCAGTTGAAAGAGAGAAGCGCGGGGTGTAGAGAGGTCGCTTCTAGCGGTGGCTAGGAAGGAGAGGGGAGGACGGTCTACGAGACGAGTAAAATAAATTTGCTTGCTTTTTGTGAACGAAGAGTTCTTTGTGCTTAAAGTTGTGTATTTTATTATTATTATTATTATTATTATTATTATTATTATTATAATTAGGCTATTATTATTATTATTATTATTATTATTATTATGTTACGGTATATTTATTAATATTATACTAGGCCTATATTCTAATAGAACATATTCATGAATATCCTTATAAAATCTTTGAAACGTAATTTTTTCACAGCCATCTAATTTTTAACAAATTTTAATCTGTGTTTAATTTTGTGTAATAAAAATGCCTGTGTCATTATTACACTTACACAATGATTACATATAGTCAACAGTTATTTGCATATGATACTAAGACAACATAACAGGAAAATTCATGGAAACAATCAAATGTAATGACATACATGTAATGTTATTTTAAAGTTCAAAGGGGGGGGGGTTCAAACCCGATAACCCCCTTTTGCAGATCTATAGCTCTTCCACTTGAAAGACATTATGTATCGCATACAATCACCGGGACTTCCCATCCTGAATACGATGAATAAAAAGTTTTCTAATTACTTTTTGGAAAATATTTATTTTTACGTCATATTTACAGGTTTTTATATTGGATTTTCTTCAGATATTTTTATGGCATACATGTATGCGTATTTCCAGTGTTTTTAGGTGACAGAAATTCGAGGCTTAATAAAAACGTTAAAATAGTTTTTCATACGGTCATACGCAACTTAACAGAAGGAAAAATCTTAGTACTGTTCATGTATTTGGCGGAACAATAACCCCACTGACCCCTGTTTTCAAACCAAACCGGGACATCCCATCCTGTCTGCAAACCAATAGTAGACTACTGCACAATAAGTGGTAGTTTTTTTTAACACTTTAATTGCTTCATTACGCAGTGGTATGTTTCCCGGATTTTAATTGTGAACTCTTGTGTATTTGTAGGATGTCTATAAAAATCACTTCAATTCAAAATCATCCACCATTTAGCTTCTGACAAAGCCATCCCATTTTCATTAGTAGAGTGAGAGAGATTGAAGTTGCCTGTCCTAACTGGTCTTCTCTGATAACGTTGTGTGCATTTATATCATGTTGGTAGCATAAAAAGGACTTTAGGTACCGAGCCAAGAGTCAAAATTTGTCTGGAAATGTGATATATATAATGTATTTTATTCTTAATATTAATGTGATATCTAACAGCGATCAGGCAATAATAGGATAACACAATAGTTAAATAATAACACTATGATAATAATGAAAATGATAAAAATTAACATTGATAATTATAATATATTTTATATTTCACAAGTAAGTAAAAACAAAGTCTATATATGTATGATTTGAGGCTTTCTCGGCGTTGGTTCGCTAATATGTTTTCGCGGGATATCAGCCGAGTTAAGATTTTGGAATGCTCCAAGCTTTCGACTGCTATCTCTGCAGCCATCTTCAGGGAAGTGATGTCCGAACAGAAAGTCGAAAGGTTATATAGATGTGGCTGTCTCAGGTGAAACGGGATTGGTTGGCGGATCGGCCAATCCGGGGCCGGGAATTGTCATCGCTCGTAAGCTCCGCCCCTCCCGGGATTGCTGCGTGAAGTTTGGCGGGCGGCGAGCCCTGTTCCGCCGGTTGGAATCGGTTGCCGTCCTCGGTCCGTGATCTTCATGACCTTGATTGTAAGAGGGCCTGAGTTGGTCTAAGGCCGGTGTCCATGCCTGACTGAGCTGGAGTCCACTGTCTCTGTTAAAGTTGTTTTTCTCCAGCTTGATCTCTATGGCCTCCTTGATTGTACGATCCCAGTAGTGGCTGTATTACCCGGAAAAATCTGCAGTGGCGCAACACAGCATAGAAAAGGAGCATAAAATACTGTTTGACCACACCAAGGTCATTAACAAATCAAGCCACTACTGGGATCGTACAATCAAGGAGGCCATAGAGATCAAGCTGGAGAAAAACAACTTTAACAGAGACAGTGGACTCCAGCTCAGTCAGGCATGGACACCGGCCTTAGACCAACTCAGGCCCTCTTACAATCAAGGTCATGAAGATCACGGACCGAGGACGGCAACCGATTCCAACCGGCGGAACAGGGCTCGCCGCCCGCCAAACTTCACGCAGCAATCCCGGGAGGGGCGGAGCTTACGAGCGATGACAATTCCCGGCCCCGGATTGGCCGATCCGCCAACCAATCCCGTTTCACCTGAGACAGCCACATCTATATAACCTTTCGACTTTCTGTTCGGACATCACTTCCCTGAAGATGGCTGCAGAGATAGCAGTCGAAAGCTTGGAGCATTCCAAAATCTTAACTCGGCTGATATCCCGCGAAAACATATTAGCAAAGTCTATATAATTATTAAATGAACCGAATTCATTTCTGAACAAGTTGGCAATTTTAATACATCTGGAGACAAGAGAAAGCGATATTAGAAAAGTTCGCGAGTACTGCTGTAACATGAAACATAACATGAAAGCTGATGTTGTTTATGAAGCGTATCACAGTTTCTATAACTTTTAAAAGCTTTGAGTAAAAGCACATAATAAAGTTCTTGGCGTCTGGTGTATAAACCTTGGCATTTAAAATAAACACAAAATTATTCTCATCATTTTTCCTGGAGTCACTAAGCAGAAATCTGTATGAACATGATGATCTAAATTTTCGTTAGAAATTTGTTCCGAGTCAGTTGTAACAAAAAATTAGAATTTATAAAATAGTTATACGCCTATTACCGGTTGTTCTGTATGGTTGTAAGACTTGAATTCTCACTTTGAGAGAAGACCAGAGATTAATGGTGTTTGAGAATAAGGTTCTTAGGAAAATATTTGGGACTAAGAGGGATGAAGTTACAGCAGAATGGAGAAATTTACATAACGCAGAAGTAAATGGATTGTATTACATAATCAGCAGGGAAAGGATTTATATGTAAATACATATTTACTTATAAAGCTAATATAATTTATATTTTGCATTATCTTTATGTTTCACAATGTGTAGGGTTGAAAAATCCTACTTTTATTTTCCATATTTTTCCATATTTTAGAGTTTAGTACATATTTTCGTTAATTTCCATATATTTTCCATATTTCATATAAAACAGTCCATATTATATTAGGTTTAACAATAAAACAAAACAAAATTCCATTAACTTTTAAAAATACATTTCAACAATAGAGATTTAAACACATGTTCAGTAATCCCTTTAACATCAGAGTTATTTGAAAATTAGCAGTCCTATCAACAATGGGAAAGTAAGTTACAAAACTGTATTAATTTAATTTAAAATTTTTAACAGACTTCAGTTGTGCAGCTCAACAGTTAAATGCCAGTCAGAGTACACATAGGTTCAGTTTTGTAAATCATACTATAAAGACGGTAAATATGCCAAAAGTACGTCATTCAGTCAATTTAAAATCAAAACTAACAAGTTACATTTCAGAATTTAAAGAAGATGGTTTATCAACTGACAATAAAATATTATTTTGTAATTTGTGTCAGTGTGCAGTATCATCTACACAAAAGTTCCTGGTGCAACAACACATTACAACTAGTAAACATCAGGCCAACAAACAACTAAATTCCAAGCAGAGACAATTGTTTTTAACACAACCAACAACATCGAATGTAAGATCTGAGTTTAACATCGACCTGTGCCGTTCTCTCATCTCTGCTGATATTCCTCTCTACAAACTAAAGAATAAGGTCTTCAGGGAATTCCTTGAAAAATATACTCAACATACAATCCCGGATGAGTCAACACTTAGGAAGACGTATGCTCCATCCATCTACGATGAGACAATACAGAAGATAAGAGATGAAATTAAAGATAGTTCAATTTGGGTTTCCATTGATGAGACTCCCGACAAAGAAGGTAGACTTGTTGGTAATGTAGTTATCGGTTTGTTAAGTGAACAATATTCTGAACGAATTCTTTTACATTGTGATGTTCTAGAAAAGTGCAATAACAAAACTATAGTTAAACTGTTCAACGAAGCTATGGGTATCCTGTGGCCAAAGGGTATTATGTACGATAATGTGTTATTCTTTATTAGCGATGCTGCCCCTTATATGGTCAAAGCTGGACAAGCATTATCTGTTGTATATCCTAAATTGACTCATTTTACTTGTGTGGCGCATGCATTTCATCGTGTGGCAGAAGTGGTCAGAGACAATTTCCCTAAAGTAGATTTGTTGATTTCATCAGTGAAAAAAGTATTTCTCAAAGCTCCCAGTAGAGTTAACGTGTTGAAAGAAATGTACCCTGAAATTCCATTGCCACCAAAGCCAATTTTAACTAGATGGGGTACATGGCTAGAAGCAGTTGAATATTATGCCGAACATATAGACTCTATTAACAATGTTCTCCTTGCATTGGACTCTGAAGATGCAGTCTCAATTGATACTGCGAAAACAGTTACCTGTGACATAAGTGTGAAGAATGACTTAGCTCACATTCAGCATACATTTTCATGCATCATAAAAACGCTCAAAAGTCTCCAAAATAGGCACCTTTCACTATCTGAAAGTTTTGAAATTATAAATAGTACTGTGGAACAACTGAATCGTGGTAGAGGTAAAGTTGCAGATGCAGTAAGAGCTAAGGTGGACACTGTACTTTCAAAAAACCCTGGATATGAAGAACTACAAAAGGTTGTTCCTGTGATGAGTGGTGAATCAACAGTGAAGATTAACTTGGACTTATCCCCAGCAGACATTGTGAAATTGAATTATGTACCAGTTACTTCTTGTGACGTCGAACGCTCTTTTAGTCAGTATAAATCTATCCTCAGAGACAATAGAAGAAGATTCACTTTTCAGCACTTGAAAGAAATGTTTGTAACCTATTGTTATGGTAACAGACAATAAAAATTGTGTTTTGTTGAAACTACATTGGAAGATAAGGTACGTCCATTATATTTTTTGTTTAGTTTGATTAAAATGTACCAATATTTAACGTACATAGTCATTTTTTTATAATTTTAAGTCCATATTTAATTCCATATTTTGGTAAAAATCCATATTTAATTCCATATTTTGGTAAAAATAACTACATATATATTTACATATTTCATATATTTTTAGTCCATATAAATCCGTTCCCTGATTAATCAGATACACTAAATCCAGACGTTTGAGATGGGCAGGGCATGTAGCACGTTTGGGCGAATCCAGAAATATATATATAGAGTGTTAGTTGGGAGGCCGGAGGGAAAAAGACCTTTCGGAAGGCCGAGACGTAGATGGGAGTATAATATAAAAATGGATCTGAGGGAGGTGAGATATGATGATAGGGACTGGATTAATCTTGCTCAGGATAGGGACCGATGGCGGGCTTATGTGAGGGCGGCAATGAACCTCCGGATTCATTAAAAGCCGTAAGTGAAGTAAAGTGAAAGTTGTAACAGAATTTCACACTATAGATCAGTATTCGGCTTTTCATGACTCGCGAGCCCTTAATACATAAGCAGGACGGAGAGGTAAAGCATGATCTCCCTCCTCTTAGCCATCATTTGTTCATTGAACGTTAAGCAGTTTGGTTGTCCTCCCCCTCCAACCTTCCCCATAGCTGTATATTGCGGGCTGCACTTTACATGACGTAATCTTTGTCAACCACTACTATAGATGCATAATCGAGTTTGATCTTAAAAATATAAAATTAATAATAATAATAATAATAATAATAATAATAATAATACGAGTAATAATACATCAAAACTTTGTTAAACTTCTGTATGAACTGTTGGGCAATAATATACATTATTTTCCGAAAATGGCCATCTCGTATAAATGCATGTAATTTTATTTGAATTTTGGAGAAAATATAATTGATAAATTACTTTTTATAGAAAATTCCTTCACTTTTGAATACTTTTATTTTTTGTCCATCCGTAGTTGAGGATTGACTTACAAGGCAGGATTCCGTAAACGTTGATTATTCGACCTAAGATTATGTATTATGGGTTCCTGATCAGTTATTACAGCAATCGTTTGAAAAGAAAAAGGGTTATAGTTTAAACTAATCATATCAATAAATTGTACACCTATTATCAGGCAGAACAACTTACTTACAATATGCGTTAGAGGAAGAACAATTATTTTTATACATCTGAAGGCTGACTAGTGAAATATGTAGCTAGTCGGCGATGTATGCCGATTATCTCCTGACCTAGTTGCCCCATTAGTGATGCCTTCTTCGTATCACTTGACTGAACAACATAAAAAACAATATCGATAAATAAATACTTGTAGACAAGTCATAAGAAATGTACACATATAGATTAATCATAACTTCCTCTTACTTGGTTATTTAACGACGCTGTATCAACTACGAAGTTATTTATCGTCGATGGAATTTGCAATAGAGATATGATATTTAGCGAGATGAGACCGAGGATTCGCCATAGATTACCTGAAATTTGCCTTACGTTGGGAAAAACCTCGGAAAAACCTAACTAGGTAATCAGCCCAAGCGCAACTCCGGATCGGCAGGCAAGCGCCTTAACAGATCGAGCTATGCCGGTGGATCTAATCATAACAACAAATATTCTTATATACAGTAATTAAATTACATATATACATACGTAAGCTTTCTGCCTATGGGCAGGTATTTCATTGTATACCCAGGATTATCCACTTTTTCCTATTTCCTGTCTTCCTCTTTTTTTCCGCATATGATCCATATATCTTAATGTCGTCTATCATCTGCTATCTTCTTCTGCCTCGAACTCTTCTCCCGTTCACCATTCCTTCCAGTGCATCCTTCGTAGGCAGTTTCTTCTCAGCCAGTGACCCAACCAATTACGTTTTCTCTTCCTGATCAGTCTCGGCATTATTCTTTCTTCACCCACTCTTTCCAACACAACTTCATTTCTTATTCTGTCTGTCCACTTCACACGCTCCATTCTTCTCCATATCCACATTTCAAATTCTTCTATTCGTTTCTCTTTTTTTCGTCGTAATTTCCATGTTTCTGCTCCATACAATGACACTCCACACAAAGCACTTCACTAGTCCCTTCCTTAGTTCTTTCTACAGGAGTACTCTTCTTTTCTGTCTTTTCTTTATTCCAAGTTAGAAATCATCTCCTCAATCAACAAAGTTACGACTATTAGGCAAATACTATGAACAAGTTCAACTTCACTTGGCAGGTTATGTCTTCGTGCAATATTCAGGTAGCAGCCTCATTTGAAAATGGCACTGGCGAGGCAAAATAAAGAAACTCGTGTAAACCTTTACTGGCGCAAAAGTAAGACTGGCGCAAAAGTAAGACTGACGTGTTAACTGGCGTCATGCACGTGTAAACCCACCATAAGGCAGGCTCTCGCTGGTCGCCTAAAGTCTACCACAGATGCACAGTGACTTACTTTGCGTTTGTTTCAAAAGGACATAGGTGGAGGTTTTCTTCCTTTTTTCCTTCACTTTCCCTCCGAAGCCTATCACTGTATTTAATGGCTTAATGAATTGAATTGAAATTGAATTGAATTGTTCCCAGGACTGCCTTAAGCGGTTAAAACATTTAAGAGTGGGAATGGAGGACAGCAAAAGTTTCTATGACAAGGTGTAACGAACAGGACAGGCCTCCTTCTGCAGATCGAACATCATGGAATATCGAACTTCGCTATACTCGGCAAACTTGTACCGAATATAACGCAGCCTGTAATGCACGACGCTCATTCAAATCCATTCCGCTTTTTACGTGGTGATGGTGATGATGATGATGATGATGATGATGATGATGAAGATTATTATTATTATTATTATTACTACTACTACTACTACTACTACTACTACTACCACTACCACTACTACCACTACTTTGCACAGAAGTTCCAGAAGTGATATTTTAGGCATGTTTCGGGAATCCTTTGAAGTTAAATTGGCACTTTTATTAGTGCACATTAGCTACAGTCGACTAAGGCGCTTGTCTGCCGATCCAGAATTGCGCTTGGGCACGGGTTCGATTCCCGCTTGGACTGATTACCTGGTTGGATTTTTCAGAGGATTTCAGGTAATCTATGACGAATCCTCGGCCTCATGTCGCTAACACCAATCCCATCGCCGCTAATAACCTTGTAGTTGATACAGCGTCGTTAAATTAAAAATTAAAAAAAAAATATTGTACATTGCATCTTGGTGTTTGTATCTATTTCTTTGCATATAGTTCAGAAGAGGCTTCACATAACGTGTTGAGTTGTTGTCCATTACTTGTAAGAGAGAATCCAATACTTGGGCAGAATTGAGGACTTTCCACCTGGATGGAAATGTGGCATTGGTTTTATACTGCTTTTTGTCGCAGGGTTAAGAGTTACGCTGTTGTAGTACAGTGCAACTATGAATTATGGAGAGATAGCGCACAGTAAAATACACTCGTGACCTGCTTCATGCAGTAATCTAACTTTCATACACTGTGACTTGGGAAAAGTGTAAACAAAACCCTTCTGTGTGTTTTACGTAATGTGTTCGCAGTAGAAGAAGACAAAGTGTGTCCGTGATTATTAATTATTATCGTGGGACACTGTACCGATATCAAATTTATGATATTCCTTTCTCATCAAGATTTTACATTTAAACAACATACAGTACCACTGCAATTCTGTATAAAATTCTTCACAGAAAGAGCACTTCTTTTGTTTCACCAAGGTTGCAGCAATGCAAGCGCACTAGGAAAAGAGCCATAATCACGGTAATACTACAAATAAGTAGGCCTACTCAGTGCTATAAATTTAAAATTTAAATTATATTTTATTTAACGACGCTCGCAACTGCAGAGGATATATCAGCGTTGCCGGTGTGCCGGAATTTTGTCCCGAAGGAGTTCTTTTACATGCCAGTATATCTACTGACATGAGCCTGTTGCATTTAAGCACACTTAAATACCATCAACCTAAGCCGGGATCGAACCCGCAACCTCGGGCATTGAAGGCCAGAACTATACAGACTGTGCCATCCAGGTCGACCGCAATGTTTATATATAGGCCTAATTAAAAAAATATATACAAGAAGAGGTTTACATACCCTCTTATGTCAGGCATTTATTCCTTATCAAAATATTAAAATGTTTCTTCGCTTTCCTGTAAAATTGAATTTTTTAATGCAGGAATATACGAGGTTACTGTTCAACACCATCGATTTGCTTTAATACTAAACGCAAATCACATCTTCATGTTAGCCTATATCAAATATACAGCTTTTGTTTTTCTTTTATGAGCTGTAATATTTTTATGACTGAATGAGTTGCTAACATATTTCATGTTTCCAGTATATTTCATGTTTCCAGTATATTTCATGTTTCCATAAACAATGCAGCTATTCCATGTGACTGGAAATCAGCTATAGTGGTACCCATACATAAAGGTGGAAATAAATTAGATGTCGGAAACTACAGACCGATTAGCCTTACATCTGTCGTATGTAAAGTCATGGAGCATTTGATATCGGATTATATTCGACATGTTCTAAATGCGAAAGACTGGTTTTACAACCGCCAGCATGGTTTTAGGGAAGGCTTCTCATGTGATAGTCAAATTACGTCGCTGGTTCAGGATCTAGCTGAAGAGGTAGATAGAGGCGGAAGAATCGATGCAGTTGTGATTGACTTTTCGAAAGCATTTGATTTGGTGCCACATGACATATTAATAGATAAGTTAAGTAGGCTAGGAATAGATAAAAGAGTGGTGCTATGGATCCAAGAATTCTTAAAAGGTAGAACCCAGAGAGTTAGAGTAGGTCATGAAATATCGGAAATTGGAAATATAAGTTCAGGGGTGCCACAGGGCAGCGTTCTGGGACCATTACTCTTTATAATTTACGTAAATGACCTATGCCAGAATATTACATCAAATGTGAGGCTATTTGCAGACGACTGCATTATCTATAGAAAGATTAGAAATAATTCAGATGTAGAGTCTATTCAAACAGACTTGAATAACATTTACAACTGGGCGTTAAAGCATAGGATGAAAATAAATGGTTCTAAAAGTAAATCTATAACATTTTGTAAAACCCGAGAGGAGACTAGTCTTAATTACGAATTCAGTGGTGTTGTAATTCCGCAAGAACAATGTTGTAAATACCTAGGAGTGTATTTAAACTCCAAACTCTCTTGGGGAGAGCATGTTGATAACGTTACAGGCAAAGCATGGAGGGCACTTCACTTTATTATGAGAATCTTGAGAAAGGCTAGCCCCAAATCGAGGGAAATAGCATATCTAACGTTAGTGCGACCGTTAATGGAATACGGAACTACGTGTTGGGATCCCTATAGAATATATCAGATAAATTCCTTAGAAAGAATCCAGTATAGGGCAGCTAAATTTGTTAAAGGTAAAAGAGAAGATGGGAACGATACGATAAAAGAGCTTAAATGGGAAACTTTGGAAAACAGACGTAGGAAAACTAGAATAACATCATTGTACAGAGCACATCTAGGTCAGAAAGCATGGGTAGACATAACGGCTCGGTTAGAAAAGCCAACGTACTATGGTAGGAACGATCATGATTTTAAAATCAAATGTAGGAAACAGAAAACGGATGTAGGTAAATTCTCATTTTTAAATAGAACTATAAATGACTGGAATGACCTACCTGCAGCGGTCTTTGAGGGCTGTCCTTCCTTAAGGAGATTCAAGAATAATTTAAAGAGTTGTGTATAAAGTGAAAATTAAAATTAAGGTGACATTCAACATTTAATTTTTTAAGGTGACATGTATTTATCTAGCCTGACGAGTTTACTTCCTTGGTTTGAATTGTAAATTATTTAAAAATAGCGTGTAAGAGGGCCTTAGACTAGAAATGTTTAGTTTAAATGTAGTTCTGTTTATAAGTATGCATAAGAATGCAATTATTTAACTTATTTGAACTGTTGTATCAGTGAAGCGAGGTGAGTCAGTGAAGTTATGGTTTTACAGTGCAGTGAACAGTTCCGATCAGTGATAATTTATAGCGTCAATGAAATGTGTTCTATAGTGTCAGTGAAATGTGTTACAGAGTGTTAGTGAAATGTGTGCTAAAGTGTCAGTGAAATGCGTCATAGTGCCACTACAGGGAATGAGATGAGAGTAAAGTGAAAGACTATTAAAACTTATGTAGGACCTATACATAATTATGTAGGTTGTGTTGTAAAATTAGGTGTTTTATTTTATGTTTTATTATTATTGTGTTAAATTGTATTGTGTATTCTTATTGTATTGTGTATAAAATTGTATATGTGTTGTAAATTGTATTATGTATTGTAAATTTTATTGTGTATAGCTTATCATTTTAACTGTGTATTGTTAATATTGTATATACCACTGCCACCGGGTGCTTGCCCACTTGCAGTGTAAATAAATACATACATAACAAACTTACTCCTATAGTTTTACACTGCTCTTAAACAAAAATTAATAATATTTTAGAAACGACTCTGATAAAAGTCGTGCCTGACTACTGGATTTTACAAAAGTTTCTTTATTCAGAAACTGCCCTTTCGACTTTATATGTGTGTAATTTATTCCAGCTTGTCTTTAGATTTTCAGTGGAAATTTTAGCCCCGCAGGCATCGATGTCATAAATCGCATGGGAGCACTAATTTTGTACTAATTACTTGCGGTACATTTAAAGTTTCCGCCATTTTCAATTCTACGAGAAACTTGCAGTTTTTGTTGCATGTTGAAAGACGTCCGCTTGACAGACATCTCTTACCGGTATCATCTTGTTTCCTAAGCCACGGTACACTTATAACCATTCACAGAACTGAATCCTACTGTATTTCACAGACACCATACAACTTCGGGTCCTCATTTTACTGTCAGTAAAAGAATATCAGAATTTTGAAACGAGAATGAAGCGACTGGTCATATAGACATCTTTATATTCTTCATCTTATACAGTTTCAGTTGCTAGAAATTGGAACTCGCTTCCGAGTGATGTAAGGGGTTGTTGGACAATAACTTCATTTAGGTCAAAATTGCATAAATTCTTACTTATCAGATTAATTGCTGATTAATATTTGTTACTTATAATGAAACTAACATCTGTACATTCTTATTATCATCATTAATTTCTCTAAATAGATTTCCAAACCTCTAATGGCAATTACATTAATATTCTCATTATAAAAATTTATTTTAGATTTATATATATATTTTTTTTTTCTCCCTGTAACATAGTTCTAGTAAGCTTATATTAAATTAATTTTCATCATTTTACTAGCTATCCCAAATATTAAATTAATTATAATTGATTGAATTAAATTAGCTCATAAATTAAGTTACTACTTTACCTTATAGGTTTATCTAAATTTAAATAAATATGTAGTCTACTAGTCGTTAAAATTAAAGAATATTGCTGGAGAACCTTTTAAGTGTAGTTTGTAATTTAAATATGTATTGTATTGATTAAGGGTGGTTGAGTGGAAGAGAAGGCCTTATGGCCTTAACTGTGCCAGCGAAAATAAAACATTATTATTATTATTATTATTATTATTATTATTATTATTATTATTATTATTATTATTATTCCTTTAGCTTTTTCCTGTTAAGCAACCACACTTGAACTTTCCTTTCAAAGAAGAGTTTCTAAGAATATGATCTCATTTAAGAGTCAATTAAAGTTACAGACCAGTTATTTACAAGTACCAATAATTACTAATTATTAATAATCTCTCCTACACTTGGTGATCGTATTATTGGGACCACTTGATAAAAGTAGGGTTTTCAATGGAGCTTAAAAAATGAAATTCGATTGTTTCCAATTTTTGCAAACTATTGGCGGGCACAAAAAATAGACTCGATTGTTTCTATCTCTTTAAACCAATTGCAGGTACTTGTCTGTCTGTCAATCACCCATATGAAGCCACTTGTGTATACGTAGACTAATAATGAGGAGGTAGCAGGAAAAAAAGGCCTATAAGCGAAAGTCATGTTTCGAGAAAACAAAGATTGAGAAGTTTGTTTTTATGTAATTGCGATTTGAATGCACTTTTATCAAACTAACAATTTGCATACTGTTACGATAATATTTTTCTACAAGTTTTTGTTAAATAATGCATTCCGACTTTAATAGTGTTTTAAATATTTTATTACAGCGTTTTATAGACCCTTTTTTCAGACAAGTTTATTTTATCAAAATACTTTCAATATAATTATATTTTAGCAGAAATTAAACATCAGCATTGAACAGCACACTTTACAGAGGTTTATAAGTTCAGAATCATTTCAGTAAAATTATACAGGACATCATTTTATTTTTACTCACATTTCTAACATTAACCTGGCTATAGCTTTGGATTAACGGTTGAGAAGCGGAAAAACAGTTTGTTACCCTTTCCACGATTGGAGTTCGATGATACAAGCGTAAAATACAAATAATCATTTTACTAGGTATAGGAGGGAAGAAAAGTAGTTCATTCATTTACGTAAACTAGGAAATATCGCGATTTTCAGTTTGATAATTTTCATTCTAGGTTTTGTTTAATCAAAATACAGTACTGTATTAACAATAAGTGTTTTTACTCACGAATTGAGCTATCCCTTCGGATGTATTCATTATGCAGAATATATTATACTGTCTACAGCACATTAGCTTACAATATAGAGAATGAAGTTACATTAATAAAATAATCATAATATGGCTATTTAAACACATTTTTGAAAATAGTGGCCGTTCATTTCGATACAGGCTTCAGTTGTTTTGTTCATATTATCGCACCATAAACTATCGTACCTAATTCCAATTACTAGTTTCGGCCTTCGTACTAGTAACTCATGTTGAAATATTTTTGTACCTGCTCTATAAAAGAGTACCTTACGTACTGTAAATTAAATATTCACTTCTGCTCGATCCGAAAAGATAAAATTACTCACAGATGCTATCTACTATCCGTCCAAGTGGTTATGTAGCAGGGTCGTAGAAAGGGGGGGAAATCACGTGACAGTTAATTACTTAACAATATCCTTCTATTTAAGTTATTTTAAATAGTTGTATAATATTACGTAGACATCGAATTCCTAACAAAAATTAATGTTTTCAGTAAAGAGCTAAGACAGCCCAGCCACTTGCCTTTACAGGGGGGCGAGCAGAAGCGAGTGTGGAAAACCGAGATGCGACGTAGGCAAGCGGACGATAGTACCTGTGCGAAAATATGAATCAATATTGAAAGCTCTTTTGTCATTGGAAAACGCGAACATATTTCTGGAACATACTATACTCACTAACTCAGTACTGCTTACTATGACCGCATACGCGGCTTTGGATTCGTGTGGAGAACGGTTGGAAGTTTACCTGTGGAGGGAGGCAGTGGGAGTGAAGTACATTAAAAATTCAGGTACAATAAAAATTGAAGTAAAAATAAAATGATGTCCCTGTATTTCTTACATATATCCATACTTACGTCATAAATTGTACTGAAAACGTAAATATCAAGAATATCTGTTGGATACAGAATACAGATTGCAGGTTTTTTAGTATTAATCTAGAATGGATTCACACTCACTTCAAAGTTTATCTTTAGAGCGCAGTTTACACTTTAGTGCACATCCTGGATGGACTCACACTCACTTTGAGGATCATCTTCACTGAGGTTTGCTGAGTTCCACAACTACGCAAAGGTGTATGGTTTCATTCAATTAGTTACCCTGTCCTCTGTTCACAAGATATTGAAACGAAACTACGTAAGCAAGTGCAGTGCGTCTAGAGATAGAGTGGACCTTGACGGCCTTGGACTGGGCGAGAGTTGCCACACCTACAGCCAGATTTACATGTAAACAGCCAGCAAGTCCATTTTATCTCTACACACACCGTAGATTTTAAAACGGAGAATCGAATTAAACATTCTCCCGAAAAAGGGCTTATACACCTATGGGTTCATTTTCCGGCTACCGCCTCAATTTGACTACAGACTCGTTATCCTGAATGCGCCATAGAAGGCTGGTCTACGCTACACCCGCGATGAGATGATGATGATGATTTGTTTCGATGTCAAAGGGTATCGGAGCTCCCGGAAAAAATCTGTGTTGTCTGGACCACGAGATTTTCTAAAAGAAGTTGTAAATCATGTTAAACCGGAGATCGAACCCGGGTCCACATTGTTATAAGTTCAACGCTTTAGCCACTACTCCACCGTGGCGGCTTGTTTCCAACTGTTAAAAGCCATATATTTTATTACTGAAATAAGACTTTATTATATTCAGTAACAAAAAGCAACATAATTCTATTCCCAATACAACAATAGAGCGATGAATTTTCTGATTTTCATGAAGTGACCCTAATATTACGGTCACCTACTGTAATATGGCCGATAAGTACAGTGGATTTAAAGTACATATATAAAATAACTCTTCTTTTTACTGTATTGAATATAAAATTAAATACAACGAAAACTTCTTGAGATAATTTTCCTCCAGGATAAAAAAATAGGCCTACTTTCGTTTAGACAGACTTGTACAAAATGTAATATTTATAATTCGTCAAATATTAGAAAAGTCTCTGAGTTACAATTGAATAGGTCCGCTTATTAATGTTTGTAGATTTCGAGAAGGAATGTGAACTAGTGAAACTTAAAGATGTATCCTGGATTTCAGAATAACACACTGTACCAAATGGTATTAGTATTAGTATTTATTTATTTAACCTTGTAGAGTTAAGGGTGTCAGGCCTTCTCTGCCCCTCTACCAGGGGATTACAACTATAATATGAAGAATAAAATTACAATTAATATTACATTTACAATTACAATTACAATAAAAGTTGAAGTATGAAAAGATTACCTGACTAATGAAACAATTTATCATAGAAGTTAAGAACAAAGAATATTTTTGTATTTACTGAATTACAAATTAAACCTAGAATAACAAATTTCTATAGTGATGAAATTACCGGATAGTGAAATATTTTGTGATAGATTAAGATAACTATTTACAAGAAACCATGTCTGAACGAGTCTCAATTACTGACCAAGTGCCTAGTAAGTTTGCGTTTGAATTCAATTTTATTTCGACAGTCCCTGATGCTAGCACGTAGCGAATTCCAGAGTCTTGGTAGGGCTATTGTGAGAGAGGATGAGTATGAGGAGGTGCGATGGGATGGTAAAATTTTACTTATTAAGGACATTTAAAAATAAAGGGAATGTTGTCAAAACAGAGCAGACCAAAAAGGACGTCCGTCAAGGAGATTCCTTAAATGCATTATTATTTAATTTAATAAGAAACGAAATACAGTAATTAAAAATGTTAAAAAGTGAAGCTGAATACATAAGGTTATTCAAAAGTAAGTTCCAATTTTGAAATGGTAATAAGTTTGTCAAATTTTTAGATTCCACAAAAATAAAAACACGAATTTGTTCGTAAAGAAATGGGATTTTATTAAAGCACAAAAAAATTAAATATGACCGTCACCGTGTTGTTCAATAAGAAATACTCTTTCTTCTATGCTATAAACGGCATTACTGAGCACATTCTTAGGGATGTGTTTAATGACATTCGATATTGACTGTTTCAGTTCTTTACGTATAGTAGGTCTACTAAGAAATACTTTCTTTTAGATAACCCCATAACCAGTAGTCAGTTGGATTTATGTCTGGTGACCTAGAAGGCCAACTGTTCAGAAAATGCCTACTAATTACAGTATACGATAACTAAATGTGTTGCGCAATAGTGCTTTTACATTATTGTGTATGTGAGGTCTTGCATGAAAACAATGTCTTCGATTTCATGATTCTGTACCGCTGGTATTGCAAAGTCTTGCAACATATGAAAACATCGCTGCCTGGTTACCGTTACTGTTTTTGTTTGTTTTTCAATTTCTTCATAGTAATACGGTCTACTATGAAATATGACGTAAAACTACATCAGACGGTAACCTTGATATTCTGTAAAGGTTAAACCATTGTAAAAATTATTAAAATTACTCTCCTACTGTCGTATGTAGCCTATAATGAACAACAAATTATTATTGTTTATACAAGTTTGAGACATTTAGAATAGCAACGAAACAGCCTAGATAATGAAAAACCCAAACCTTCTAAACAGTAATGGTATCTATATGAACCCAAACTGTTGATATGTACAGAAGATACATTTGTTTGAAAATGGGAACTTACTTTTGAATAATCTTATATAATGAGAATTAAGAGATAAATATACAGTAAAATAATTTCAAGAAAAAAGTTGTTCGTGGCCTGGTATCGATCCTGGGATCTCTGATTGAACGCACCAGCCATCTACCGACTGAGCTAACCACGAACTCTACCCGACACCGTCTCTATTTTTCCTCTTATATCCGCACAGCTCGAGTGGGCTGATGAAACGTCAGAGACCCAAATCGAGTGCACACAAACTCTGTGTGACTTGGAATTATGGATTTCTGTTAACGTGCCTGCAGTAACGTATATATATTATATATAGATTATATATTTACGTTATAGTCCTATACCTACGTATATATTATATATACTTTATATCTACGTAACTATGTATATACCTACGTTACTGTAGGTACGTTAACAGAAAACCACAATTCCAAGTCACACAGAGTTTGTGTGCATTCGATGTGGGTCTCTGGTGTTGTCAGCCCACTCGAGTTGTATGGGTATAAGGAGCAAAATTGAAACGGTATCAGGTGGAGTTCTCGGGTAGCTCAGTCGGTAGAGCGCTGGTGCGTTTAAGCAGAGGTCCTAGAATCGTTACTCGGCCCCGGAACAATTTTTCCCTTGAAATTATTCATGTCTGTTTTACAGAGAGCTTTACCTGAAAAACTAGATTTCTTAAACATATTTTGCTACGCGGACGACGCCGTCGTGATAAAGGATGCAGTGGAAAATTCGCAACGGTCGTGATATAAATTCCACCTTAGCTGCCAGAAATATACTGTAATATGACTGTAATATGAAAATATCAACATCAAAAACTAAGTCTATTATTGGTAATAGATAAGCGCTTTATTTCAGTACTGATCTTCATGTGAAGTACTATCGTAAATGCAGTAGTAGTGCTTATTTCTAATATGTTTTTGCTAGGTGGTCTTTCATTGACCACTGATACTTTCACAGCAGCACGTTCCATTCCACTTACAGGATTAATAGAACCCTGCCTTGACGGAGTGTTGGAAATGACATTCTCTATTTATTCTCAAGTGCTTAGGAACCGAAATAAGTGAGAGGGAAAGGAACTGAATATTGTAATGTTGAGGTACATAGATGAGAACAATACAATACAAAGAAAACAGAGGCATGTGAACATGGCGTGAGACCTTGTAACCCGACTTTTCAGACTGCGTGCAATGAAGAAACATACTCATGCAATGGAAAACATTTTGAAACCCTTGGTCATGCACAATAAAATGTTTTCTTTCCCTCCTGTGGTGAGCTGTATAACATAGCAACACGATTTGGCCATGTTTCACTGCCCCTGTACTTTATACGGTCTGCGCAGAAGTACATTGCGACACGCTGTAAGAGGAATATAATAACGTACAGCCTCACAGTCTGCTTCGAAATTCGTCACTCGTGATATCCATGCCATTGTTTTCTTTAGACATGTGTTCGTTTCCCAAACGACGGCCACATGGTTTATTTAAGCATTACGTGTTCGCGACAGTGAAGTTACATTGACAACAAAAATGCTGTAACTTCTTGAATATCTAATTTTATTGGTTTTGTTTCTTTCGTGAAATCTCCTTCACAATGAATCCAGTTGACATATAGTAGGCTTATAAGTAAACATTCTCGTGGAGGCAGATAGAAAAAGTTATTTTTTTCTTCCACCATGTTAATAACGTCAAAAATGTACCTAAACAAATTTTGGCCAGTCCAGCGCAATTACGAGGGCTGTCCAAAAAGTAAGTCTCCCTTGGGCCATTTACAGAAAAAAAAAAACATTTTCATGGAAATATTTATTGGCACAGATACACCAATTATTTTGAGCTATTTTTCAACATATTCCCCACCGCAAATGAGACATTTGTCATACCATGGGATCAACTTTTGTATCCCTATGATGTAGAAATCTGCCGTCTGAGATCGGAACCAGTGTTTGACAGTCTGTTTATCCCAGACTATGAATATGTTAAGAGTATTTAATTTTCTAATTAACGGCTCAATTCATCACAAAACGTAATACCAGTTTTCTTATTACTTTAAGTGTACCCTATCGTCTCTTTAAATCTGCAGGATTGTTTCACTTGCACTCGGTATATGTACAGCCAGTGCCGGAGTTTATGGCGCGTGTCCTTGAATACAAAGCTAGTCAATGAGCACTTTTTGCCTGTGCAGCTGAGAACTGTACCACCCAACACTGACTGCGTCAAAGGCAAGACATTCACACTTTGCGTTTCTGTGGTGTGTCCTTGAGAACACTGTCCAGTCAGTGGCTTGTTGCCACTTCGGCTGAGAGTGGTATCACCTCTTAAACAGATGTGACATCAACAATCTGCCAGTCACAGTAGTTGTCAGCTTTCACGCCCACAGACTCTGGCAAAGATAAAATACTCGCTCTTAACGTTCCCATTAATTATTTCACACGCCAGAAACAGTGGCTGTGGTTATACACACCATATCATTTGATTCACTTTCAAGTTTGTAGATTACACCGTTTCTTATAGGTCCTTCGTTATCTCATAAAACGAAATCTATGCGTGCGCCGTAGGTTACAGTATTACCATATGTTGGGGATAAGTGAGCTAGCTAGCTGCAAGTGGTATCATAGCGAGGAAGAGAAGCTTCCCAATCCAATTTCTTTTTCCCCTGAGGAGCAGGTAAGGTTTCACGTGATAAGGAATGGCCTTTTACTCGTATTATGTCACTAATAATATTAATTTTTATCCGCAAACGATTAGGGAAAACATGGGAATTTTACTTGAAGCAAGTAAAGAGATAGGTTTGGAAGTAAATCCCGAAAAAACAAAGTATATGATTATGTCTCGTGACGGGAATATTGTACGAAATGGAAATATAAAACTTGGAAATTTATCTTTTGAAGAAGTGGAGAAATTCAAATATTTGGGAGCAACAGTAACAAATATAAATGATACTCTGGAAGAAATTAAACACAGAATAAATATGGGAAATGCCTGTTATTATTCGGTTGAGAAACTTTTATCATCCTGTCTGCTGTCAAAAAATCTGAAAGTTAGAATTTATAAAACAGTCATATTACCGGTTGTTCTTTATGGTTGTGAAACTTGGACTCTCACTTTGAGAGAGGAACATAGATTAAGGGTGTTTGAGAATAAGGTGCTTAGAAAAATATTTGGGGCTAAGAGGGATGAAGTTACAGGAGAATGGAGAAAGTTACACAACACAGAACTGCACGCACTGTGTTCTTCACCTGACATAATTAGGAACATTAAATCCAGACGTTTGAGATAGGTAGGGCATGTAGCACATATGGGGGAATCCAGAAATTCATATAGAGTGTTAGTTGGGAAGCCGAAGGGAAAAATACCTTTGGGGAGGCAGAGACGTAGATGGGAAGATAATATTAAAATGGATTTGAGGGAGGTGGGATATGATGATAGAGACTGGATTAATCTTGCTCAGGATAGGGACCGATGGCGGGCTTATGTGAGGGCGGCAATGAACCTCCGGGTTGCTTAAAAGCCAGTAAGTAAGTAAAGTATGTCTGCTTTTCTTGGCATGTCAGCTAAACTTCTGCAGTAATCTATATATAACGCTGTTCATAACGAGGTTTTATTGTACTGGGCCATTGACCATATCAGATATTAGAAATAATCTTCTTCATGTTTTCATTTCCTTGTATTTAACGAACTTCCAAACACCCTTATGTATTAGCTTTGCATCCTGGACTTACTCCAATCGATTAAAAATTAGGCTACCGTGACAATGCGTTGATTTTCTTCAGTTTTTTTTTAAAGAAAATTTATTTAAATTGCCTCCCCAAAATTGTCAATATATTTTCGTCATGGCCGTGATTATAATTATCACCATCACGGAAATCACCACCACCATCACTAATGGCACCATCCTTATCACTACCAGTACCATCTTTAGGCCTACCATCACAGTGCCAGTTTGCACTGGAGCTGCAATGCCGGCTGTAGTGGTAGTGGTGTTGCACTGCAGTACAGTAGCGTGCGTTCTCGACGCCAATGTCGTGATTGTCAAAAATGTATACAGTAGAAACACAGGCAAGTGACACGATAATTCCTATCCATTACCACTGAAATAGCCTATGCGGTATCAGTCAAGCTATGCACCAACAAACCGGTCACTGACTCGTGTTATGCTAATAGATACGGTGCTGTGATTCACACTTCGAAAACACGAAGAAGGACCTATCACACAAATAACCAACTTTGACCTACAATTTAATTTCAAATCAGAGACACGGTTGCTTGACTATGTATTAACGCAGTGATTCCCAAACTCTTTGAAGACGCGACCCAATTTTGGGAGGGACTTTCTTTGCGACACCCACTACTGTACTGATATTTAACCCCTTTCAAAAAATACAAATCCCTGTAAAATAAAAATCAATGATAATTTCACTCAAAGCCAATCCATGTCACCGAACTTCTAATGTACTGGTATTTGCAAGACGAAAAATCGAAATATCCAAACCTATTTTCTTTGGCTTCTGAGACTGGCCTTATTTGCTGATATGTTTTTCGAACACTTAAACACTGTGACTATTGCCTGTGCATTTAGAACTGTCGGCTCAAGGTCACGTACAAACGTACAAAAGTACAAACCACTGACGAGTCACTCAACTCAAAACTGCGAACTGAAGCATTGGTAATCCCGGCTGTCCCAACTGACTTTATTTGAGGAGAATGGTCCAGAATTGGGGTTAGCACACGTGGCGAGTGCAGTCCATTGCTTGACCTTGAGCCGCCAGTTCGAAATGCACAGATAATAGTAGTCTGAATACCCAAGATAATAACATGAGCCTAACAACAGCGACAGAAGAAATAGATGGATTTATAAAGAAACTTGATTTCTAGTAGACATCACTTGACAAAGGAAATTTCACTTATTCCAGTGTGTTAAAAATGCATGGAAAATTTAGTTACGTGGCATATGACACGATTAATACGGTACTGGTTTTGTTTTTGCAGACATTTATTTAAGTTTCCATAGTTTTAAACAGCATCTTTTTGTAGAGTAATTTTAGGAAGAAACTCAAATCAGTTACTACAGTCATACAGTCATAGATAGATACTGAATCATTTTTTAGACAGTTGTGTTTAACTGGGTGACATTCCAAAATAATAATAATAATAATAATAATAATAATAATAATAATAATAATAATAATAATAATAATAATAATGAAGGAAAGACTCATTGGCATATGTACCGTACTGATGGAATGTTGAGACAGTACTTTTCTATAGCAGAGTGTAGATCACTTTTGGTTTAAAAGAATGCAAGAATACCTCGAGATTTCAAAAGAAGCTCTTAAATTTTGATAGAATTTGCAAACTCGTATTTATACCAAAGAAGTTTCTCGACTATGATTGTCATAAAAGAAGAGCGAGAAATCTTCTTGAAATATGAAATGAGACCAGTGTGTGTATCGAATATAGAATTCAGATTTCAGAAGCTACTATCTGAAAAACAGACTAAGTTATTAATTTATCACTTAATTATTTTTTACTCTATGACTATTGAAAAGTTTTCTTTTCATTTTTATATCCAACGTTGTTTATGTTTGTTTCTAAATACAACCTAAGTGTATGTTAATAAGACGTTTTTGTCTTATCTTGTAAAGCATTTCCCGACCTCTCTCAACCCTTTACAGCCCTTTACACAACCAACATTTTGGAAACCACTGTATTAACTAAAATATTAAATTAGTAATTTTTGTACATTTGTACATGCTATTTTGAAAAATCCTCAAGAATATTAATGAAATGAGGTGAATCTGCTATATTTGGGTGCGACAAAGGGATTAATGTAGATCTTGACTTCGAGAAAATTAATTCAAGTGGTTCAATAATGAGATTTAAGAGGTTCCACTGTTAAGATATATTTTGAATGATTTAGAATCGCATTATTTCGTAACTCATGTGCAGTGTTGCTAACTTTGGTGGTTACACTAATCTTCAGAGGGTAAAAAACTACCGTCTGTAATCAGATGAATTCAGTGGTTTTGAAAATGTTTGTGCAGAGATATTTTCGTTTTTATTTCCTCTTGTGACGACAATACTGAACAGAATGACAGTAAGTAAATGTCAACACAAATTGACAATGATTTGTTTACTTCGTTTTGCACCACTCTTGAAATATGCAAAAGGAAGAAAGGAAAATAATATACATTGAAGCTAGCTTGTCTAATTTGGTAGCGGGTGGACCGTGATTGTTACATTTAGTAAGCAATTATAGTAATACTATAGTTATCTCTATTTTAAAGACTGGATGTCGCTATGAATAGTGCCTCTGTTGTGATTATAGTCCCTTAATTATAGGAAATCATAAAGTTCCATTCGTTCAGAAAATTACAAAAGAGTGGCTGGAAAATGTTAGTTTAAACTCGCTTTTAGGACTCTGTTGTAGTCAAGTGTATTTTGAAAATGCAATTGAAAGGCAAAATGTAATTATTTATTTCATTATTCAAAAACAAATAAAATAAAACTATGGTTGAACCATTTAGTTTATCAACAGTAATCTCACTAGAGGTTTTGAGTTATCTAGAGCAAATCAAAACTCGAGTGGGATTTAATTGTCTATTACACGATTAGAAGAAAGTATATTAGATTAGAAGAAATAAAGTGCTCTAATACAATACAATAAAATATTAATTGACTTATTAAAATTGTATTTCACTAATATTAGCTTCACCAAAACGTTTCAACGGAGCCGCCATTTTCAGTTGACTGTCTATGCAGTAAACAAATGACGATCGCAAACCAACGAAATTAATCCTTGTATCTGGCAAGTCCCGTCTCATGAGGAACCTTTAAAGTTTAAATGACCAAGAAAGAATTTATATTAGAATTTAAAAAATGATCCATATTCATAATTTCTACCAAACTGATGAACAGTTTATCCTTGTAAATTAAATTAATATATTTCTATACGCGATGATATTATTTATTATATACTTTGCGTAATTATTTACTAATATAACAATAAATATTATTATATTCAATGAAATTGTTCACTGTAGGCTACCTACAAATTCGGTGTTTTGTGATATGCGTTTAATCGTCTGTCATTTATATAAGTAATATAAAAATATCACGTCCCTATAGAATACACTCTGTTTTTGAGTGGACTATTTAAATTTTCATACAACGTCACTTTTACAAAGATTTTTTGAGATTCACCGTGCCTGCCTAAGTGCTTACAATCTAGGCGTTCAGACTATGGCTGTGTCCAACACCGCGCATACGATTTCAGTGTAAAGAGCACCGGAACCTTGAAACTCCCCTTCATGGACAGTTATTTGAATCGATTTCTGTACTCCATTCGAGTATGATCTCACTCCGCACTCGTGACAGTGCGTGGGCAAACAATTCGAAAGTTACGTCATGAAGTCTGAGGTCAAGGCCGGTCACAAGCGCCTAAACGACGCGTCACATTTGTCAAAGTGTATCATTAGCAACTTATATAACACAGCTACCTCTCACGCTGAAAAAGTCAAGCATTTCATGTGAAATATAAAAAAATGTGTGGCTGTTGACGTGATTAGACAGGAGAAAATGAGGTTTTCAACTCTCTGTTGAAAATTATTATATTTAAAGGTATTTTAATTAGTTACAAATTCCTTCATCAGGATCGTATAACACAAGGACTCGAAAACTTGTCAGTTTTGTTCCAAAAACTCAAATAATTCCAAACAAATAGACGACTTCCTCAAATCTTTTTGGATATTACTTTGGTGATCTTGTACAGATAAGCAGTTCCAGACGAAGATACAAGTATCAAACATCAAGACACAGTTGAAGATGCCAAATTATTCTTCACAGCCATTCGTACTCTTGTAATAAAATCTTTTATGATATGATAATATTTATAAGTAAAAGAGATTTGCGGTGTAAATTAAGATAAGAAAGAAATGCGTGTCCCCTTTTTAAGCAGAACATTTAATTTTTCCATTTATTTTAGCCGTTTCTATTTTTCACCTTCACTTTACGATGCAATTCAAGAAGACTGTTTTTCTGCCATTTCTTTCGTTGCGGGCGTTGAACATATTCTTGCCCTTACTTCATACTTGTTTATCTCGAAAAATCCATCTCTAATTTTATTTATTTATCTATTTAATCGGACAGGATTAAGCCCATAAGGCCTTCTCTTCCATCCTACCAGATAACACACACAAATACAAAAAATACGAACACTGACAAAAATAATACAAATTAAATTAAAGCCCAATAGAGGGTCAACAGGGTCAAACAACACTATAAAGCAATTATTAAGCTAATGAAAGAAATAAAAGTTAGTTAAAATAACAGTAATATCAATGATAATAATAATAATAATAATAATAATAATAATAATAATAATAATAATAATAATAATAATAATAATAATAATCTATACTAATAATAAATCTGTAGCCGAAATTTTTCTGGTAATTTTCGATTTTCCAAAAATAATTGGTCCTAACATATATAATTAACCACCCTGAAACCGAAAATCGATTTTTTGGAATTTTTGTTTGTCTGTCTGTCTGTCTGTCTGCATGTTTGTTACCTTTTCACGCGATAATGGCTGAACGGATTTCGATGAAAACTGGAATATAAATTAAGTTCGTTGTAACTTAGATTTTAGGGTATATGGCATTCAAAACACATTATTTAAAAGGGGGGTTATAAGAGGGCCTGAATTAAATAAATCGAAATATCTCGCTAATTATTGATTTTTATGAAAAATGTTACATAACAAAAGTTTCTTTAAAAATAATTTGCGATAAGTTTTATTCCTTGAAAAATTTTGATAGGACTGATATTTAATGAGATAAATAAGTTTTAAAATTAAAATAACTGCCATCTAAGGCCGTATAATGAATTAAAAAACAAATGACTTCGTCTATAAGGGGCCTTGGACAGCAACAATCGAAAGCTATGAAAGATAGCCTACAGAGAATGTTTCTGTGTTTGTATGAAGTAATATCGGAAGCTAAATTAACCGATTTGTATAATTAATTATTATTTCACCATTGGAAAGTGTAGTTTCTCTAGATGGACATAATGCTATAATGTTATTACAGTAACTTCTGATATAATATAATATAATATAATATAATATAATATAATATAATATAATATAATATAATATAATATAATATGTAATATAATTTAAGTTATTTGAAGGGTTCAGAACCATAGTGGGTCAAGCGCCACTTACTGAATACGTAGAAAACAAGGGTTAAAATTAAGTTATTACCATAATTCAATGGAAACCTATAACAAGTAAAATAAAATATACACATTAAATCTAAATGATGTCAATCTTCATTAAACTATGGTTGCATGTAATAAAAATTAAGAAACATGTTAAAGGAATTGTCATTGCACCAAATGAGTGTCTCTGGACCAAAATGATCGCATTTTAATTATTAAAATACAATTTAAATTAAGTAACATATTAAACGATTTATCCTTCTATCAAACACGAATGTTCCCTGGATCAAATGTCCTATTTTAATTATGTAATTACTTTATATTTATTTCTAACCGGTGCAGCGGAGCGCACGGGTACGGCTAGTAATAATAATAAATATATTACATATTAACTGATAACAGCATAATTACAATATTTATTATAAGTTGTGGGTTAAGCCGAAGTTGCGCAACCTGACAGGTGTTTAACAAGGAATTCCATGAACTAGAATGTGATTTCTAAATTTAAATTTGAATTTTGATATTGTCCGACTGTCTCTGACATGGTCAAGAAGAGAATTCTAGAGATGTGGAATCGATATGCTGAAAGATAATGAGTAGAAGAATGTTCTGTGCAAAGGAATAGAGAGCAGGTACATGTTCCAAGTTCGAGGTAGTGAAAGATAAACAAAACGAGATGCTAGGTAAGAGGGTGTGAAGGTGTGGATGATTTTAAATAATAATAAGAGGGAGTTGAAGAGTCTTCTTTCTTTAAGGGGTTAGGTACAGCTTAAAGAAGTAAAATTTGGGAAATATTCAACATTTTTTTCCTCCATTACTGTACCTTGTACAATAATGAAAAATAGTATGTTTAAACACTGTCCTTCTGCTATATGATAAACACATTTTTAAGATTAAAAAATATATATTTAAATTTTTATCATAATTCAAAGTTCACTGTGCAGTGATGAAGCGTTTCTCTCATAACTAAAAAAGTATCGAACATTTTGTAATGAAATTTTTTGTATGTATTTATGCATGTCATATCTAGAATATGATGCAAAATCACTTCTCTATCTTTGATAGATTGGCTGATAAAAAATAAATTCATTTTAAAAAATGGTCAAATATCAAACACAAAATAAAAAATAATTGTTTATTAGGAATGTAGTTGAAAGAAAATGGTTTTGTTAACATGAGTATCAGCAATAAAATAAAAGAGAGAGAACATGAAAAAGTTAACAAGTTTATGCATTATGAGGGAAACGCTTCATTACTGCGCTGTGAACTTTGAATTTTGAAAAAAACAATATATTTATTTTTAAATCGTAAAAAAATTTTTTTTTCATATAGCAGAAGGATAGTGTTTTCCACATACCAATTTTCATTATTGTACAAGACACAGTAATGGAGAAAAAAAATGTTGAATATTTCCAAAAAAATTACTGCTGTAACCTGTACCTAATCTCTTAAGTGGATTCCAAGACAGCAATTCTAGTGACGGTGTTACATGATCGAATTTTCTAATGTTACAACGAAACAAATGCAGATATTGTGAACACGCTGTAATCTGTGGACAAGATCAATATTTAGATTCGTGAATAGAGAATCGCAATAATCGAAGTGGGGCATCACTAAAGTTTGAATGATACTTGTTTTTATTTTCTAATTATTCTGCCCGCATGTTCAGAGAATATCTTCCGATCTTTGTGCATTCGAACACAACTACAGATAATGCACTTATTAATGCATTCGCCCATATAAAATATGTTCCTCATGATAGGGGATTTGCCAGATACAAGGATTCGTTTCTCGATTACGGTAATATAACCAAGCACAAAATGAAGATATGAAAGTTCTACGCTGTCATTCAGATCAAAGCGTTCCTACGTACAATGGAACTCCAAATATCAGGATCGCCAATTATCCGGATCACGTTTCAGGACAGTTTGAAATATTGTTTATTCAAGGAAAGTTACGTATGTTCAGCTTTTTTTTTAACTTCGTGTACTTGTACTACCATACATAAGTAAAATTCTGTTCTGTATGGAATATGAACAGCTCTTATAGTTTAATCAATTTAAAATTCCATTTTGTTTGAATATGTGTAAATTTGTTCATTATAAACTACAACTTAGGCCTAAAGTCATTTTGCAATTTTAATACATGCAGTAGCTTACTACAGTTGTTTCTATACTTTTTCACATCCAACCCAATTATCTGGATTCCTGTATATCCCGATTATGCTACCCCCTGTTAGTCCAGATAATTGTAGCCTATCTATCAGAGTGCTTTGATTATATTCCAGTTAGGAAAATGTAGATATACTTTGTCTTTCCTATAAGAGACGGCATGTACAGATATGTATAATAAATACAAATAATACAATAATACATTACAATAATACAGTAATAAATAATAAATACAATATGGAGCTCCCTTATTGTCGTTAACTTTGTAGTAAAGTGAAGGTTCGATACAGTTTTTTCTATTTCCTGAAAAAAAAAAAATACTGCTTTGGAAATGACCGATCTTATTCGCAACCTCCACAATTATATTACTTGTATGCACATTGCGTGATCTTGTTGAAGTTCTTTACTGGCTCTTGAATATACGTTTATAGTAACTCAAATAGTATAGTTCATTCACGGTAGTGAATATATGCCGATAACGCTAGTTGCTTATTAGGTAAGCTAAAGTTTCTCTCTCATTCATTTGAAAGTACACAAATAGAGGCTTTAACATGTGCAGCATCTGGTGCAGTATATTTTAACTTCGCGTTACGCTAAAAAATTGCTAGATTTATCATCAGTATTTGATCAGTTATTCATAGATTTCAAAAAGACATATGACTCGGTTAAGAGAGAAGTTTTATATGATATTCTTATTGAATTTGGTATTCTCAAGAAACTAGTTCGATTAATTAAAATGTGTCTCAGTGAAACGTACAGCAGAGTTCGTATAGGTCAGTTTCTGTCAGATGCGTTTCCAATTCACTGTGGGCTAAAGCAAGGAGATGCACTATCACCTTTACTTTTTAACTTTGCTCTAGAGTATGCCATTAGGAAAGTCCAGGATAACAGAGAGGGTTTGGAATTGAACGGGTTACATCAGCTGCTTGTCTATGCGGATGACGTGAATATGTTAGGAAAAAATCCACAAACGATTAGGGAAAACACGGGAATTTTACTGGAAGCAAGTAAAGAGATAGGTTTGGAAGTAAATCCCGAAAAGGCAAAGAATATGATTATGTCTCGTGACCAGAATATTGTACGAAATGGAAATATAAAAATTGGAAATTTATCTTTAGAAGAGGTGGAGAAGTTCAAATATCTTGGAGCAACAGTAACAAATATAAATGATACTCGGGAGAAAATTAAACACAGAATAACTATGGGAAATGTCTGATATTATTCAGTTGAGAAGCTTTTGTCATCTAGTCTTCTGTCAAAAAATCTGAAAGTTAGAACTTATAAAACAGTTATATTACCGGTTGTTCTTTATGATTGTGAAACTTGAACTCTCACTTTGAGAGAGGAACAGAGATTAAGGGTGTTTGAGAATAAGGTTCTTAGAAAGATATTTGGGGCTTAAAGGGATGAAGTTACAGGAGATGGAGAAAGTTACACAACGCAGAACTGCATGCATTGTACTCTTCACCTGACATTACAAACATTAAATCCAGACGTTTGAAATGGGCAGGGCATGTAGCACGTATGGGCGAATCCAGAAATGCATATAGAGTGTTAGTTCGGAGGCCGGAGGGAAAAAGACCTTTAGGGAGGCCGAGACGTAGGTGGGAGGATAATATTAAAATGGATTTGAGGGAGGTGGGATATGATGATAGAGAATGGATTAATTTTGCTCAGGATAGGGACGAATGACGGGCTTATGTGAGGGCGGCAATGAACCTCCGGGTTCCTTAAAAACCAGTAAGTAAGCAAGTAAGTAAGTAAGTAAGTAAGTGTTATGTGATCCGTATAAGTCAGTTTCTGTCAGATGCGTTTCCAATTCACTGCGGGCTAAAGCAAGAAGATGCACTATCACCTTTACTTTTTAACTTTGCTCTAGAATATGCCATTAGGAAAGTTCAGGATAACAGAGAGGATTTGGAATTGGAAGGGTTACATCAGCTGCTTGTCTATGCGGATGACGTGAATATGTTAGGATAAAATCCACAAACGATTAGGGAAAACATGGGAATTTTACTTGAAGCAAGTAAAGCGATAGGTTTGGAAGTAAACCCCGAAAAGACAAAGTATATGTATATTATTATGTCTCGTGACGAGAATATTATACGAAATGGTATATAAAAATTGGAATTTTATCTTTTGAAGAGGTGGAAAAATTCAAATACCTGGGAGCAACAGTAACAAATATAAATGATACTCTGGAGGAAATTAAACACAGAATAAATATGGGAAATGCGTGTTATTATTCGGTTGAAAAGCTTTTATCATCCAGTCTGCTGTCAAAAAATCTTAAAGTTAGAATTTATAATAAAAGAGTTATATTATCGGTTGTTCTTTATGGTAGTGAAACTTGGACTCTCACTTTGAGAGAGGAACATAGGTTATAAGGTGCTTAGAAAAATATTTGGGGCTAAGAGGGATGAAGCAACAGGAGAATGGAGAAAGTTACACAACACAGAACTGCACGCATTGTATTCTTCACCTGACATAATTAGAAACATTAAATCCAGACGTTTGAGATGGGCAGGACATGTAGCACGTACGGGCTGATCTAGAAATGCATATAGAGTGTTAATTGGGAGGCTAGAGGGAAAAAGACCTTTGGAGAGGCCGAGACGTATATGGGAAGATAATATTAAAATGGATATGAGGGAGGTGGGATATGATGATAGAGACTGGATTAATCTTGCTCAGGATAGGGACCAATGGCGGGCTTATGTGAGGGCGGCAATGAACCTCCGGGTTCCTTAAAAGCCAGTAAGTAAGTAAGTAAGTAAGTAAGTAAGTAAGTAAGTAAGTAAGTAAGTAAGTAAGTGAGTATAATGTGGTGATGAAGATGGTGTTGGTGATAATGATGTTGACGATGGAATGCGAATTGAGGCTGTACTAAGATTGTTTGTTGTTCAATGGAGCAGACATTTTGTGGTCATAAGATCAAATAGATAGAAGACCAAAGATTTAAGTTAGGTTCGTTATTTAACAACGTTGTACCAACTACTTAGTCATTATCGTCGATGGAATTTCTAATAGCGGGATGAGGCCGAGGATTCGCCATGTGATTACCTACCGGATATCCTCCTTGCACTTGGAGAAAACCTCATAAAAACCCAACCAGGTAAATCAGTTCTTTGGGATATCGAACCCAACGCTCGAATGCAATTGTGGTCAGCAAACAAACAAGCTAACGCATGAACCAAATCGGTGACTCATAGGTAAATGGAGTAGGAACTGGAAAAAGTGATGGTGGTGGTGCGGAAGCTGTAGGATAATAATTATTTTGCAATATTGCAGGATTCATAAATGTAACGCATTCATATGCATGGTGTGACAATAATGTCATTCATTATTTACTACAAACCATTTAAATGACTAATCATCGCAAGCTATATTGTTGTGCCAGCTCCCAAAAGGCAGTTCTTGCGTGTTCTTTCAACCAAAATATTTTTACACCTGGATTACCAAGGACACAGTAATACCACAGGTTAGTATATACAGTCACGAAACTTGAGTTTATGTGGGTACTAGGAACAATACACTGTGCAGGTACTATTTCGTATTGTCTGTAATGAGGCGATAGTAGCGATCCTAGTGGTTAGCAACTATCTATGGATGCATATTTACTACATATTGAGCTTCGTGGCTGTATATACTAGACTGTGGTAATGTCCCAATATGCTAATGGAATTTGGCAATTGCTTCCGATAAGATAGGTCTACTAATTTCGGGTAAACAATATTTTTCCGAATCGATTAGTCACAATATTCATGTCATGTAACGAAATTCAGCTAAAGTTTCTAGAAGTTAAGCTTCATTTTTTGTTTGGATTTTTTTCAACGTTTATCTGCAATATTTTAATGTGACGCATAGACACTGCAGCGTTGCGTGATAAGCCACGCTCCTGATAAGCGCTTTGTTTTCACAGCTCATGCGCCACACTGTTGGGAGGTGTACTGTCACAAACTGAACGGCAACTTCCTTAGTGAATAACAGTCCTCGAGGAACGGTCTCCAGTTCAGTCCCCGTTCTCAAAAGAAATAGGGGAAGAAAATTAATACTTTCGTTGCTTAATTCCATGCTTCCATTTCTGCTGTACAATTGTTCCAGATCAGACCGCTGACAAGGTAGTAAAGTCTGTGACTAGACCAAGGGGGATAAGCTTGAAGGACTGTTTTTGACCACAAATTTTTATTAGCCACCATTAATGGGCCCTTGAGTCACAAATTAATTTTTCAAGAATTTATTACTTCAGTTTCATTTAATATATTAAAGTGAAAGATTCGAGAAATCTAGTTTCTGCGCTTGACATTCGAGAAATCTAGTTTCTGCGCTTGACATTCGAGAAATCTGGCTTCTACGCTTGAATTCGAGAAATCTAGTTTCTGCGCTTGACATTCGAGAAATCTAGTTTCTGCGCTTGACATTCGAGAAATCTAGTTTCTTCGCTAGACATTCGAGAAATCTGGCTTCTGCGCTTGACATTCGAGAAATCTGGCTTCTGCGCTTGACATTCAGGAAATCTGGTCATATTTTCTGTCAACACGGTTGCGTCATTAATTACAGTACGCCTTGGATATCTAAACTTATGATGTGTTTAAAACAAAATAGTTTAAAATCTAAAACAAATGGAGACCATTAATAAATACGGGAAGAATAAAGACAGAAAGCCTAATTTTAAATTACTTAATTGTGGTATTAATTTAAAATTGAATCCAATTCTCTGCAATGACATAATACAATTTCAAACAACTCATTAGCATGATATTAATCTGTGCATCGATTCGACAATGAATTGCAGTGTTGCCTCGAGGCTAGACCCCTTGGAATGAGGAAGCGATTATAAAGTAATTAACTAGGTGACTTCGCCTAATTTAATTTAAATGCAAGGAGTATAAAGTGAGAATTGAAAATAAATATAAAAATTTAATCCAAATTCCAAACATCCTTGTAATTAATACCAATCATGCTATTGTGACAGATACGAATACAAAAACGTTTCACGCAATTATAGGATTCCATGAATGCCCTGTCACTTTTTCATTCCCTTTTGCTAATTTATAATTCTCGTCTGCTTTCCTCTACCAAATCTACTTCTCTCCTTAACATTCCTTTTCTACCCCACTCTTTTCTTCTTTTTTTCATTCCCTTTTTCGGCATAACTTTTAATTTATTTTTCTTAACACTTTTCCCTTCTTAATCTTTATTTCCTCCTTCTTCATTCTAATTGCCATTTTCCTTTCTTCTCTTCCACTTTTCCCCGTATTTCTGTTCACATTTTTATGCCTACGTCTAATCTCTTTCTTCCCGTTTTCGTTCCCCGTTCGTTTCCCTCCCATTTTTATCTTTTTCGTTCCTTTAGTCTCACTCCCTAATTGTTCCCATCTTTCTCTCCTTTTCCTCTCTCTTACTCTTCTGCATTACTTACTCCTTTCCCTTTCACGCCTCACTTTTACCGCTTTCTTCTTAGCTTCCATTTGCCGTCTTCATTATCTTTTTTTTTCTTTCTACTTAATTCTTCTTTTAATTCCCTTCCGCTTCTTGTTTTTTTTTCTCTTTCTTTTTCCTTTTTTTTCTACATTCACTTGCCATATTTCCTCCTTCCCTTCTCCTTTTCCTTCCCCTTTCCCTTTCTCCTTTGTTATGCTGTTTTCTTCCTTACTTATTTCCACATTCATTTTCTTCTCCCTCTCGTTTTTCCTTTTTCGTATCTGCATTGTCTTTTTCTTCTTTTTCAGAAGCCATGCAAGATAGACTACTGGATATTGTTCCTTCCAGAATTTCCGTATCATGTGATTCGCCTCTGATTCTCATTGCCCAAGTTGGATGTAGGCCTACATGATCAATTATAGTTTTTGTGTTTCATTTTTAATGAGGTGTCTCGACGCTTAGCGGCATAAGGGCTAATGTAGGGGAAAGTAGCCATCAATGAACCATCTAACGATTTATTTTATCTACCTTAAAATTCCGTTTATAGGCTTGAACAATTATATTACTAATTAGAAATGATGAAATTAATTTTCAGGGCTTGATCTTATTTATATCTGTTTAAATATTAGCTCATTTAAAAGTCGGCTATTGATTCAATGAAGGCGACAGGGCTCTGTGAACGGACCATCATGTTCGCATGAATGGACCAAAACAAAAATTTTAAAAATATCTCAAAATAATGTCTACAAATGAAGAAACATAGATTCGATTAATGGATATTGAACTTACTTTCAATCCTATTGTAATCGTATTTTGAAACTGAAAATCATGAAAAAAAGTCCTTATCATTTCAATATTTTAAAGTTTTAGGCTGTTTCAAATTAGTTAATACAGTAGTTAAAAAATGTTAGCATACAACTTTAAATTACAAGACAGCGAACATAATGATGTTGTTTTACATATAAAATTAGTTCCTGGAGTGTGAGATTTATTCTTATACTGTAGATAAAAGTCTTCCTTTTCAAGACACACATGCCACACAAAGTATTTCTTTTGACTCCGCCTAACATTTGCACAAGCTTCATGTACCCATTTCCTGCAAAACATACACTGAATCATATTTTCCTCGTTAGTTTCTTCACACATGAAACAAAGCCAGTAATCTTGATTTTGATTTCTTCCTGAAAGGAATTGGTTTTCATGAATGATCCATTTTAAAATGCAGTCCATTCATGGGAACTCCAGCTGGTCCATCCATAGCGACTTCGCCATGTTCTAATCATACTTCAAGAGCGCTGAAGAGGTTATACAAAATTTAAGACTATCCAACTAAAAAGGAAGCAGACAGAACACTGCTTCCAGCTATATATGTCATTTCATAACTTAATGTCATTAAGCCAATATGCTCTGTACTTAAAGTTACTTAGAAATTATAGTAAAAATAATAAAAACGTAACTGAGCTTCTTGTTGAGCCCACGTGTTTGCTGCGCCACCAAAGACAACTCAGGAGTGACATACACGAGGGTGAAGCCTTGAGGTGACGTTACACGCATATGCAGTCAATATGACCAAGAATCTGGCAACGGTCCATTGAAAGCAACGGTTCATCGATGGCTACTCTCCCCTATAATAATTTCAAACTATCGGTTGGAAAATATATGGATCATTCGAAAGTAAGTGGCAACACTTTAATTAAGAACAAAATACTACTTTATTCACAATTTAAAAACTTACAGTTCTTGAAAGTAATCTCCTCCAGTATCGTACACCTGTCGCCACACCTCTGGAAGGTGTCGGTTGCCATCCACAGGGTCACTTTGTTCTAAGTATCTAATTTACTGCTCTACAGCTATTTCTAAAGTATACCCCTCTCAGTGGTTCTTTCATCCTATGGATAAGATCTTAGTCGCAGGGACTCCTATCTGGAGTATACGGAGGATGCGACATTGTGAAGCATAAAACCTCGGTTTTTCTTAACGGACGCATGCTAGCTGCGAAGTGCGTGACCCGACTTGCACAAATGCGGACTACACGAGAGATAGTGAATGGTTTCTATAAACGCAAGATGCGAGGTCTGGTACCTCGCAGTTATAGAAAGTACTCGCTATATCTCGTGTAGTCCGGATTTGTGCGAAGCGGGCCTCGCATCTCGGATGCGTCTGTTCAGAAAAACCAAGACTTAATAGGATGGATATTCAAGAGATTTCGGCGCTTCCGGCGCATTGCTGGTCGTAAATTGTGTTCCAAAAAGTGACAGTAATATGAAACAGCATTCCAATTGAATCGGCCATTGCAGAAAGGGGATAAGTCATAAAATCTTACTTTTGAGATAATCAATAAAAACTGTTTTCTTCTTCCAATACTGGAGTAATCATTATAAATATTTTTTCTTACTTTGTTTTTGAATAGTGAAGTATAATACATCATGTTAGACATCTGACATGTCAAACACTTTTGTTTAAAGTTGTTTAATCGAACCATGACTTATCCCCTTTCTGCAAGGAATTGTTAAATATAAAAGAAAAAAATATATAATTTACAATTTTGGGCTAATGTAATATTTGAAAACAAACTAAATGTTAATAATTACAATGATAACGATGTTTTTGTGTGTAATTACAACATTACTGTCACCATTTACATAATTATTTTTGCATTTTAATCATTATTCCTACTACAGAAATATGTGATTTTATATCACAGTTTTAAATAAAAACTCTACTTTTAAACTAATACTTAAAAACTGCATATAGGAGAGCACAATAAAAATACACTGAAGTATTCAATTTTTATGGATTGTGTTGTTAGACGTTGGAAGATACAGTACGTCGTCTGTACATTCCTTGTCACAAGATGGCCAGTTCAGGATATCTTCGTAAAAGGAAGTGTGTTCTAATGGAATGTATTGCCTCACTTTCGATACGTCTCCAAGTTGTTTTTCGTATTAATGGGAATTTTCCATTTGTATGCTTTTTTGTAGGCATTACTATGCGTCCAGAACCTGGTGTTTTCATACAGAATCTGTGTTTCCTCATTTCACTACCAATGAACAAACTGGCAGTCACACATCCTGGATCATCTTTAGAGTAAACAAATTCACTGAATTGTGCTGAAGAAAACATATTCTTATCTTTACCCTTCTTCCTTAGTGTGTCTAATGAGCAGGTGGATTTCTTGTAATACTCTGGCCACCAGTATTTAAAATTCAAAATATCATCAGTAGTAACTGATTCTACAGAAAATCTGTTGTGTTTGCCTGGTGGATCAAGGTATTGTATTGGTCTGGCACATATACCCTGTCTGTCTTCCTTAGTTTGCTCTTCACGACACCAAAGTTGCGGTCACAGGGAAGAAATGAATGGCCTCGTTATGGAAAATAATGATTAATTTTGTTAAATCTCCCTATTTGGGTCAGTGCAAGCAACAATCGAATTAAGGTATGCTTTTTATTTTGCCCTCCACAGTTATCAGAGAAAAGATACAATTCCCTGACTGAAGCAGGGACATTATTTTCAATGTAGTTTAGAAGGAACACACTTTATTTGAAGGTTTGTGGCCTATACCTTCATGACAGGAATAGAAGTGCGCCGTATGGTCTTTGAAATTGTGAATGTTGAAAATTGATGACCCAAAGTTGCGTCTAAACAAACAATGAGTAGTTTCTTACCCACATTGTTCTCCTGTCGTACGGGCTGCTACAGACTTCCCAATGGAATTGACGTTCCAATGCCTTCAGTTTATTTTTCTTATTTACATTTCTGCGGTAGTTAATTTCATTGCGTTTACGTTTACCACTAATAAAACTGTTTTCTTCCCCTGGGTCTAGCTTATCTGTCATTTTCCTTATCAGCTGATGGGCGCGTAACTTATTAGATCCGCTGCACTCAGTTGCGTCACGTCGTCAGTCAGTGCAGAAAGAAGGTAAGTCGCTGACTTGTCCACTTTCTGCAATGACTGCGCTGCTTATTGTACTCTGCTTTGCGTTGAGAATGAGCAAATTTGTCCCATTTCTGTATGGAAATGTGTGTCTAGGTCTGGAGAAGGCAATGGCACTCTTAACTCATTTTTGCGATTTTCATGACTTATCGCCTTTCTGCAATGACCGATTCAATTGAAGATTACAGGGAAAAACCTGATGAGTCACTTTTACTGTTTTTACAGGAAAGCAAGTTAAAAGTTTCGATACCTATTATATTCCATTGCCTTTGGGTTATAATTTTTTTTTTTCAGATTTCTTTTGACTAATGAGGTTGTTATTCAGTACAGTGAAACTACACAAATATATACTAACTGAGCTATTTTATGACATCTAAAAAAATCGATAATTTTTGACTTATCATGCTTTTCCCGTGTGGTCTTCAATTGGAGCAGAATGAGTGATTAATACACCTTCATAATCATAAACAACAATAAACACAAGCTAACTTTGAGTGTTTGCTGCTCTTGTCTACATTTTTTGGCCTTAGGGCTTTGCAAATAATAGTCTTACTACTAAAATTACTGCATATAAAGTAGGAATGAAATTATTACCCTAATAGATAACACATATCAGGACCACTCAATTTCATACTACCAACTTATTGTATGTCACCGTAGGGGGGCTGAAAACTATAATTCTTTTCACGCGACTTAGCTCATACATCTCATCTTCTTCATGGCTACAATACTGTATTTTGTCAGGGCACATGTAATATTTAACTTAGCATAACTAACAGCGACTGAGTCTTAACATTACAACCACGCTACGTTACTAAAGCTCGATTGGCTTGTGTTGTTCTGGGCGGCTAAAAAGTCGCGACCTCCATGAACTAAGTGGCGTGAAAAGGAGTATAGCAGTGTTATCTCTAACTTTCGAATGGTTTATGTATATAGCCCTAATTCCTCCAGTTAGGGTACCGATAATCTTCATAGATATAAATCCTGAATCTTTCTGTAGACTGAACTCCTGCGGTGGCTGAGTGGTCATTTTCGAATATTTCGATTATTGACACAGCTTAAACCGTGAAAGCTATATCCATATAAAATATGCATATTCAATCAAATTAAACATTGCGCATGTGAATTCAAAAGACGGGCAACCGTTTGGCTCTAAAACATGAACAAACTACACTTTATAAACACTCACATGTAATCGCTTATCCAATATTTCATGAATTGTTGATCTCGATTGTGCAGTTCGCGGAATATTTGCGAATCGACGAAGTTTGAAGACTGCTTGTAAATTATGTTTGGACACTGTCAATAGATTCCCAAGAGACCCTAGGACGTCCATTCTAGGAAAGATCCTCCTCAATACCAGATTCTCTAAAATGTTTAACAGTCGGTTGATGCTTACTTTAGATGGAAGAGTTTTTCTATACTGACGGCGATATTTTCTTGAACTCCAAGAACCATCTTATACCTTGCGCTTTCTCCTGCAACGACACCATAATGTCTTATTCAGTTATAATGTGGATTATAAGAGAAAAAGAAAAAAAAAAGAATTTGTTGTAGAATGAAGAAGAACAATATCAAGATCTTCCAATAGTTTTTACATTTAATATCCTAGTAACCAACAAACAGTAAACATCAAGGTAGTAATATATTATGTTTCGATACAAGCGTGATAAGTGAATTATGACAGAATCGAGGAAAAGTTAGAAACCCGGATACGCAGCGAATCTTAGAGCAGTCAGCCGCTGCGTTGGGGATCCTAATACATCTTGTATAGGTCGCAGTGCTGGGTCGTAATACTCACCCCTCCCCCAATTCAAATAATTCAGTTCTACTACACTAATATGAAGGTAGAAACTGGCGTTCTTATTTTTCGATGAAAGAGTAATGGAACGGAGAAAAATTCTCTCCGGCGCCGGGATTTGGTAACCCGGGTTTTCAGCTCTACGTGCTGATGCTTTATCCACTAAGCCACACCGGATACAACCCCGGCGTCGGATAGAATCGTCTCAGATTAAGCTCCAACTCTTGGGTTCCCTCTAGTGGCCGCCCTCTGCACTACGTCATAGATGTCTATGAACGTAGGACCGAAGTCCACACATGTGCTGAGGTGCACTCGTTATGAGTGACTAGTTGGCCGGGATCCGACGGAATAAGCGCCGTCTTAAATCACGAAGTGATTTACGCATATCATATATATTATTTTAATGTACCGAAGTACATATGATATTTCCATGCAGATATTCTGCGTCATCATACGATGAAAGAGTCAAGTTTATTTATACACGCTTCAATATCTGCGGTCATATCGCGTGTTAGGATCTGTAGGTATACCAGTAAGCCATTGTTATTATTGTTAAGTTCATGTTTTATTTTATTGTGTGTTGTAGATGGCTTGTGTTCATGTAACTGATTATAGATTTGTATTAATGTTTATGATATTGGTGATTGAGGCGGTGAGGAATCATGGTATGTAAATTTACAATCTGTCATTTGCGTTTGTGATAGAGGGAAACCATGAAAAACGCCAGTCAGATTGACCGGCCACTGGGTTTGAACCAGGGACCTCACGAACGCTACCGTCTGAGCCAACTCGCTCGGTTGACATTTTTCTACTTGTTATTACAGGATTGTTTCCTATCTCTGATAACGAATTTGAATGACATGTGCCTCAGAGTCACACGACAGCTGAACTGTGGCGCGAGGTGACAGACCAGTGGTGAGTGAACTCTTAGTCAGCGTGCACGGCAACTCACAGCAGAAATTCCAAGGAAATCGAGACTTTTGGGAAGGGTAGCCTACATTATGACCCATTCCAATGCCAAATACAGTTAAGTGGAAATAAAAGAAGCCTGCAATAAACGAGGTTTCGTTATTTCCAAGAAAGGCATCTTCTGTGTACTTAATAAGATTGGTAAAGCTCGAATGGAATTAATTTGTATCATGTCGTGTGTGCGGCGACTTGTGATGGAGGTGGATTTGCTTGCTTTTTCCACTCTGGAATTAATCTCATCCGAGCTTTGCCAGTCTTATTAGGTACACAAGATGCCTTTTTTGGAAATAACGAAACCACGTTTTTTCGTAGGCTCCTATGATTTTCACATAACTGTACTTGGCATCGGAAAGCGTTGTTATGTACCCCTCCCAAAAAGACTCGATTTTCTTGGGCATTGCTACTGTGATATACTGTGCACACTGATTACAATGAACAACAATAATTTTTCTTCGACTTAAAACAATGTGTCCCTTATGGTTTGTGGTGCGCTGAAGGTTTTTAAGATATACTGTGATATCACTTTTCGATAAGCGCTCCCCCAGGGAACATATGGCGCGTTTTGGGGATTGTAAACCAAAACGAAAGCTAATGCATTTTATGAGTGTATGACTTGTTTCCGGTTTCTTATGGTTGTTGGCATGTTCTTTTGTACTTCTAATAAATAAACATATTGGTCTCTTCTCTTCAGTAAATTTCATAACAATTCAAAGTGAAGTCTACGCAATGAACAAACAAGGGTGTGGTTTTCAATATTTAAAATAAAAGTTTACCATTTTGACTGGAGGCAATTTAAAAGAGGGCATTTCTATCGGTCCACAAATTCACGAAGTTATGGCTGACTCTTTGTTTGAGGAAAAACTTTCCGTTACAGAAAAAATGGTATGGCGCGCTTTCAGAGATGTTTGCTCAAATTTCCTTCGAAATTCTAGGACAGACAATTACATAGAACTTGTTGGGGAAACAATGTCAAGTGCATATGAGAAAATAACGTGGTGTAATATGTCTCCCAAATACACTTTTTACATTCTCATTTGGATTTTCTTCCTCCTTACCTTGGAGCGGTAAGCGACGAGCATGAGGAAAGATTTCATCAAGAAATACCTGAAATGGAAAGGCGATATAAAGGAAGATCATCATCCAGCATGCTTGTAGACTATTGTTGGTTTCTTGTAAAAGACAGTCCCTTGTCTAGTCATAAACAGAAGTCATCCAGAAATTATTTTAATAGAAAGTTCAAAATTCCGAGTTTTTTTCTCATTATACGCATGAAATATTTGTATTGTTGTGTGTTTTAAACTATGTAACATCATTTTTGTATCCAGTACACATTTTTCAAGTATTACGAGGCATTTTGAATCCCTAGTGTGTTGTAATTTTACCAGTAGCAGTGAAAAATGAATAAAAAATAAGTTTTTTTTCATAAAAATTCAATTCATTTTCCCCGGAAAATGATACGAGATGGGGCAATTTGGATTTTAAATTCAGATTTAGGGCACACATATTAGTAATATTCACCTATTTTTATTTCGGAGCAAGATAAAAAGTAAAATTTTGTTGTTCAGTGATTATGAAATCACTCACTACTGGTCTGTCACCTCTCGCCGCAATTCAGCTGTCGGTGTGATTCCTGAAGCACATGATGTCATTCAAATTCGTTATCAGAGATCGGAAACAACCCTGTATTCCATAAATCGTAAGAACGCCAATCTCAATATAATTCTGAGGTCTTCCTCGACTTGATACTGGATGGACAGGCGATGGACTCGTAACGTGGAGACTGGACAACGCCTGTGCTCTCACTGGGGTAACACAGAACGTCATATCGACGACAAACCCCATGCCGTACATGGCTGTTGGAAGCTAGTACGACGTTTTACGGTTCGAGTTGGTGTTATTTCTCAATTTAACGGAAGAATTGCTCTCACTACTAAAGACAGAGAGACAGTGGTCACTCATATTATAATATTCGATAGCTTCTATCCTACATAGGCCTAATAACGTGACATAAATTGTGAATTAATCTTTGGTTATATAGGAACTTTCATCTCATTCAGTGCGAGGTCTTTACCCGATAAAGGGAAAGCGTGACGTTTTAAGTGCCATACCTTTAATCTCATAAAATTTTTGCTGCTTGCATGCAATGTGTAGCTAGTGGCCATATCTAACGTATTATTTTATAGCAGATTGTTATTAAAACCACAAATTTAAGCGTTAATGCTGGCGCATGAGTCATGGCTGATACCGCGCGTCACATTAATCGTAAATGTAGCACAAGTTGGAAAAGAAAGTTACAGCGATACTGCTTTTATTACACACACAACAGGTCACTTTGCCTTTCAAGTCGTATAGAAATTTCACTTCATGAAATATATTTTTCTTTAGATCATAAACAAAAATTGTTCTCACATCTAGAACTGCAAAAATACTGTGTGTATAGATATCCTATATAAATTGTTCTCACATACAGAACTGCAAAAACACTGTGTGTATAGATATCCTATATAAATTGTTCTCACATCTAGAACTGCAAAAACACTATGTGTATAGATATCCTATATAAACTGTTCTCACATCCAGAACTGCAAAAACACTGTGTGTATAGATATCCTATATAAATTGTTCTCACATCTAGAACTGCAAAAACACTATGTGTGTAGATATCCTATGTAAATTGTTCTCACATCCAGATCTGCAAAACCACTGTGTGTATAGATATCCTATATAAATTGTTCTCACATCTAGAACTGCAAAAACACTATGTGTATAGATATCCTATATAAATTGTTCTCACATACAGAACTGCAAAAACACTATGTGTATAGATATCCTATATAAATTGTTCTCACATCCAGAACTGCAAAAACACTATGTGTATAGATATCCTATATAAATTGTTCTCACATCCAGAACTGCAAAAACACTGTGTGTATAGATATCCTATATAAATTGTTCTCACATCCAGAACTGCAAAAACACTATGTGTATAGATATCCTATATAAATTGTTCTCACATCCAGAACTGCAAAAACACTGTGTGTATAGATATCCTATATAAATTGTTCTCACATCTAGAACTGCAAAAACACTATGTGTATAGATATCCTATATAAATTGTTCTCACATCCAGAACTGCAAAAATACTGTGCATATAGATATCCTATATAAATTGTTCTAACATCTAGAACTGCAAAAACACTATGTGTATAGATATCCTATATAAATAATTGTTCTCACATCCAGAACTGCAAAAACACTATATGTATAGATATCCTATATAAATTGTTCTCACATCCAGAACTGCAAAAACACACACACCTTATCCCGCTTAGAGGGATCGCGAATTAAATGCTCACCATTTAAAATCAGATGAAGTTATTGTTTTGATTTACATCTGACAAGATGCAGAAACTGTCCAAGTTTATGCACCAATGGTTTAAAACAGTTGCATGTTCATGCGCATGCGCACTAACGTTGATCGTGGAAACAATCCTGGCGCCATTCAGTAGAACATTCCGTCGTTGTACCATTCTCCTTCATCGAAGCGACAATCAAAGGGAAAGTGCATCTGGACATGTGTAGAACTTTTGTTGTTGATGAACTCCCCCAGGATCAGTTTTTCAGCAACAAGGAGAACCCTTGTCTGGCCACCTAGGTCACCCGACTTGACGTCCATTGACCTATTTCTGGGGCTTTATGACGAATGTTGTGTACCAACGTGGTACAGTTGACACTTTGGAGAAACTGAGACAACGCATTACAAATGCGGCTGCGCTATTCACCCCACAAATTTTATGGAACACTTGGATGTCTTCAGGTTAGCTCGAGGCGCACACATCGAGTTGCACTGACCATTCTCTGAAACTCGGAGAATTTTACATCAAGTTTTACAAAAGGTTATGTTATAAAACGATTACTTATACTTTAAATTAGCATTTATTTCTCTAAGCGGGACACGGCGTATACACACACGCCACGCCACGTCATGCCACACCCTTCTAAGCGCCTCATTTTCATATTATTGGCAAATCCTTTCATCCATGTAACTAACTGCTGGTCTTCATCTTCTCCTATTTCCCGTTGATATCTAATCTAAAATTTGTTTTGGGAGCTGACCATCATCCGTCTTTCTAATGTGTCCATACACTATTTACAGGAAGATAGTAAGGAAGGGTTTGAGTAAAATCTGTAAATAATCCCATCTTAGTTAGGTATGGCCATCATGATGGCATAATTCCACATTGTATCCTCTTTTGTATTTCCTATAGGTATTCCTGTAACAACTAGGGTAACACTCATTTTGCAACACATTATTTATTTCTACAGTTATAATTAAGTACATATTTCTTTGAACGGAGGAATTTTCGAGGTATAATGATGAAAATAATAATTCATTTCTCGGAAGCAGCGGATGTACTGCCTACATTATCGGCATTTAAAAAGATTTCCTTTTGTTTCCGACTTTGTCTTCATTGACGTGATTCATCGTCAAATTTTGAACGTTTATTTTACTCTATCTAGCCTATATTAGGAACCAAGAAAAGGGAAACTGGGATACCAGAATGAAAACCTGTCACTAATTACACGTGAATATTTAGGCTTTCAATTCAAATTCCGCCCTTGTTCCTTGAAAATATTGCGTCATGCCATCTACCTGATTCAGTAATGTCTAATTGAAATACTACTACTACTACTACTACTACTACTACTACTACTACTACTACTACTACTACTACTACTACTACTACTACTACTACAATTACTTACTTACTTACTTACTTACTTACTTACTTACTTACTTACTTACTTACTTACTTACTTACTTATGGCTTTTAAGGAACCGCCCTCACATAAGCCCGCCATCGATCCCTATCCTGAGCAAGATTAATCCAGTCCCTAGCATCATATCCCACCTTTCTCAAATCCATTTTAATATTATCCTCCCATCTACGTCTCGGCCTTCGCAAAGGTCTTATTCCCTTCGGCCTCCCAACTAACACTCTATATGCATTTCTGGATTCGCCCATACGTGCTACATGCCCTGCCGTCTCAAACGTCTGGATTTAATGTTCCTAATTATGTCAGGTGAAGAATACAATGCGTGCAGTTCTGTGTTGTGTAACTTTCTCCATTCTCCTGTAACTTCATCCCTGTGGCGCCACAGCCCTTGAAGGGCTGTACCGACCAGCCGGCTGGTGGCCTCACGTTCACATGCCGAAGCATAGGTGGACGATCATCCAATCAGAATGGAGGTATAGTGTGGTTAGCACGATGATCTTCCCAGCCGTTGTGTATGGCTTTCACAACTAGATTTCGCTACCTATCACAGCTTCCCAAATCACGATGCTGGGTGAGCACCGGTCCCATACACTGGCCGAAATATCATGAGAAAATGTCTTCCCCACGAGGACTCGAACCAGATCGCATTTCATAACGTAAGTCCTGGACAGGATGCCTTAGACCACGACGCCACGGCGCGGGACCTAATGTAAATACGGGTTATATTTATTTCATTGTTTCGTTACTTCGCAGCTACTGTATCCAATTTAGTATTCTAATTAGCATACAAACATTTATGTATGTAGATTTACCTGCATTAAATATTACCAGATTAAAAAGTCTCTTACAATTTAGTACAAATTATTTTCTATTTCTCTGACTGAGATGACAGGAGAAATTATTTTCGCACCTTCGAAAGAATAACGTTAATAATAGGAATTCTGACATATTTACGAGAATCTTATTCTCAACACACCATTGCCGAATTACGGAAAAGACGTTAACAAATAGTCGTCATCCAAATAATATGAATCTAACTCAAGAAGGTAAAGCTTTTAATAATTGGTTTCTTCATTATATATATATATATATATATATATATATATATATAGAGAGAGAGAGAGAGAGAGAGAGAGAGAGAGAGAGTGGAAGCGCCAGTGCACAGCTCAGCTGCCACATACGAGCGTGGAAAAATAAAATGTATACACTATATTTGTCTAGTTGGCAGAAGTAAAACTTGAACTAAATTCTGAACGAGAATTACAAATTAATAATTCTACACGGAATAGTAGCTTGAATGCGAGTTAGGATATTCGATTAATCCTTAACACAAACCGCACGCTTTCATTTGTGAGATTTGTTTCACGTATAAGTACGTAAAAATAACAAAGCAAACCTTGTGGTTGATTTGTACTGAGTATCAATGTGTGTCATGTAAAAACTCAAGAAATTTTACTTACAGGTATTATATTTCGTGTGAACCATTCCGTGGCAAATTAATTCGTAAATGATGAACATGAACTGACCAGTAGGTTGAGAAGAAATTACTCGATACAGTCGTCCATATTTTCGATGCGAGAAAAGCTGAGAATGTGCATATTTTAATTGAAGTTTCACATTTCATACAGTACAATTATTATTATTCTTCCTCTTCTTCGTTGATTATTATAGTTATTTGTCAGTGTATAAATAGTATCGTAAATAATCTTCTTTTACACTGAAAAGGATACATGAACTTCACACTCAGTAATGGATACATGGAGTAATCTGTTACCCCCAAAAAATTGTTAAGATACATGATTGTCAAAAAGCAATATATTTTATTTTGACAACTTATTTGTCGATATCGGTTTATAGTTATGTTTCCTTGCATGTATGGCACACATTCAATCGATGATCTTGACGTACAGGCCTATTACGTTTGGAACATACAATTTTTGTTTTTCTGTTTTTTGCTCTTGGCGCAAGTGGCACCTGGTACTCCTGTTCATTTTATTTGACATTTCTGGCTCATTCTCATCCTCTTCAATGTGTAATATTCCTTGATTACTTGAGCGAAGATTAATTTGTAGGTAAGGTTAAAGCACAATCTAGTATATGTATGTATGTATTTATTTACACTGCAAGTGGGCAAGCACCCGGTGGCAGTGGTATACACAATATAGACAATACCCAATAAAATGATAAGCAATACACAATAAATTTACAATACACAATACAATTTTATACACAATACAATAAGAATACACAATATAATTTAACGCAATAATAATAAAACATAAATAAAATACCTAATTTTACATTACAACCTACATAATTATATATAGGCCCTACATAAGTTTCAATAGTCTTTCACTTTACTCTCATCTCACTCACTGTAGTGGCACTATGACGTATTTCACTGACACTTTAGCACACATTTCACTGACACTCTATAACACATTTCACTGACACTATAGAACACATTTCATTGACGCTATAAATTATCACTGATCGGAACTATTCACTGCACTGTAAATCCATAACTTCACTGACTCACCTCGCTTCACTGATACAACAGTTAAAATAAGTCAAATAATTACACCCTTATGCATACTTATAAACAGAACTACATTTAAACTAAACATTTCTAGACTAAGGCCCTCTTACACGCTATTTTTTAATAATTTACAATTCAAACCAAGGAAGTAACTCGTCAGGCTAAATAAATCATATCACCTTAAAAAATTAAATGTTAAATGTCAACTTAATTTTAATTTGCACTTTACACACAACTTTTCAAATTATTCTTGAATCTCCTTAAGGAAGGACAGCCCTCAAAGACCGCTGCAGGTATATCATTTCAATCATTTGTAGTTCTATTTAAAAATGAGAATTTACCTACATCCGTTTTCTGTTTCCTACATTTGATTTTAAAATCATGATCGTTCCTACCATAGTACGTTGGCTTTTCTAACCGAGCCGTTATGTCTACCCATGCTTTCTGACCTAGATGTGCTATATACAATGATATTATTCTAGTTTTCCTACGTCTGTTTTCCAAAGCTTCCCATTTAAGTTCTTTTATCGTATCGTTTCCATCTTCTCTTTTACCTTTAACAAATTTAGCTGCCCTATACTGGATTCTTTCTAAGGAATTTATCTGATATATTCTATAGGGATCCCAACATGTAGTTCCGTATTCCATTAACGGTCGCACTAACGTTAGATATGCTATTTCCCTCGATTTGGGGCTAGCCTTTTTCAAGATTCTCATAATAAAGTGAAGTGCCCTCCATGCTTTACCCGTAACATTATCAACATGCTCTCCCCAAGAAAGTTTGGAGTTTAAATACACTCCTAGGTATTTACAACATTGTACTTGCGGAATTACAACACCACTGAATTCGTAATTAAGACTAGTTTCCTCTCGGGTTTTACAAAATGTTATAGATTTACTTTTAGAACCATTTATTTTCATCCTATGCATTAACGCCCAGTTATAAATTTTATTCAAGTCTGTTTGAATAGAATCTACATCTGAATTATTTCTAATCTTTCTATAGATAATGCAGTCATCTGCAAATAGCCTCACATTTGATGTAATATTCTGGCATAGGTCATTTACGTAAATTATAAAGAGTAATGGTCCCAGAACGCTGCCCTGTGGCACCCCTGAACTTATATTTCCAATTTCCGATATTTCATGACCTACTCTAACTCTCTGGGTTCTACCTTTTAAGAATTCTTGGATCCATAGCACCACTCTTTTATCTATTCCTAGCCTACTTAACTTATCTATTAATATGTCATGTGGCACCAAATCAAACGCTTTCGAAAAATCAATCACAACTGCATCGATTCTTCCGCCTCTATCTACCTCTTCAGCTAGATCCTGAACCAGCGACGTAATTTGACTATCACATGAGAAGCCTTCCCTAAAACCATACTGGCGGTTGTAAAACCAGTCTTTGGCATTTAGAACATGACGAATATAATCCGATATCAAATGCTCCATGACTTTACATACGACAGATGTAAGGCTAATCGGTCTGTAGTTTCCGACATCTAATTTATTTCCACCTTTATGTATGGGTACCACTATAACTGATTTCCAGTCACATGGAATAGCTGCATTGTTTATGGAAACATGAAATATACGCATTAAGTATGGAATTATGGCCTCGGAACCTAATTTAAGAATCTCTGTAGCAATACTATCTGGTCCTCTAGACTTCCGACTTTTTAATTTCGTTATTCTCTCTCTAACCCCTTTGGAAGTTATTTTGAAAGTCGAATTTGGTTCACATTCATGGTCTGTGACACAACCACTCCTATCAGCGGGATTATTATTATTATTATTATTATTATTATTATTATTATTATTATTATTATTTAAAACCGAAATGAAATAGGAATTTAATAAGTCGGCCTTTTCTTTGTCATCAGTTATACTTTCTCCGTTTTGATTTCGTAAAAGCACTACTCCTTCATTTTTTACTTTTCTCCTGCGTACATAATTATAAAACTGTCTCCAATTGTTACTTTCATCTTCTTTTAAAATGGTTTTTAGAAAATTTTCCTGAGCTATCCTTTTTTCACACTCAAGTTTCTTAATTAATTCGACATATTTTTCCCAACGCTCATGGCTTCGTTTACGTTTACTAAATGCGCGCCTTGTCTTTTTCTTTAAGTAGCGAAAATAATTAGTGTAATATTCTGGGTCCGGATTTTTCTTAATTATTTTAGAAGGTACACATTTTACTAATGCCTCGAAAATTATACTCTTAAATTTATGCCATACATTTTCCATATTTCCTTCAGTACTTAGAAAGTCATCATGCTTTTGCCGTAGAAACGTTTGTAATTCATGGACATCGGTTTTGTTGAAGTTCCAGACAGACACTGGACTTGACCTCGAATTTACTGTGTTTTCCCAGAAGATTTCTAATAAGACGCTATTGTGATCACTTATTTTATGAAGACTTTCAGAGTTGACAAAGAGAGAGACAGGTCTTAGTAGGTAAACATCATTGTCACGCGTCGGACCATTTACTACCTGCGTGAAATCTTTACGCCAGATCAATTCATTAACAAGGGTTTGTGGATCTGAATTTGTACCTGAAATCCCGTTCCTGTTAATTTTCGGAAGGTTTAGATCCCCAGCAATTACTACGTTTCACGAAGCTCAATAAGTAGTAAATATGCATCCATAGATAGTTGCTATCCACTAGGATCGCTAATATCGCTTCATTACAGACAATGCGAAATATTACCGGCACAGTCTATTGTTCCTAGCACCCTCACAACTCAAACTTTGTGACTGTATATACTAGACTGTGGTTAAAGTGAGAAATAATACATACATAGTTGAATACAGGGGTAACTGATGACCCCAACACTCCTGATTCTCAGCAGAACTACGATGAATACACACGATACGATCAGCGACAATCTAGGCATAGCCTAAAATAAATATACACAAAGTGTCGGATTTGCCGACATTAAAACGAAAAACCAGTATAAAAATAAAAAATGATATGGGGTAAGAGTTTATCCCTGTAACCATTGCAGAATTTATAATGAACGAACGGTGATGATTTACAATGTTCTTTACACTTCTCGGATGAAGTAAGCCAAACTTTGTTAAAGTTTCTAAAGAAGAACTAAGTTATAACTATTCCGGAAAGTCGCCAATAAAATCTAAAATAATTTTAAAAGATAACCTGTAGAACAAGCTTTAAATTTTAATTATCTAGGTTCCGGATTAATTGCAGATATGCATCAGAAATACAACTACAAAAATGAAATTGTCAAAATTGCAGATGAACACTGAAACGAAAGCAAGAAAAGAAGTAGGTTAAAATTTTATAAAACAATATCTATATCTCTGTATTTGTAGAAAGTAAAACAATGGTACTCAGTAAGAATGAAATGCAAAGAGTAGTAACGAATTTCCTGAGAAGATGTGAAGGATGTATAAAATTATATCGCATAAAGATCAAGACATTAGAAAGGACTTGCAAATATTTTAATAAAAGATGAAGTCCAACAGTAACGTACTAACTTGAAAGAACATGTAGACTGAATGACAAAAATAAGATGGCCTAAATTAACACATCAATAAAGACTCTCCGGATCTCCAGAAGTGGGAAAACTTGAAAAATATGAAAATATTTAAATAAATAATTCCTTCTAATATGGTAGATAAGTGCAACAGATTTAAGCTCCATATATATATAAAGTAATTAGTAAAATTTGTATTGGAAATTTAAAATGACACATAAATTTGAACAGGCGATTCGCCTGATCTATGAAGTGCAAAAGAAGAAGTAGGCCTATTTCTTAATATTGCTGATAATATATGTGATTTCCAGTTTCTATAAATTTTCCTTTCCTTTAACCGATAACACGATATCACACAGGAAAATGCTATGTGGAGCTGTAAAATTTGCTGGCGACAATAAAATAAGATTTGTTTATATGCCACAGATTAGCGAGGCATATAATAATCCACAACCTGACTTCCCTCCAAAAGGTTTGAAATTCTTTGAATTCCTTCGTCGAAATCTAACAAAATTGTTATCTGAGTATGCCAACTACAGTCTTGATACCATAACAGGCTTTCATTGATAAACGGAATTTCTGGCCACGTTGTTAGCATAACGGAAGACCAACGCTTACAATACAAAAAGAACTCAGTCAGGGATATAGGTAGCATTGAGTTCTTATGGAAGGAGATTATTTCTTTCATTTCCCTCCCGGTTTCGCTTGATCAGCAGCCAGACGCTGTAGCCTACAACTGTACTTTAGAGAATGACATTTAATTAAATTTAAAATTAATGAGATATTAATTAAGAGAAATGATTAAATTCTTCTCGGCGTTATGACTTAGTAGATAGCACGTCCGCGTTCTAACCTAGAGTTTCATGATTCGATTTCCTGCGTGAGGTGATTTTATTTCCATTCTACGGGACTGAATATTTCCCTATTGTCCAGTACTTGTAAAGTCTTTGTAGTGGTCATAAACCTTGCTAACCACAAAATCAGGGAGACCCACCGCCGTGTTGGTCCAAAAAAGAGACCAAAGCATCTAGATAAAATTATAGCGCCTCAAGAAGAACATGATCACGAATATGTCGAATATCGTGACATTTCTTTTGCTCTTATTTCAATCATTGTAGATAATATTTACACAAATTAATAGCATTTTATTCCCATCTACAGTTTATACTTCTCATCTAATAGTTAATTGATTTACTTAGGATTTCTAAGTAACTTTGTGACTATTTTCAAACCAACCCAACGTCTCATCTTTAATACAATAAAACTACAATTTTTTTACTAATATATTTTGATCTACACCAGACCATTCCAAGTAGGCAGCCCCCGTGATGCCCCGTGGCTGCCCTGGGTTCGTTGGAGCCGTGCCAAGCTCCGGAGAGAGACAGCGAGTAGAAAAGAGACGGAATACCGATCGCTGAGAGGGTTGTATGCGTGCAAGGGGTAGAGTGAGCCAGTGAAGTACATATATGGATGGCACATTTTATGACACATAGGAAGAATTCAAGAATTACAGCAATTGGCCATTACAAAATAATACAACAAATCCATTTTCTGTAGTTAGGAAGACAATAATGATATTTTTTTTATTTCTTTCCCTTTCAGCGATATCAGGGAATATTGTTTGAGTAGAATGAATGCGTAACACTGCTTCCAACGCAACATCGAACAAACATGATCTAGTTTTACTCTTATTCAGGTTCATGACTGAGAATATGTGTTCGCAAAGGTATATAAAAGTTAACGTAACAATTAACTTGCATGTCAATGCGTGGATAAACTGAAACTCTCTTTGTTCCAAGTTCTTATAAAACGCAATGAAGCCGTCTGGAATATTGTAATATCTATCTTTCAAAATTGTGTGACACTGAAGTCTTATCAGTTCTCTTTAGAATTTGACTGGAGCCTGCTCAACATTTACAGTCATAAAATGTTCACAAAGTTCTTACACGCGGCGACAGATTGTTTGTGGAGAGAGACTAATTGCCTCAAATAACGTTTCCAGGATAGGACACAATATCTCTGAAGTTGAAATCATGCACTCCTTTACAAACATTCCTTACGTAAAAGGCCGGCTACTTTTTGCTATATTTAGGATAACAATATAACTTGCATGGACAGCTCTTTCGGAACTTGACTCAATGTGCTGCGAAGGAAATGGAAAATTAATTTTTAATGACTTCGTAACTATGCAAAAAAATACATCCATAATTAAACGGACAGAAAATCCTTTAACAGTTTAACAAACGTTTTTATAATGATTCTCATGCATTGCTAACAACTATTCAAAATAAACTTATTATAACCTAACCATTAATTTAATCATATTGCCTTTAGAGTACTTAATTAGTTGAAATGATATTTACCTCGTCGTAAGAAGACTGCATTTCGACTTTTAGTTTCGTTATTAATGCCTTCCTCCCTTCGCCGATAATATGAGCGTGGGTATCAGAATGTTTAAATTCAAAGTGACGCTTAATATTGTATGTTTTTGTCTGTGCATTGTTATGACATATTAAACATTGAACATTGTTGTCATCAGATTAGACAAGATACAAGCCCTTCCAAGAGCGGTTAAATCCTGAACTGACTGTCGACGCACTTCTCTTCATTCTTATTCAAAACAGTTAAGCACAAACGACAGACACCATATGGATGAATGAATGCCTGATGGAACGCATAATCCAGCAATGTCTGCAGAATATCATTAAACAGACGAGTAGAATTGGTGATCGCATGCATTCGTACACCACCACAGCCGCAGCGACTGAGAGGAGTGGAGGTCCGCCCAGGGCAGACACAGGGCAGCGTCCGGGCGCCCTAGCCCTCAAACGCTGTGTTGGAATGGTCTGGTCTACACAATTAAATGCTTTAGCCAAGTCATAAAAAATCCCACCGACATGTAGTTTCGAATTTAATGAATTTAGTATTTCATCCACCAAACTAAAAGCAGCATTCTCTGTCGATTTTTTTGTTGTCGAAGTCCAAACTGTTCAAAGACTAATATATTGTTGGACTCCAGATAAATGATATATTATACATAACTTTCTGAAACACTTTTGAGAATGTTGTTAATAATGATCTGGGTCTATATCTATAATTAGCAATGGTACATTTATCTCTCTTTTTGCATATCGGTTTTACTGTTTCGTCGTCATAATACACTGAACTGAACAGCCGATTTGAAGACTATTCAAGGGCTTTAAAACATATTCCTGAAGCAGATGAGATGTTGAAACAAACGGAATACTTGGCACTGATGTTGTAAACATACTCTTATGATGAAACAGTTACAGTGGTAGAGGTGAGGAAAAATAACGTAATGGTTATTTTGGAACAGTTCCTTACTTCGAAGTGTTCCAAAACGTAACAGCACCTCGGAATACTATGTTCCAAAATAACGCTAGTACGAAATACTTGCTGTTACAAAATACTCATTTCACTTTGGAACTACATTATGAAAACGCCTGTTCCACAGAATGGAACATGTTTGGCACTATTGAAAGTAGTGGCGCCAACTTAAAGAAAACACTGGGTGCGCTCAAACATTTGCGATATACGTTTAATAAATGTCATAAGTATAATGATAACACGATAAACTATTGGGTGGGCTCGGATTCCACGAGCTCATATAAGTTGGCGCCACTGTTTCAAAGCAGAATTGCGAATCCTTTCGTCGCACTGAAAGAAATGTTGGAATCTAAAGTGAAAGATAAATAGTAAAGATATGAAGAGCCTCTTTAAAAATGTACACATTATCTTGAAACTAATGTTACTAAGTATAGGATTCTATCAAACAATTATTAGCATAATGCCTGTATTAGAGTATAGTAACTACATTATGAATATTATCAAGGAAGATGAAAATATATAGGTTGTGTTTTATTTACAAATATTTTCAATTTTTTAGTTTCATTATCAATTTTTGAAATTAAACTAAATTCTGTTGAAACATGACTATTGTCGAAGTTTTTTATTTACAAAAATACAACGGTAAATTTTCATATTTCATTACAATGAGATTATTACTCTTCATGATGGTATTTATATGAATTTTAGCACGCCCGAAATGATTACAGCTTTTATTTAGTAATTTCTGGTGAAATTGAACATATTGAAAACTTGAGCTGAGCAGAAGAGAAAGAATAGGTTAGGTTTTATTAACCATTGGGATCCACTTCGATTTCGTGACCAAAAAAATTTACAAATAATTTAAAATTGCATTACATTTCCTGCTTCGAATAAACCTGATCTACGAATTCAGTTTGGCATTAGAAAATATTTCTTTTCCACGAATTCACATCTTGACTCACTATGACATCATACCGCATGACATGGCATTCAGAGAAGTATGTGATCATTTAGCATTTTAGCTTCCTAAATACCACTGTTATATTACATATCAGTCGTACGTGCATGTTCCAAAATACCACTGTTACATTACATACTAGTAGTACGTACCTGTTCAAAATACACTACTGTACTACTGTTCCATCAGATACTAGTCAACCGTGCGGTTCCAAGACACTACTGTGCACCTTGTAGTTACACACAAGATACATATGGTACTGTTATTTGAAACCTAGTACTTTCAACTGTTGGAACTGTTACGAAAAAAAATAACTTTTGCCATCTCTATACAGCGGAAACTGTTTCTTAAGAAGAACAGTTCATCCCATATCTACTTTATAACCGATCATGTGAGAGTTTTATAATGAAGCAGTGTTGCCACAACCTACTGACGAAAATCAGGAGAAAATCATCGAAAAAAACAGGAGATTACAGTAGATTAATTAAACATGAATTTCCTTTTTGTATTATAATATTAATTACAAAACAGTGTACTGTAAGAAAGATGATACTCTTGTATTACAATATATCACATCTCTCACCAATGAAATGGAATAATTTTGCTAAATATAATTACTGTCAGCGTATATAACTACGTCATGCAATTTGGTTTTACACAGTAATGTCTTATTGACAATATTTCACATTAAAATGCATTAATCAGGAATTTTTCGTTTATTCACTAAATATTTTCGGTACAACGAGATTTATTTTAAAGGTGATATTAAATACAGTATTGCATTAACTACGGCTGTAAAAGACGAAAAATTATCCCCTTTCTTGCTTTAACATAACTATCATTTAAACTATTCATCATTTTCCCACTCTGATTTATAATATTCTGGGAGTATTTACTTTTCTTTCTTGCGGGACACTTTAACTCATTTTGAAAGATCACTGTGCAAAATATGTAACACAAAAATGCCATTACCTACACTTCACTCTCTCACTGTTTCACGTGCACACAATCAGAAACAAACTTCACTATACAGTACTGAATAAGTTTCGTTCTTCCTCTGTTCCCCGAATCCCCAAAACAATAATGAAATAAATTAATTCTGTCGTCGATTTGCAAAAGGGGACACGTCCAAAATAACGAGGTGTTGGAAAATCGCAAAAAATCATAACAGACTTAAAATATTAAAATGTTCATGGATCCTGAATGTATGTATCCATAGTGATCTAATTAGAAAAAAAATATTACAAGATTACAAGATTTTTATTGCGAGCAAAATTTACATACAATAACAAAGATTTTACAATACTATTGTAATACTCGTATATGAATAACTTATTCTTCAAAATTCGAGATTGATTACAAATCTCATAGTCAAATAGTCTACATATTACAAATTACTGTATAAATGCAAGGTAACTGGGTCACACCCGAAAAGCAAGATGCTTGAGGTCGGGTGTGACCAATAATGAAAACTGGATAGAAGAAAAAATAATAATAATAAAATAATAATAAATAAAATAATAATACTAATAATAGTAATAATAATAATAATAATAATAATAATAATAATAATAATAATAATAATAATAATAATAATAATAATCTGATTAAAACTGTTAAATGTAATTACACATAAAGTTTAAAAATAATAAGAAAAAAAAAACAAAAACAAGCAAACAAAACGGTACCATAGCCTATACATAAACATACCAAGTTAAGAATACAACATTGTTAAAGTGACAGAAAAAAATAAAGAATAAGAATTTACATGCTTATAATTTAAAAAACAGTTCAAGCACTTGTTTTTTTTTAATAATGTATTGTTTAATAATTTTAGTTGAGGATTCCTCTTTATAAAATCATTATATAATCTTGGACCGTAATTAGAACTGTGCCTTAGACCTCCTTTAGTCTTACATTTTGGTTCAATGAGGGGAAGTGAAATATTGTATCTTCTTGTGTTGTGGCCATGATCGGATGATATAAATTTAACTTGATATTTATGGTAGTGATTCAAAATAGTAGGCCTATACATATAAATTTGCTTGATATTTAAAACATTAAATCCTTTATATATGAAATGAGTTGGATGATCAAGTTTTCTTCTTAAACATATTTTAATAATTATTTTATGTAGTAATATTAATGGGCGAATGGTACTCTGTGACAATCCATCCCATCCTATAATTCCATACTGTATTATAGACTGAACTAGGGCTAAAAATATTGTTCTCAATAGTTTTACTGGCATAAAGCGACGCAGTTGAACAAATTTGTGTAGAGTTTTACGTAATTTAAGACATAAGTAGTTAATATGAAAATTCCATTTTAAGTTTTGATCGATGAAGATACCTAAATATTTCACGTGGGTTGATGGGCGTAGTTTAGGACTGTTGCAATTATTATAGATATTTGTACAGTGATTGCTATGAATTTTTAATTTATAGTTGTTTTCCACTGTAGAGAGGCCTGTTTTATTTAAAGGAAAGGGAATGAAAGTTGTTTTATCTATGTTGAGTGCTAGCAGATTAAAATCGACCCATTTTTTAATTGAATTTAAGCCAATATTAGCCTTTTTAAAAATATGTTCCCAACAGCATCCAGTAAATATGACAACTGTATCGTCTGCAAAGGAATAAACATTACCTTTAGTAATGTTAGCATCTAAGAATAACAAATCATTTATATAAATGATGAACAACACAGAACCCAATACGGTTCCCTGAGGGATGTCGATATTGACGGTTTCTTTTTCACTTATCACATTATTTACTTTTGTATGTTGGTATCTACCGCATAAATAAGATCGAAACAGGTCCAAGGCAATACCTCTAATTCCAATGTTTTCCAACTTTTTATAAATAATTTTGTGACTAACAGTATCGAAAGCTGTCTTCAAATCTAAAAATACACCTAAACATTTCTTTCCTTCATCTAAAGCTTTAGTTATGTCAGATGTGACTGCTAGTATAGCATCTTCAGTACTCACATTATTTCCAAAACCAAATTGAAATTCGGATAATGTCATATATTTTTGCAAATAAATAATTGTCAAGGCGCTTTTTAATGCATTTCTAAAAAATTTTGGCCAAGGTTGATAATAGTGATATAGGTCTATAATTGTTTATATATGAACATTTTAATTTAACTTATAGTTTTTCCGATTTTCCAACACTTTATTTTCGACATGTCCTCTTTTGCAAATCGACGACAGTTATCACATGCTTACGTTGCATGAAGATTATATACTTTGTGTGTGTGTGCGCGCGCGTCCATCCGTCCTTTCGTGGTAAGGTCAAACATTCGTTCTCTATCATCCTATAATTATGTTTAGACTATCGAGTGGATTGGAGAGACTCATAAATCTGAGCCATGTGTACAAAACATGGTCTGTATCTGCTGTGTGCCGATATAATCCGTCGCTGAACTATGGCGAGAGGCGACTCTTTGCTTCTTGTAAGCTTCATTGTAAGAAGCATTATGAACAGGGAGACAAATGAAAACATTGACGTGTGTAGCCTATAAGATGCAAAAAAAAAAAAAAAAAAAAAAGACATAGTGACATAATACATGGGTGCTGAAGTAATGACACAGTCTAATATATACAGTCAGAAAGCTCAATACGTAGTAAATATGCAAACATTAGGTAGTTGCTCACCACTAGGATCGCTAATATTGCCTCATTACAGGCAATGCAAAATAGTACCGTCACAGTCTATTGTTTCTAACACCCTAAAAACTGAAGCTTCGTGACAGTATATTAGAGATGTGTAAAAAAAGCTGGAACAGTTTATTTGAAACTCTTTCACAATTGGAACTGTTACGATATGAAACAGTTTCGTGATATAGCCTGTTCCAACTGTTCCAAAGAGTGTTACACTGCTCCAGTGATCACTTCAACGTTCCACATGGTTCCAACAGATAAACAGTTCAATTTCTAAACAGTTTTCCTCTTCTTTGTTGTCAGCAAAGGCCATGTGTAGCGCTATCATTGACCTCCAATCGAAAGTAAATATAATATCCATGTTCCACACGGTCTTCGTGCAACAGTAGCCTATGTACGATCGCTCAATTTAATTGTACGAATCAAATTCCCTAATAAATCTCCTAATTATTAGCTATCCATTGATGGAGAATATGTTCATGGTGCCCTAACATAGTGTTAATTATTAATATACCGCGAAAAATGTCATCAGCTAATGTCATCGTTATTAAACTCTCCTCGGGTTATATGCGTTATTTTTACTAAAATGGATTTATTTTGAATTGTAGTTATTTACTGTACCCTTAATAGTAACCTACGAAAACTATCTTTCGTCGTCATAATACACTGAACAGCTGAATTAAAGACGATTCAAGGGCCTTGAAACATGTTCCCGAAGCAGATGAGAGGTTGGAACAGTTGGCACTGATGTTGTAAACATATTCTTATGAAACTGTTATTTTGGAACAGTTTCGTTCATGAAACAGTTACAGTCGAAACTGTTTCTTAAAAAGAACAGTTTATCCCATCTCTACTGTAAACTGTGGTAATGAGTTGAAAATTAGGGTGACTGCAGCATATTAGAAAGGTAAGAGAAATTCGGACTTTCGACCAAAAAATCAGTAGATTAACATATTTAATGTAAAAACAGGAAATCACCTGTTAAATCAGAAGCTAAGTTATGGCAACATTGAACGGAAGTCGAATTTGACCTCAAACTACAATTCGAGCATAGGGACCTACTTTTATAAAGTTAATATTTCCATTTTATTCCATCTATAAAGGAATATTACATAAAGCGCATGACTTCACTTGCCAATTACACTTAAAATTACACTTCAAAATATTTTATTAGAATTATTGCTTCCATCTATATAATATATCGAAACTAATAATTAATTTTACAATTTACTTAGCTAATTTTCAAGGATTTCATTTTCGTAATTAATAGAAAAAGACCCAATTTAACTCATCAGGAAAGAAATAGCATGCTACTTCCATCTAATGACGAACACTGTAACTACACTGTAAATCATTCATAATGTTTCACATGTGCTTGGATAGATGTCGCGAAATTTTGTGGAGAGAAAGAGAGTGGAAAAACACGTACTCTGAGGCAACAGAAACGGATGAGCACATACGGTGTTTGGATATAGGACATGAAGTCGTAAATAAAAATAGTACCGGAGCGCTTCGGAAAAGGTTTCACAGTATCATGTATACAATAATAATATCATATAATTTATTATTATTATTATTATTATTATTATTATTATTATTATTATTATTATTATTATTATTATTATTATTATTAAACAACCCTGACAAGACGCTCTTCAAGGCATCGTGTGTAAACTGCATATTTACAGGTACTGCGTATTAGCCGTGTATTCTAATTTTGATTTATATCTAGTTTCGCTCTGAAGTGTTGAATACATATGCGCATTAAAAATTAAGACGTATATCTCCAGATCTCTTCCTATTCTCGAAACCATGTGCATCCGTATGTATGTATGTATGTATGTATGTATGTATGTATGTATGCATCTATGACGTATGTATGTGCATCAAAAGAAAGCATGAATACCTCGAGCTTGCAAAAAAAGTCAATCTTTTATAGCATTTGCAACCTCATATTATTCAAAATAAGCTTCTCGTCTATGATTGTCATCAAAACAAAGACGAGAAATCTCATTGAACTTGAAAGTGATATCACTATCACTATGTGTGTGTCGAATACAGAGTCCAGATTTCAGACATACTTTCTGAAAAACAGGCACATTTATCGCATTAATAAAATTATTTTTTACTTTAGTGTATAATTACTAAAACTTTTTTTTTATAATGTTGAATATTGTTTATGTTTCTGAACACACAATACGTGTATGTTAATGAGGAGCTTTTTGTTTCGTAAATAATCTCGCGACCCCCTTCAGCTCTATACTCGAACCCCGGTTTGGGAACCACTGCCTTATAAAAACCAATGTATCCCTTACCCCCTACTCAGATAAATATGTATGCATCATCACAACCAACAACTTTTCCGTCCAGTACGCTCACATTTTTACCAGCAACCACAAATTTCTCCTCATCGACAGTCACTTTTTAATCAGTAATCCCCAAAAATTTCTCGTCAACTACAGTCGTCTTAATCTGTAAGTTCAACAAATTTCTCCTCATCGACAGTCATGTTTTTAATCAGAAATTCCCAAAAATTTCTCCTCAACCACAGTCATATTAATCAGTAATTCCCACAAATTTCTCCTCAAGTCCAGTTACCTTTCAACATTTTTCAGCCACAATAGGCTGTACTACATAGTATCTTATATTTTTCCGTTGTCTTCCGATTCTATAGAGGTTATCCAGAGCTAATTATTCAGTCTTCTCCATTTCCAGCGAGAAACTGATTAACCTCCAGGCCACTGTGTAGACTCGACTATCCACGTGCGGAGCGCGGATCGTCCTCTTGCCTGTTTGTACCGGCCTTACTGGAATGACAGTGAGAATCAGTCACAGAAAATTCAGGACACGAAACAAACTGACCAGCAAAAATTTCCAGAATTATGGCCAACTGCGGAAGGTTGTTTGTGAAAGGGAGTGTATGAAAATAGTAAGGCATTATAACTGTATGTATACTTAAGCGCTCAGATAAGAGGTAGAATAAGAAGGTGGGGCTTGCAGGCTCGATTGTGCAGGTAAATACTGTATTATTACTACTACTATCAGGGTGCGAATTAAGATTTCTGATGAGATGGGGATAGAATCCTAGATAAAGAATACCACACATACAATTATTTTTATTATTATCATTATTATTATTATTATTATTATTATTATTATTATTATTATTATTATTAGTACTACTACTACGGATCAACACTTAGTCGCACTGAGCTCCTTGTCTTGCATCTTCATCATAATAATAATTATAAGATGTGTAATTCCCGAGTTATTGATTGTTGTCTGCTGGTGATGATAATACAGTACATTAATATTATTTTCTTTGCCTACTTGATACTTTATAAAGTATACTCGTATTATTATATTTTGTGAGTGGGATAGAAGTTATCCCTGGCAGGGATGTTAATATGAATTTATGAGAGGGGGGGATAACTTCCCAACAGGGGAGGAAATCCCCATCCCCTCGTTAATTCCCACCTTGACTACTACTACTACTACTACTACTACTACTACTACTACTACTACTACTACTACTACTACTACTACTACTACTATTATTATTATTATTATTATTATTATTATTATTATTATTATTATTATTGTACTTGCTATTTGGGAAAAGGAAATTGTACTAGAGTAATGGAAGGAGTCCATAATCGTACCTATCTTTAAGAAGGGGGACAAGACTAACTGTAGTAACTTTCGAGGAATATCACTTTTGTTGACATCGTACAAAATTTTGTCCAATATTCTTTTGAGAAGATTAACTCCATATGTAGATGAAATTATTGGGGATCATCACTGTGGTTTTAGGCGTAATAGATCAACTATTGATCAGATATTTTGTATTCGACAAATAATGGAGAAAAAATGGGAATATAAGGGTCCAGTGCATCAGTTATTCATAGATTTCAAAAAGGCATATGACTCGGTTAAGAGAGAAATTTTATATGATATTCTTATTGAATTTGGTATTCCCAAAAAACTAGTTCGATTAATTAAAATGTGTCTCAGTGAAACGTACAGCAGAGTCCGTATAGGTCAGTTTCTGTCAGATGCGTTTCCAATTCACTGTGGGCTAAAGCAAGGAGATGCACTATCACCTTTACTGTTTAACTTTGCTCTAGAGTATGTCATTAGGAAAGTCCAGGATAACAGAGAGGGTTTGGAATTGAACGGGTTACATCAGCTGCTTGTCTATGCGGATGACGTGAATAGGTTAGGAGAAAATCCACAAACAATTAGGGAAAACACGGGAATTTTACTGGAAGCAAGTAAAGAGATAGGTTTGGAAGTAAGTCCCGAAAAGACAAAGTATATGATTATGTCCCGTGACGAGAATATTGTACGAAATGGAAATATAAAAATTGGAGATTTATCCTTTGAAGAGGTGAAAAAATTCAAATACCTGGGAGCAACAGTAAAAAATATAAATTATACTCGGGAGGAAATTAAACGCAGAATAAATATGGGAAATGCCTGTTATTATTCGGTTGAGAAGCTCTTAACATCCAGTCTGCTATCAAAAAAATCTGAAAGTTAGAATTTATAAAACAGTTATATTAGCGGTTGTTCCTTATAGTTGTGAAACTTGGACTTTCACTTTGAGCGAAGAACACATGTTAAGGGTGTTTGAGAATAAGGTGCTTCGGAAAATATTTGGGGCCGAGAGGGATGAAGTTACAGGAGAATGGAGAAAGTTACACAACACAGAACTGCACGCATTGTATTCTTCACCTGACATAATTAGGAATATTAAATCCAGACGTTTGAGATGGGCAGGGCATGTATCACGTATGGGCGAATCTAGAAATGCATATAGAGTGTTAGTTGGGAGGCCGGAGGGAAGAAGACCTTTAGGGAGGCCGAGACGTAGATGGGAAGATAATATTAAAATGGATTTGAGGGAGGTGGGATATGATGATAGAGACTGGATTAATCTTCCTCAGGATAAGGACCTATGGCGGGCTTATGTGAGGGTGACAATAGTACAATCTAGTGACGGTGGAAAATAAAGTAGGATGCATACCTCACAAGTTTTCATGTCTCTCGGCGACTTTGAAAGAGTTAGCGTTGCAATTAACAACCATGTAGTACATAATTGCAACTAGTTCGAAAAAACTGTTCACTATGAATTGAAAAAGCACTGTGATGGCCTGATTTAGTATCGTAGAGAGAGACGGAAGAATACTGTACCTCTGATCACGAACCGAATCGTACATTAACGCACAGGTAAACAAAAGTCAACGCACTACATCACTCCATCTCTACTCCGTTGCACTATAACTTCACTCCATTATTAAGTTATCTTGGACCGTAAGCCTGATTATTATTATTAATGCTCCTATGATACATACTACTAATCCATTATAAAGTTTAAAAAATAGAAATAAAGAAGCAGGGCGTTCCCAAGTTGCAGAAAAGAGTACCGGGACGGCGCCCTGGCACGACTACACCCCTGCACTAAAGGCAGACGTTCACAAATCTAGTCAGCAGTTGTTGTTGTTTAGTTAACTGTCCGAAGACATAAATAGACTTCGAAGTTCAGGTCCCGATGGAGGAGATACAGGTTGACTGATAGCGGAGTGTTATATGGGCTAGGGCTTCTGGTTGAAGATTTGGTACGTACTAGCAATGAAGCTAGGGCAGTTGGGACTACGTGAAGTCGTTGCGATATCGAGTACGAATTGAAACAAATTTTCAAATATACATTATTTAATTCCTTCCAAAAAAAAAACTTAAGGTAGAAATAGTGATTTTATTTGAAATGGTAAAATGCGTCACAATTGCTGAAAAAAAAAACACAGCCTTAATTCGCGGGTGCTCGTGTAAAGGGGGTTAAGTATGAATTGCCTAAACTGGAATAAGTACAGATTTGAACTATCCACAATTACTTTTTTCTTGTGTTGAAGGTGTTAAGTTATTCTTCCATCTATGATGCAGTTACAGTGCTCCATAGTTTATGACAAAGGGGTTTTGTTCAGTACCAAAGGAGAGAAGTTTACATACCTTACAATTTGACTTAACCCCCTTTACACGAGCACCCGCGAATTATGGACTAAAATGTAGGCTACAATGACGTGATTTTGAAGTGCCGGTATCTATATTTAAAAATTATACCGTATAAATCCAAATTAAAAATAGAAAAAATTTAGAATATGTAATTTAAATTAGTATTAATATAATATATTTAATACAAGCATATTTTAAATAAGTATCTTGTTAATTTGTGATACTTAGGTCGAGAAAGAATAAATTATGTCTACTTAAGTCAGATTTAGTTTTGTAGATATCGGTACTTTATTTTACTTCGTTTGATTCTTAGTTTACTCTATTTTGTTATCAAGTTAACCTACAAAACTTTCATTTTGACTTTTTACTAATATTAAATTCTAACTAAATACAATACTTCACTTATTTTCATTTTAAGTATAATATTATCTATATATAATGTTGGTATGTTTCAATATCCCTTTAAACAATTACCTACAGGAATTATACTGCTGCATAGGTCGAGAAAGAACAAAATTATGTTTACTTCAGTCAGATTTCGTTTTGTAGTTTTTCCACATTTCATAATTTTCATTGAATAGTTTCTCCATTTCTTAACATAATCTATGAATATCAACAAACCTTTACGTGCTCCACTGAACTTCCTTGGATTGAAAGATTTAAATTGTTCCATGTTAAAAACCACTCGCTAAACTGCACAACTCCATTGTGAACGTTAGCACTTGTTGAAACTGCTTCTCTACTGTGCAGATTGCTGTAATGTAGTTACGAAAGTCATCCATCTAGACTTGTGGATATACTTTTGAGTTGTTTATGTGAATAGAGTAAAGTATACTATACACAGAGGATGGCTAGTGCAATGTAGCAGGCGTGATCTATGTGCGTGGCAGCACTCAACCTAAATACTATGTCTTGGTACGAGCCTGCTATTCCTAGTATTAAGTCTTTATTAGAAAAATTCACATATAATTAAAATTTCTTCTAAACAAGTTCTTATTTTTTTTCATTTCTTAGATGGAATGAAATATAATTTTATTGTAACGGTACGCTCCGTTTTTACCCACCACCATTCTGAAGAAGAAATTGGAGTCACTGGCGTAGCGCTTGCCTGCCGATCCAGGGTTTAGAGGGCAAGAGACAGTGGAAATGTCTGCAGATCAAGCAAATTAAAATCAATGTAGGTCACCAAATGAAGAGTAAGAAGAAGGGCGGCAAAGAAGATAAAATGAAAAGAAGAGTTTTGTCGACTAGAAAGGGAAGCACACACAATCAGAAGCGAACAGAGAGTGGAAAGCAAATGCGTAATAGTAAAGAAAATGGTCTACAAGTTAAGAAAATGGTGTGTAAGTGGTGAACAAGTGGCAAAGGATATTGAAATAAATAAGGATGGAGTTTAGTGGGGGAGAAAGGGTGTGAAGATTATAATGTTATACAATTAATAATGTAAAGTGTAAGAATATAGTGTAAAGGAATGAAATGGTGAAGTGATGTAAGAAGTAAAGTGAGCTAGGAGTAGCAAATAGCCATGATGGCTATCAGTAAGGACTAAGAAGTATGAAAGAAAGAAATGTAGTACCGGGTGGGATAGAGAATATGAGTAATAATTTATGTCATGAGTAAAACAAGGAAGAGATAGAAACGGGAATGAATAATATGTGTAGGGAAAATAGAGACTGAATTAAATAGTAAATTAAGTGTGAGGGATAGGAGAAATTACATTAAGATATGTTTAGAACGATAAATAGTGACAGTGAATAACGTACGAAATAGAGTAGGCTAAGTGTAAGTGAAAGGAGTGGACAAGGAAGCAGTGGCGCCGACTTAATATTCATTTTGGGGCGAAAAGAGGCTTGACTGAAAAGAACATTAGGATTTGGAGGGGGAAAATGAAAGCAGTAAGTAATAAGGTGAACATTGCTATTTCTTTTTAATATTCACATTTAGGCATACAGTAGAAAACTAACACAACACTATAATTCGCTTCCCAAATACATTATCTGAAGGTAAGTTATTGACTTATATTGACTTGAAGAGAACATTGGATTTCGGAGTGAAAAGAATAAGTAAATATTAAAAATGAATGTTTCTATACTTTAAAAATATTCACATGTAGGCCTAACAGTAGAAAAATAAACATAACACAACAGATAATTGAAGGGCTGAGAGTCATAGTGGGTCAAATCCATTTTCAGAGCTTTGAAGCTTGTCTCATCTTTTGATTGCCTGCTGACTCACGTACTCAACAGATAGCGTCATTTGGTCCAAATCCCTCACGTTAGGAAATAATTAAAGCAACAAAAATACTCTCTCAAACAAATGACAGTTCTTTTGAGAAGCAGAGTGGGCCATATCCAAATGTTCAATGAAATAGCTGCTGCTTCTTGTCACGTGACTTGATGTAGAACATGGCAGATGAAGTGAAAGAAAATAATTCAGTTAAGATGAAATCTAGGAAGAGTGTGGAAAACTGTGATAAGTGGGAAAAGAATTCGGAAAATAAATAGTGGCCAGAGTAGGGTAAACGAAGGTGAATCGGATTGGAGGACTAATCGGATCAGTTAATACAAATTGCTGGTCCTAGAGTGCGCTAGTGAGTTCTTGGTGATACTATCCTCTGAAGTCAAAGAATGCAAGTACTTGATTTCGATGACCATAATAAGTTGGCATGTGTACGATCTGCTGGTGAGAAATAGACTACTTTTTTATAAGTTTGAGGTACGTAGATGCTCTGAATTTACCATTTTGTTATTTTTTAGCTCTGGATTAAACAATTTTTTGAACACACATTATTAAAACTGATGCAACAAGTTATGTAGTAGGAAAGAACAGTCTGTCTTGATTCTATGACCTCACCTGATGTTCTCATTTATTTGCTGCCAGTGCTGCCAATTTTCAAATATGTATTTGTCTGCATGTGCGGGCGAAACGGATCAGTGAATGGCGGGTAGTTTTAATTGCTTATTTTATATAGAAATGGCAATATTGTTTTTTTTTTAATTCCGGATGGGTAAATAACAAGAAGTTACGTACTGTAACAGCAAAGAACAGTTTGCTTGATGCTATAGTCGCAACTTTTTTTTTCTAATTTCTTTACTGCCAGTGGTGCCAACATGCAAATATGTATTTCTTTGTATGTGTGTGAGAGACGGATCAGTTAAATGGTGGTTAATTTATACAGAAATGGCCTTCTGGAGGTAGAAAAATCTCTAAATTCAATTTTGGGGGGCATTTTTAAGAAAGCTTGGAACAAAGCTGCTACAACTGGAAATGCTCAAAATGGGTTCTCCTTTTGTTGGATTTATCCATTTGATGCTGATGTCGTTCGCGAAAACGAGTATACCCCCACTTTGCCAGAAGCACCATCAAATCCTCCTGCTCCAAGTACGAGTGTCTCTGCTCCAAGTAGTGGTTCATCCAGAAGCTTCCAGGACTTGCTTCCTACTTCAACAAAAGCAAGGTAGACTTCAGCACGAGGAAGACCCAGACAAATTGCTTGTCTTCTTACTTCACCAGAGAACATAGCACAAATGAAGAAAAAGCAAGAATTAAAAAACGAGAAGATAAATAGTAAGAAAGGATGCAGAATGAACAGAAAAAATGTGCAAAGAGAAAGTGAGGACATGATTGAGATTGACGATAGTGATGATGACGACGACGACGACGACGATGATGATGATGATGATGATGATGATGATGATGATGATGATGATGATGATGAGGATGTGGTTGTAGAAATAGACAATGAAGGAAGTGATGACATTTGCCAATTTTGTATGTTGAAATATTCTGATCCCAAGTCTGTGAAGAAAGGAGAATGGATCCAGTGCCAACGTAAGGGTGAATTGTACTACGAGGTATGTGTGGGAGCTAAGGGCAGAAAAACGTTTATCTGTGGAAAATGTGTTTGAAAACAGAGAAACTAAGAAATGTGATTTTGCTATTACTGAGCTTCTAATTTTGTATCTTACAGCATGAATAATAAGTTTCCACTGGTTTTTCTTTCAATCCGATTCACCCGCAATACCAATCCTATTCACCCGCCACTGGAGGATGATTCGGATCAATTTTAACAACCAATTAAGTTGAAGAAAAATAAAACATAATAACTATTTCTGACAGACTGTTGCGTCAGACTTAAAGTTAATGAAATTATCTTGCAGCGGACAGTAAGAGACGCAAGAATTAACAGCTTATTACCACTTTTATTTATAATTATTTTAAGAATGATCCGATTCACCCGCGTTTCCCTATGTAAATGCAAGTGGAAATCCTGTGTTTGCGAAAATGTGCACTGACAAGGACTACAAATTAATGTGGGTTATGTTGTGTTGAACGTTTGGATAATGAAAATAATCGAGCACACATGTGCATGATACATTCTCGTCAATAAGTAGTTTTGACCAGCAAATGCAGATCTTCATATAATGATTATAAAGAGGATCTGCTGATGTAGAAGGTAGTCATGAATAGCATTCACGCATATATTATATTAAGTTAAAGATACGTACCACAACCTCAAAAATTATACTTGCAGTATATTCATAAACAAGGTACTGTACCTGCTTAAATAATTGTCTCTTTTAATATGAAAAACGTCATAAGTATCTGAGCTCTTAAAATTTCATTAATTTAGCGGAGTAATGTACAATTTTACCTAACTATTGAGAAACAATTGAGAGACAACACATATCCAACGGCTTTTTTTTCTCGGAAAATAGATGTCGCATAGGATGAAATCTACTGAAAATCTTAAACTTATTGTAGTTAACCACATATGTATTTTTACGGGTTCAAAGTATTAAGTAAGAGTAGCTGTGTGGTTTTTTTGTCGTTCCTGAAAATTTTACTTTAATGAACGTGTGGGTTTTCTCAATATTTCCATTCATATCCAGGACATTAGTGATGCATAAGCATTTCAAGCTAAGAATGAGTTGCGAGTGTTACTTCCTGCAATAACGTGGTTATTTCACCATTACCAGAATGAGATTGTAAGCTGGTACATACAATAAAGTTGTCCACCTTACATCTCGATTTTACCTGCACGCTATCAAGAGCTTAGTCCGTCACGGATTTGAGTTGCGACAAATAACCCGCAGTCTTGATTTCCACATTGTTTTGAGCACGGCTGCTGTGTTTCATGTTCTTCGCGCCTATTTTATGAATCGTTATTATGACTATTAAAAGTTATTATTAAACCAGGAGAGGTCGCTATGTATGCACATTGTCGTTCGGATTGTCGCATACACCTTGAGATGAGCTTCAACGATATTTTCATCTGTGATAACTGTGACTGTGACAATTAAATGTCTGTGACTTTTATTGGTAATTTTGTCACATCGATATTTTTAAAGTAAGCACAATATGCATGAATTACACCGATATGTTGTCCCACCGATAAAAATTAACAGGAAATATTGAAGAACAGTGAAATGTGAATACGATTTCTCTATACACTTCACACATCAGTGATTTATATGGAAAAATCCAACAAATAAATTATGTACATGTACCATTAACAAATAAATACTTACCTAACTGAACAGTAACATGTCAAAAGTTAACCTCGTGTACAAAGAGGTTATATTGTAGATATTGAATCAGTTGATCATTTTTAAATGTAGTAGGGTATGGACAAATTGAGGTTAGTGATTTTCCTAATCGTTTTTTAAAATTGATTCTTTTTATTGTACCGGTACATAATATAATGGATAAATTATTTTAAGCCATATATTAACATTATAATATTGAGTCATAGAATAAAAATTAACGAAACATAAGTATTCGGAAAACATTGGAAAATAATTACAAGACAAAACAGTTGTTCAGACAGGATTTTACACAAGATAAAGTACTGGTAACCAATGGTGTTATTATTTAAATCGTGTATCGCTGCTACATCATTTATAATAAGATGGTGAAACTAGCGCTGGTTAAACTAGCGCTGAGGTAGTTTCGGTGATTTCGGAAGTGAAAATCGTTGAATTTGATTTGTTGTGGAGATGCAGTTGATCGCATATGCGAGGCATAACAAAGCCTAAACTAACCAAACCTAACCTGTCACAGATTCATATATGCAAGTTGTATACGCGAAGTACCGGTACGAAGGGAACTACCTCTACACTAGTTTAGTCGTTGATAGTGTATGTCTAGACATAATAAAAGCTTAAACTAACCAAATCTAACCTGTCACAGATTCGTATATGCAAGGTGTATAAGGGGAGTACGAAGGAAACTTCTTCAAGGTTAGTTTAGCTAAATAAGTTGCCCACCATATTAGCCAGTTTTGTCTCGTTCGGTTTTAATACTATAGGTACTGTTGTCGGCTTGTGAGAAATGCTTCGAAAGTTCGGAAGAGCATAACGTTCAGTGATACAGAGTAAATTAACGTGATTCACATTGATACCCCTTATTTTCAAATGTAACTAATTATCCTGTTTATGTGTAAGTGCAGGCCTATTTTGAAAGTGTGTAAGGGTAGGCCTATTTTAAATGAGAGAAGTACAGGTAAAGTTATTAAAATAATGTTGTAGGTTCCTTTAACTATTCACTTTGTAATTAAAAGTATAACTGAAAAAAATATTGTTACTACGTAAATATTGAGTGGAAAATACATATAAGTTAATATAAATTCACAGTTATATGAACATGTAAAGATCTCGGGGAATACATAAAATATTTATAAAATATAATATACAGACTATGAAAGCAAAATATCAGACTCATGATTATATTATTATAATGACGCTAATAACTTTGCAACAAATCATAACTTTGCAAAAAATAATATTGAACAAAATATCACGAAAAAATAATCAAATATCACCGCCCGATTGCTGTTATTGTATCTTGCGCATGCGCAAACCCACGACGTAGAGGAGAAAGCTGTGAGAACGTCACAGACTCACTGTCCTAAGAGATAAGAGTACTGAATCGATCACAAGTGATAGAAATATCAGTTACAGATATTTTGAAATTATCTGATTTGACGCCTTTTTCAAATAATTTGCCTGTAGGTGGCAGCAGCATCGACGGAATATACTGTTTGCAAATGATCATAACTCTCTTTGATTCTCCTTGTTATGGTCGTTGCTCACAGGTAGGTAGTAAATCGAGAGTTCGAAGTGCGTATATAAAACTAAATAGATATTTTCTGTTCTCTTTAATACCTATAGTTCCCTTGACTTGCGTATGTAGCTAACTGTAAAATCGTTATTATTAAGTTTTTTCGTAATTATTTTGTAATAAAATAGATATTAACATACCTTTAAGCATGATATAAGCCTAAATCTGTACTGTAAATATTTTGTAATAAAATAGGTATTGACGTAATTTAAAGTATAATATAGGCCCAATCTTAAATTTAAGTACATATTTTCTGTCCTCTTCCTTCGAACAATGTCCTCCTTTCTTAAGCGTTGTGTCCTCTTTTTTTTATCGATGTGAATCTAGTCACCCTAGTTAGCCTGTAACTTTTGAGAGCGATAAAATACAGAGTTGAAATGACAACACGTAAAGCTTTCTTTTGATGTTTTACGCCATATAAATTCTTTGAAAAGACCGCCCATACCTGCTTTAATACTTCCAGCCGTACTATATCCAAGTGGCTTTTGCACTGCAAAATACACGTTTTTAAATTATTTTACAAAAGGATAAGTTGTCTGACGAAATACCAACATTCAAGGAAAGATTTGGGAATTCTTCAGGGGAATAATAAACACGAATAGAATTAGAAATTCATTGACTTCACAAAGACAAGGCAATAATTATTCCATCATAACTGAACTTCTGGTCTGACAAATTTTCTCTACAGAGTACCTTGCATGTATTGTTAGAAGATAATTCTGCTGGTATGTAATAGTCAACACTTATAAAAATCAACTAGAGAGAGGAACTTTTTCCTAAAAGTAAAGCGAATGTAAGGTACTGTCCAAATTTCACGAGAAGATATCTGCAAGGGGGCATGCTCCTTGCGGGGTAAGAGGAGAGGGTCAACTAGTAACTCTGCTCCTCTGAAGGAGCAAGTGGATGGGGATGGTGTCGTTGGCTGGCTGGGATAAACAAGGTTTAGTCATTGGCCGGCCGGTTCCATGTTGGGAGTTGGTTGTAAGAGAAGGGAAAAACTCGCATTCCTTGCTCGGATCCTTTCCTGAAATGCGGACTTGTAATCTTTGGCGAATCTTCGGCCTCATTTCTCAAAATATCACCTCGCTATCATCCACCGCTGCAGAGTAACGGTTAGCACGTCTGGTCGTGAAACAAGAGGGCTAGGATTAAAAAAAATGGTTGGGACAAGTTACCTGGTTGAGGGTTTTCTGTATTTTTCCCTTCAAACAATTAAGAGCAAATGCTAAATAACTTTAGGCGCTGGAGCTTGGACTCATTTCGCTAGCATTATCATCTTTATCTCACTTAGACGCTAGATGACCAGAGCAGTTCAGAAAGCGTCGTAAAATAAAGAACTGAAAAAACATCTCGCTATCACCAATTCCATGGACGCTAAATAATCTTGTAGTTTATACAGCGTCGTTAAATAGCCCATTAAAAATACAAAGTAGTAATTCTACGTCAAAATCTAAACAGGTAGTTCGCCCAAGCGAGATTCGAATTGACGCTCCAGCACAACATCGGAGCTATTTCCTAAGCTACATAGGTGGATAGCAATATTCTGATTTGTTACATAAATGTAAAACCTGTCTCGGATTAGTCCTCATTATAATAGAACAATTAATGAGTTTTTTAATTTACCTTTAGCAAATCTCATCGATCACGTGTGAAATATTCGGACTAACACATTTTTCAGACGTAAAGTGTGAAGAAAATAAAAATTTCCACAGGTGACTAGGTACTACCTAGCCTATACGTTGATATTCGTGAAGAGAGCATCAATACATTGCTTGTAAACTTCTCTGTATACGAAATAAGTGAGTGATCGCTACACGCCCTGAAGCCGTCTCCCAGGGGAATCGAGCGTCAGTTCCAATTTGATAGCGTAGGAGAGCTCTGGACTCTGTGGGAAGAGGAGAAAGGAACTAATTTCTTTTCTGTAAATTGATTTCCAGTTTTCAGCTCGCAGTCAATCGCTCCACTTACAAAGTTAATTCGAATACACCGAAAATTGCAATTTTGTAATAGATGTGACCATGTGTCTTATACACAGATGATTGTTACTGGTCTGGAATAAAATGGTATACAGAGGTGTGTTACGATTCTTATTCTATCTTCGGAGCAGAAACTTTGAATCCATGCCACGTTCAGGAGTTAAAAATGAGATATTTACTTTGAAAAATAATAGTCATCAATGGAAGAGTGGATTCCAGAACGCCTTCAGTCCATTTTCATGAACAGCCTGGGCTAGTTTTTTTTTATCCACCACCGGTGTGAATTTTCAAGTGATATGCATAATAATACAAACTTTTAGACAAGAGTTAGCGCTGTTTTGGAAGAAAACATGTTTAAAATATGATAGAGGTCTGAAAAGAAATCATATATATATCGCAAAACTGTCAAATAGACTGAGCGAGGTTTGGGATCATACTAAGCAATTGAGGCACTGAGATCAAAAAGGGACTAGTCTTATAGAGGTCATTCTGAGAAAAGCACAGAAGACTTCACAAACTGCATTGTGCTTGCTTCAATCCCTTATTTTTGGTAGTTACTTTTCACCTAGTAACATATAGGGTAAAGATGCCTATTTCCGTGATACTCCTAATCCCGTGATACTTTTTTAAAATACGTTCCTTTTTGGTTCTACGAATCATAGTAAAATGTGGTATAAGTCAAAACTTTGCCGCTCGACCATAGCGCCAGACATCTTTCTTTCTCGAACCCAACCCCGCGACTTTCAGTGAAAAAAAAAAATGTATCACATAAATTAGGAGTATCACGGAATTAGGGAACTTTACCCTATTTGTCCCATAATGAGTTAATTTATTTCCGAATATCTTATTCTACTGTAGGCGACGCGTATTTTCGGTCTGGTTTCTAAAACACTATACTGTACTTACACGGCTACTACGTACACAGAGCAGCAGATAGTCTCATGTTAAAGTGGAACAAGTATCTATTGTCGTCACAGAAATTTCATGTCAACTGTAATTGAAGCGGTGAGATCAATAACCATTCAAGTCCATTTACACAAGTTTCAAGAAAAATGCAAAAAAAAAAAAAAAACTTTTTTTTATTTTTTGCACGTAATATTTCTGGTTGTTTTAGAGATCAAGACAAAGTAGTATACCAACTTTTAAAGTCGTAACACTTGTGGAAATATCCAAAATTTAATTTCAAATTTGCAAAAAATGAATGGCCAAAAGTGGACTTGAATGGTTATTGATCTCACTGCTTCAGTTAGCTAAATAATTTTATTTATAACACAGTTTTTGTATTTTTTTTTAATTTGAGGACATAACATTCTAAATATTCTAAATGCCAAAAACAACTTTCTGAGATATTGATGAAAAACACAGTGAAATGCATGTTGAGATACCTCCAACACCGTCTTTTGGTGCGCGAATGAGTCACAGTTGAGTACGACAAAGAGTAAATAAATAAATAAATAAATAAATAAATAAATATATAAATAAATAAATAAATAAATAAATAAATAAATAAATAAATAAATAAATAAATAAATGAGTGAGTGAATAAATAAAGTATGATATTCTCGTATGGATGTTCCTCCCTTAGATAGAATAAAATAATATTAGAAAAATTGGCACTTAGCACATTTAGAATGTTAGGTCTTCAATTATTCTAATTTTTATCTGAGAGAAATTTTCCAATTAGATAATAAATCGGGAAAAACAAGGAAAATGTTAATGTAATATACACTTCAATATGCAAAATAAGAAATAAAGTTGGCTTAATTCGAATTTGAAAGCCATGATCGGTAAAGATCCACTTTTTTTTTTTTCAATATGCCAAATTAATAAAAATTTGCAATTGCTTTGAGTTATTAGCAGTCTATAACCAACTCGTTATGGTGTTTACTGTACATTTAGTTTTTAAATAATACCAGAGACGACCGAAAAGAAGTAGGAAGTAAAAATTCAATGACCAGAAAATGAGGATTCAGTAATGAGAGAAACACACGGTGAAAATATGTACAAGAGCAACATTACTTTACCGTGAAGATTTGGGTGCTTTTTGAAGCTAACTCTATACACTTGACTGCTCCTTGGGCTGTTCCCTCTGGGAAATACGAACTTTCTCCTAATTATACACATACAGTAAATCCCTTCCTTAACTTCCGCCAACTGATCCAGCCAGTGATATTCAAGTCCTCTTCTCTTTTTTCTCAAGAAGGTTTGTGCTCACTAAATTTTCTTGGCACTGCATTCAGAGAGAGGTGAGAGAGGGAAAACTGTTGGAAGAGTGTAATGTGGGTGGGACGATGTTTCCAACGCTTCGGAGATGTCTGTTCTATTTTGCATCCTTGCACAATGTGGCGATGACGTCAAGCCTCCTTCCCTATGCAAACCATTTTACCTCGACCTCCAAGTAACGTTATCTCAACGTGTGCGTGGGTTACGCACCACCGAGTTGCATTGTTTGGCTGCCCTCCATTGTTCGCGCTTGGGTGTGTACTGTTACTGATATTGTCGACGATTAGTATACGGTCCTGAACTGATGGGGCTGAAACAATAGATCGCTTCAGAGGGGATTTTTTTATACTGAAACCTCTTACAAAGTCAAATGGGACCATTACAAGGAGAGCGGCACGGCTGCCAAGGGGGACTCTGTTGAGAATTTGAAGTTCGAAGTTGTAAAAATTACTTTGAATTATTTCAGTATAAAATCTGTGACATGCACAAATAACCCACATTAACTAGTGTCATGAATAACACAGTCTATGGGAATAATAAAGGTTATTGTCTGCTGTTTATAATAGAGTTGTTTAAGGAACACAACCAACCCGTGGAAAAGAACAAAAACACATTGGTTTACAAACATAGCTATAAGTTAACAACTGCCAAAACTCCGATGTAGGAGGTTACTAAACATTACCGCTGCGCTGGAGGCGGAGTTTCCCTCCTTTGCACAGTGGAACGAATTGCGATTCTATCCGGAACAAAATCAATTTTCACATGTTCGTCCTATCTCAAGTTGTTCCTAATGAATCACAGAATGCTTATCTATGAGAAAGAAACTTTGATACTAAAATACTGACGTCACACAATGATGTTGACGAGGATTCCCTTCCGCAACCAGTTTTATTGCTCAGCCACGCTGAAATAGTGTAAGAAGCAAGCTTGTTTTCTGTGATCTGGGAGTGAAACATTTTGTGATTTTGAAATGGAAAATGAAGAACAAGGTTGGTAGATAATTATTATATAAATAAATGTTCATAATACATTTTTAGAAACGGCATGTTAACTGAGCGGCGGGAAATGCGATTTTTTAAAACTATTTCTAAAAGTAAACGTTGACTTATAATAGGGGGGTCACACAAAGTCACATTTATTTTTATGTCAGAATGTAGGTTTAAGTGTGCACTTTAAGACTAACCTACTTTCATTTGCTCCTACTGACCGCTCCTACTTTTTCAGACTCGGAACCGCTACCGGTGATTTCGCGCCGTGATCTATTTCCAATACTTGCCAATAAAAGTGGCGACTTGGTGAACTATATAGATATGTTTTTAACAAATTATGCATTGAAACATGTGATTCTAATACTGAGAAGTGCATTCATAATATTTTTAAAAATATTCGAAGTAATTTTAACAAACATTGGATGCAGTGTCACCGTAAAAAGGATTATTTTCTAAAAAACACTGTTCTTGGCAGGTCAGAGGCAACAACAAAGATATTTTTTAATCTAGAAAAAAGGGGCTTATTTCTAGATTTCGCTCTCAATTAGGTCGTCTTATTGACAAACCGAAATCTGGTGGCCCTGGGATATCAAATGATGGCAATATAGCACGTTGGTTTTTTTGAAAACCCACAAATTACAGCCAATATTACGGGCATTAGTAAGACTTCATTCACAGATTTTCTGTAATTTTATGCACCATTTCATGTGGATATTCAATATACAGTATATTGAGGCGTTTGAGAAGTACACCAATGATACAGCCCATTTATGTACAATAGATATATCCATGGTACAGTACTACATGCCATCCAGCGTGCATAAAATACTGATACATGGAGGTAAAATTGCAGAAACTGCGATACTTCCTATTGGGATGTTATCTGAAGATGCTCAAGACGCAAGACACAAACATTTACAAAAGTACAGGTTAGACCACACTAGGAAATGTCCTCGTGAGAGAAACTTAGATGTCTTACACATGTTGTCAGTATCTTCTGATCCCATCATATCCCAGATCAATCGAAATCCAAATACAATAAAATCAAAAATGTAATTTGAGGTAATTAAAGTACTACAAGTATCAGCTGCGAGTGCCAACAACAGCACTGCTCAACTGCAACCTCAAAATGAGGACGACAGTAGCGCTAGCGGATCCGACACTTCTGGAGATACAACAGACGCTTCAGATTTCTAAACATTAGTCATAAAATTTACTACATAATATATTACTTTTCTCTTCATAGTAGTCTGTAAAATAATTTATATTTACTTTAATTTTTTATTTGCATTAGTTGTATGCAATTTCTATTACCGTACGATTCCTTTTTAATAAATTGTTTATTGTTTATTGTTAATAAAATAACATGGACAAAAATACAATCTTAGTTCTTCCCTGAAGGAGTAAAAAACTCGTGCTCAGGGAGATATCTAAACACAAAGATAAACACAAAGATAATTATTTGACACAAACTGGGTCAAGAAAAAAAATTACAGGAATAAATTAAATTTAAAAATACAATTTCAGTTTTAACAATTTAAGTCATACAAATACATATACATATTAAATCAATATATTCTTTAAACATTAAATTCCTAACGCTATTTTTTAAATTTCTTATACTAAAATTTTCCAAATTTGGGTATTTATCAATTATTTTATTGTATAACCTTGGACCAAAGTAGGTACCATGGCTCAGAGCTGTGCTTGTGAAACACTTTGGTTCCTGTAGTTGTATAAAATCGGATCTTTTAGTTCCGTATTTATGATGATACAATTTGAATTTATTACGATTTTTATGTATAAAGATTAATAATGCAAGATAATAAATCTGTTTAATTTTTCAAAATATTAAAATCAGTAAACAAAAGCTCAGATGAGTAATCAATTGGTTTATTAAGGCATATTTTAATAATTCTTTTCTGAATAAGTATTAGTGGAGTGAGATTAGAAATACATGCATGTCCCCACCCTAAAATTCTATACTGGAGAAAGGATTGAAGTAAAGCTAAATAAATGAGACGTAAAATATTAATTGGTAAATATGACCGAAGTGTAACAAAGATATAAATTGTTTTACGTAATCTATACTAAAATAATAATTCTCATACAAATATTTCATCAAATGTCATAATAATTTACCTTCATTTTGCTATTTTCAACGATTCGAAAAGAATTTATCAATATTAGATTTTGTTCCGGCTAGAATCGCAATCCGTCCCACTGTGCATTAATCTGAACCATTGTCACTACTGATTAACAAGTCATCTGATACATCACTGCTCTCAGTTAAACATTCTCCTAACGAAATTATTCTGTGAGTTTCACTGTCTATTACATTAGCACTAGAAAAATATTCTTCTTTGTTATTTTTAAGGTGCTCAATACATTTGACTCACTTGTCTTTTCCATATTCTGCGAGAAGGCAGCGACACAATCGCTCCTTTACGTGAAGTGGGAATCCAATTTCTGTTACAAAAATCCAATTGAAAAGACTGGAGACAACTGATTAAACATTTTAGTCTGTCTCTTTAAGTAAATGAAACCAATCAAAACAATAAATGCTTATTTTAAAGCATGGTTGGGTTTTGAAGGTAAATAATGTTTATGTACGCGCTACTTGACGGACCGCGAGCAGTCAGACATAAACTTAACAAGTGATGATATCTTGCTGACTCATTCTGTTAACATGGGTTTTTTTTCAACATAAAGTAGAATCTATTTAGACGATTTCATACACTACAACTACTCACTTATCTCTTCAAGGAGAAAAGTTTATACTGATCGCTTTTCTACTTCTAAAGCATATTTTTCCACACTACAGTAGTATAAAACAAACCTCAATTAAGAAATCTTACATTTGTTATATTGCTCTGACTCAAACATCTTAAAAATCTGCAAACAATACTCTTCAACATGTTTTTTTCTTTATTAGAATCTGACTCTACTTTTTGAGTTATTATTAAATATAAAAAATGCGAAAGTATTCTATTTCATAGAAAGTCTACGTAAATAACGCCTTCTTCCGTTATTGATTGACAATTAAGGAGGAGGAGATGAATAATACATTGTGACACTCTTTAAGATTGACGCATGCGCAGACCAGCGAAGTTTTCTAAGTTGATCTCCTATACTACAGATTGTTTACATGTTTTATACCTGATATGTTTTTCAATAATACTACAGTAGCCATACAGTGACGTTGATCTCCTGCCAATTTAGGCTATTCGTTTCATCTGAGAATACATATTGTTTAAATTGGGTAGGTTTCATCAAGATTAACAATGACAATATGTAGCTTTCTATTTCCCGCTGAAATGGCAAGGTCCTATACGAGAACAGCGGTTTGAATTTCACTACTTTGCACTCATAACATGACGTAATAAGTATATATTTTAAGTTTATTGTGTAATAATTAAATAGAGATATAATGAAAAACCTTACTAAATGTCATCATTGTTTGTCATAATTCCTTGCATAACTACGCTTAACATTTATCAAAGGTGACAGATGAAGTTTTGTGTGTTTATGCAGCATTTAGTTTCATCACATGATAATGTTGTCTTCATATACCACAGAATGAAATACCATTACGATGTTCTAGATACTGTTTTAACAACCTTCATAACTTGAAACAAGCATGATGAAAATTCACTGTTTACAGCACTATGCAAACCTTTCTTCATTAAAACCATATCAGTACCCAAAGTTTACGAACTAGAATATAGCAGTAATTTTATGTTATGTTATCACTGTTGGATCTTTGTTCGTAAGGTGTAATTACTGTTTGTTTATACAGTAATGGGGACTCGCCGTAGTTTAGTTGTTAAGGTGTTGCCTACAAGTCGGAATGTCGTGGGTTCAATTCCCGAAACGCTCATGGATTTTCCTAATAATCTAATCCTTCGGTCAGAGTATGGTCTTGGGCATCACTTAATCTATAACTGAAATGAATATCAGAAGTATTTCATTGGGGGGAAAGATGGCCAGCATGTAAGAATGACATCCCTACTGCTAATCAGTACAGATAATCTCGTAATGTGGGAATCCTAATATCCCTCCACCCTAAGGACTTTTGTCATCTTGTTATAAAATACATTTTCTATTACATAAAACTATGACTTTCTCCTCACTAGGTGTATAGGGTAATTTGGAAATTTATACTCATATACCCTTGTATTATCTCTTCCCCTCCTTATCTATTATTCTACTTTTATTCCCCTCATTCTCCTTGTATTCCCTATGTTCTCTTTGTCTTCCTTTTGTTATCCTTGTGTTTGTCTTATTCTCCTTGAATTCCACTTGTCTTTGTATTCCCCTTCTTTCTCTTGTCTTCTTGTTATGTTTGTATTCCCTTTATCCTTTCTGCATTTCCCTTGTCATTCTTGTTTTCACCTTATACTCCTTGTATTCCGTTTGTCTCCTCTTATTCCCCTTGTTCCCTTGTATTACCCATATAGTTCTTCCCCTTGTTCTCCTTGTGTTTCCTTTGTTCTCCTTGTATTCACCTTGTTCTCCTTTTCTTCTTCTTACTCTCCTCCTTTTACCTTTATCGTCCTTGTGCCCCTCTTATTCTCCTTATGTTTTCTTTGTTGTCCTTGTATTCCACTTGTTCTCCTTATATTCCTCTTCTTTCTCTTATTTACCTGTTATCTTTATCTTCTCCTGGTATTCTCTTCCGCTCCTTGCATTTCCATGAGTCTCTTTTTATGTCCCCTGTTCTCCTTATATTCCCCTTGTTAACCTTGTATTCCCTTGTTCTCCTTACATTCCACTTTTTGTCCTTCTATTCCCCTTGCTCTCTTAGTCTCTCCCTTTTTCGTATTTTCCGCCCTTGTTTTCCTTGTACTCCTATCCTTCCACTTGTCTTCCAGTTATCGTCCCGTTCCTCCTGTCGGATCTAATGGCTAACATGGTACCTAGACCATCTAGGACGACTGTATGTAGTGTACAAAAAGAAAAAGTCGACAGATGCATAGCTTTAATATTTTACATATCATTACGTATAAGGGTTGACGAATAGCGTGAGGAACAAGGATAACAAGGGAACTACAGGGAGAACAAGGAGAATACATGCAGAATAGAATCAATACAAGGAGAACAATGGGAAGAAAATAAGGCAAAAAGGAACCAAAGTACAAAGAGAATACAATGAGAATAAGGGAATTCAAGGAGTACAAGGGGAATATAAGTAGAACAAGGGGAAGACAAGGAATATAAAGGGGTTACAAGGAGGATAAGGGAATACTAGGGGAACAAGAGGAAAAAGGTATAACAGGAGAACAAGGAAAATGTAAGGAGAACATGGGGAATACAAGGATAACAAGATGAATACAATAGTACAGTGGAGACACAAGGAAAACAAGGCGAAGAGAAGTAGAACAGGGGGACAAGGGGAATACAAGAACAAGAGCAAAAGAGCAAGAGAAGGGGCCTAAGGTGAAGACAAGTAGATCAAGGAGAATGCAAGGAGGGCAAGAGGGATACAATGTCAACAAAGGGGATACAGGTATAACGAGATCAATACAAAGAGAACACAAAGAGATCAGGGTGAGTACAACGGGACAAGGGGAATAGAAAAAGAACAATGAGAAGATAAGAAGAACAATTGGTCGAGGGGATTATAAGCAGAGTAAGGTAACTACGATGAGAACAAGAGGAATACAAAAATAGCAATGGGTATACAATGAGAACAAGTGAAAAACTAGTAAAACAAGCGAAAGACGAGAAAAATAAGAGAATACAAGGAGAAGAAGGGGAATACATTTATTTATTTATTTATTTATTTATTTATTTATTTATTCTAATGGTTCGTAATCTGTTAACAAATGAACATTAACTGAACAACAAATAACAAGAGAAAAGTCAACTTCTTTCTTGCTTTCCTCTAACGATTAGTTTCTGATAAGCAGTAAAGGCTGAGCACATCTTGAGATGTTGTTGGTCCTTATCTCCACTGATGTGAAACAATGTGCATAATTCCGAAGCGGTAGAGGTATACAATTATAATAATGGGAATACAAGGTGAACAAGGGGAAAGTAAAAAGAAAAAAGAGAATGAAAGGGGGACAAGGAAATAGAAGGACAAAAGGGGGAAAACAAGTGGAGGAGGGAATATGTAGAAGGAAAACAAAGGTGGTTGTATTTAATGTGAAAGTCAAGTTACCTCCCCTCCCCAGACTTGTCAGAAGAAAGACGTAATTCTGCGTTAAAACGAGGAGAAATAAGGAGATAAATAAGTGGAGAAAGAGGGATGGAGGAGATGCAGGAGAGCAGACACAAAAGGAACTTATTTGTAATACCAAAGAACAGAGCCTGAATGACTATATGGAGCGAACAAACTGGGAGTCTAATGATAAAGGAAATAGATAAGGTAAGGAAGGCGAAGTGATAAGTCTTCTTTAATTGGACTGAATGAACAATAGACTTGCACCTCTGTAACATTCAATTAAGTCTGACCAAGAGAGGTTGCATGCAACGGAGATGCAAATGTGAGCACATTGTTTCAATTACCAATTCTCATGTTGAGCTTCGCGCATGATGATACATTATGTCAAGTTTTCATTTCGTCTTCTCTGATAAGGATGGAAAACTAAGCAGGGTTCCTGCTGAGAGAATTAGTGAGAGAAGACAATAAAGTGGAAAGAGAAATCATGACGTTTGGAACATAGTCTTTTCTTGCTAATATTATTGAAAATTACCAGTTACCTGGGATCAAACGTTAACAGAAATGAGTGTCATGTCACTAATTGGCATATAAATATCTTTACTACATATATCACGTGTTTCACAGTAATTTAGTACCTTCGTTATGCAACGAATGATATTACTACTCATAGTTCGTTTCTTTGGGTCATTATTGAAATAACATAAAAATGAACTCATGTAATAAGCCTACACACGCAGTAATCTGTACGACTCCCGAAAAATTTGCCATGAATTTCGACAGCGTGAATTTTCCGTCTGACGTCAGCTCCTCCAAAAAGGAATTAGAGTAGAACTCTACGAGGAACACACACCTACCAACTCTTGAGTCAGAAATAATGGTCTCGCCTGCAGTGACTGACTCGAGGCCCCTTTTAAATGTTAGCCAATTTTCCACCGTTCGCTCCGTGTCGGGCAGATCCTTGGACTCTAAACTCTTTAGGCATTGCCGTAGGGAAAAAGAAACATTTGCCCATGTCTTAGGGTCCTGTAGCACGGCGATATTCTCAGAAAACTCACGTTAACATCGTTTTCGCTCCTTCGTAGCTGAAGACGTAAGGAAATTGATTTTTCCGCTTATGAAGAAGTCCATGGTCTTGCCTTCAATGGTAGTTGTCGTACGATCGACATAATCGCATTTAAAGAAAATACAATTCTAAAGGATACATCCTCGACCTTACTGTCAGATTTAAACTACACAAAGTTCAGCCTGAGGAAGTGAACAATGAGAAGAGATGCATGAGCCTACTTTGGATTACTATAAAGCCAAAACAATACCAGTTAACCAAGATACAGGTGTTCGGATTGGTGGTGGGAGCACGCTGTAGGCTACTATATCACGCTACTTTGTGAAAATTTGAAAAAGTCTCGGACTAGGTAGGCCTACCAATTGTTGTTGTTGTTTAGTCAACTGTCCGAAGACAGGTCTGAACCTCATAAGTTATACCAAGAAGGCTCCACTTATGAGGCAACTAGACCCGGAGATGATGGAGTAGGATGGCCAGGTACCAAATAACAAAATTAAAAGCATTGTTATCATTATAATTAGGGGTCCTTGCATATATGAAAAATAATGTATATAATAATTTCTAGAGGTAACAATTAATTTTATTTTCATTTCTAATTTCATATTAATTTAGTATTTTTTCAACGTTTATTGTTTGTATACTTCAATATTCTAAGTTATTATTCCCATTATTATTGCATTTTTGTTTACCTTGTGTTTTTCGGCAAACTGTAAGTTCAGGACTTTGTTTTATAATAAACTGTAGTCTACATAATTTTCGTTTTCTGGGTTGCAGAAATATTAAATCGCAGAAGTTAGATATTTGACAACATTTGTACGGTATATGATTTAAATATATGTGCAACTAATTTACAAATTCATTTAGACCTGTGTATGATTGTAATATTTCTAATATTATTTTTCTCTTTACTAAAAATGGACATTTCAAAGTAGCATCAATGTTCAGACATATTAGACCTTCCTCCAGTTGTTCATTTAGACGTAACAATTGGCCGTTGTGTGGCCGATGGCATTAGAGCAATGGAGAAAACTCATGATCTCTTCGAGAATCGAACCCACGACTTCCGGAATGCCCCAACTGACGCGCTATTGCACTCCACAAGGAAAGCGAATACATAAATAAATTAGAACCTTAATTATAAAAGCGGAATATGTCAGAGAACAACATTTAAGCTCTGAGCTACCGCAGCTATCTTCATCTAAATCATGATATGGTTAAAGCAGTCGAAAACATCCATATTCAAATAGATATATTTCTCTGGATTCCTATTTGTAGTCTACTGATCTTCGCTGTGCCAAAATGTTTCACAAGACAACAATTAGTTAACTATGAACTCTGCATTGTACTATTGCCATAGACTGTTTCGACGACAAGGTAGACTGGTGTGAACTATGCTTACTTAGCGTCTTATTAATAATTTAATCTTTTAATGTCCGATCAATCCATATTGTAGATACGGTATAGTAGATATAGAAAGAATGTAGAAACATTAACAAAATGTATTACATCTTTCTATGTCAACAACTGAGCAACATTAGAATGTTGTGCAAATTAGCTTTGCTATACTTCCTTCACGTCATCACCTCATTACAGGGGATAGGATTTTTAGGTGCATACTTTTTTTTTTTTTTTTTTTTTTTTTTTTTTTTGCGGAAAGTAAATTTATTAGAGCTCTCTGAAAGAACCTAGTGTGTGAAATGTGTCCTGATGAAAATGCAGATAATTTTCCAGCATCTTTTCCACTTTTTGGGACCTTTATTCCTTCTCACTTTATTGTGCCCATAGTTTCTTTTTCTACACTTTTATTGCTACTTTTTAGGCTAATATTTTCCATTGCACACTCTATCATTTGATTTACTTTTGAATTTCATTGCATTGCAATCTGTAGTATTCATCATTGTAGTGAACGCTGGGCTGAAGGCAAAGCAAACATGCAACAATGGAACATTTCACTTGCTGGCCGTTGTTAAGATCATACCACTCATTGGGTTAAAGTTGGCGTACACTTTGAGTTTTGATTGTCGCTCGCGTGATAAAGCTATTGCAATCCCCCCGTTTCACTGTTGCCTAAACGTGACAACAGTGCTTCATCATTCCTAGTTAGGGATGCAATAAATTAAACTTTGCATTGTCTATGTTGACTGTTGTTGATTGTTGGTGGTTAGCAATTATAAAGACAGATCGTTCACATTTGGCAAGCCGAATGTTAACCTAATAAAGGAATTATATAAGTTGCCTCCACTAGATATATCTGTGCAGCAACAATGTGTTTATAACGACTTCTTTTTCAATTTCACTGGAATCCATAGTCTCCTCTTAGTGAATGTAAATTATTTGTTTATTAAATTTGATACAATATTTTGTCATGTCGATATTTCATCTTTGCTCAGGAAATCAAGCAGGATTTCATTAAAATGATGAAACTGTTATACGATGCACTGTTTTCTCTGTGAATAGTACTATAATGTGTACTGAACATTGTACCGTAGCTCAGTAGTTTTCAAACTTATTGGCACTGCGGGTCCCCTTTCAATAAATCAGTATTTTCGCTGTTCCCTTGAAAGTCGCAATGAAATGATAGGTACTGTAGGTTAGATTTTGGGGTTAAAACGTAAGTGAATACGAATAGTGATATTTGTTACATTTTCCAAAATAAAATAAATATTAATGATAAATTTGAATTAAAGCGTAAAAAATAGTTGCAATACTGTCCTGAAAAAAGTCAGTGGCCTTCACAGCAGAGTTGAGATTAAAACTGTAAAGCAAAACTATGCTGTACTTTCAGTAGCTATATTCTTGTATTACAGAAGAAATCAAGTATTTTTGCAAGTTCACCTATTTGCTTAGAATGTTGGAACTTTTTTGTGCTTAAAACCCCGGGCCCCCGAGGATCCGCGAACCCGACTTTGAGAACCACTACTGTAGCTATATTACAGAGATGTACGTAGTTTCGAATGGGTTGATTCCAAATAGATAAAATAGGAGAAAACCATTTGCCGAAATAGTTGAATGAAACAGCAATTTTTGTCTTATTCCTTCTTTTTCCTATGAAAATTGCCCCTAAACATCCTAATCTTGTTCATTACATTCCATCCGAAATAGTATAATGAAATCGGTGATACAGAAGAGAATTCTCTATCATTGAGTGGGCTTCAATCCCATGAAAGTTAGACTAGTGGTATTCAATCTATGGTACACATACCCACAGGGAAATACGGGGTTGTCTCAAGGGGTACACATCCCACTGATTATTACTCGACCAAGGCTAGTGGAGTCCTGCAACCCGGAGCCGTGGCGCTACCGCTCCTGCATTCGTAATACCTCATCGCGATAGTTCACATTACGTCCGCGGCTCCACTCGCCTTGGTTGAGTAATACGTATGTAAAAATGCTGACATATTTATGTTATACTTTTTGATAATTATACCATTATATTATAGTTTCTTTTGCAATATCAACTCTTGTTTATTCTTGCTTGCTTTACGTAAATCATTACTATTATTATTGCATGAATAACTGTATAATAATAATAATAATAATAATAATAATAATAATAATAATAATAATAATAATAATAATAATAATAATAATTATTATTATTATTACTATTATTATCATTATTATTAATTAATTAATTTATTTATTTATTTATTTATTTATTTATTTAATAATATTTGTATGCTGGACAACAGCCATTGGCCAATAAAAGTCCAGCACAGTGATACAATTAATACAATAAAATGAACAACTATGGTACAAATTAAATAACTAAGATAACAACAAAAAGAAGAACATAGATTACAGTGATTAATTTACAAGTACTAATGCTATAAAATTTTATGGAAAAGAGTTGATTCTTACAAAAATGTTACCAATATGTGTATAAGGATTATGCAAATAATATTAGCAAAGACATTGCCATTTTGTAATCCTTCTATACATTGAATGGATCGAAATCGCCTATATGTAAGTTAGCATTTTTAATACATCTGGAGACCGACGAGAAAGATTTAGAATTTTTAATATAGAAGAGTTTGCGATGTCTCATGTCCTTCAAAGGAATACGAAGGCTGACACTGTTTAAGTAAGATCGACAATTAATGTCACCTTTAAGGACCTTACCTAAGAATAAGTAATCGAGATTATGACGTCTAGCATACAATCTTCGACATTTAAAGTACCGGTACTCGAATTTTTGATCATAGTTATACCCGGAGTTATTAGGCAGAAATCTGTATGAACATAATGAAATAAATTTCCTTTGAATATTTTCCAGTTTTCCCGAATCAGTACTAGTAATAGAGTTTCAAACTACAGATGCATATTCGATTTTCGATCTAATAATAATAATAATAATAATAATAATAATAATAATAATAATACTCATATTTTTAGTATAACATCAATCATAGTCTTTTGTTAATTCTTATACAGGGATATCATTTCATTTTTACTTCAGTTTTTATTATACCTGTGTTTTTGTATGTACTTCACTCCCACCCCTCTACTAGTAAACGCCAAGCGTCCTCCACACAGAACCGAGGCCGCGTATGCAGTACTGAGTTAGTGAGTATAGTGCGTTCCACAAAAATGTCCACGTTTTCCAGTGACGAAAGAGCTTCCAATATTGAATCATATTTTCGCACAGGTACTGTCGTCCATTTGCCTACGTTGCATCCCGATTTGCCCCACCTGCTTCTGTTTGCCCCTCTGTAAAGTCTAGTAGCTGGGCTGTCTTAGCTCTTTTCTGAAAACATTAACTTATGTTAGGAGTTGGACGTCTACGTAATATTATACAACTGTTTAAAATATCTTAAATAAAAGGGCCTCGTTAAGTAATTAACTGTCAAGTGATTTTCCCCCCCTTGCTAGGACCCTGCGACAAAACTACTTGAACGGACAGTAGATAGCATTTCTGAGTAATGTTATCTTTTGAGATCGGGCAGAAGTGAAGATTGAATTTACAGTACGTAAGGTACTCTTTTATAGAGTAGGTATAGAATTATTTCAACATGAGTTACTAGTACGAAGGACGAAACAGGTAATTGGAATTAGTCTATTGCGATATTTCCTAGTTTACATAAATGGATGAACTACTTTTCTTCCCTCCTATACCTAGTAAAGTGATTTGTTTGTATTTTACGCCAGTATCATTGAAGTCCAGTCGTGGAAGGGGGAGCAAGCGGTGTTTCCGGTTCTAGTCCTTTAATCCAAAGATATAGCCAGGTTGATATTAAAAATGTTAGTAAAAATAAAATGATGTCCCTGTACAATTGCAATGCAGTTTGGGAGTACAAATCTATTTTGGAGGTACGCTAGCAAAAAAGATTGAATAGTGTACCACTGACCGACTATGGCGATATAAAAAACTTCCGCTTGCACATGGAGTTGGAGGAGGACACTTGCAGTTCACAGTGGAATTTAGGGTATGCCTTAATTTTATACTTTCGAAGGATATAATTAACATAGTCCAACATTGTCACATTGCAATAGTACAGTAAGTGCGCCAACCCACGTCTATGAAGCAAATCCCACAAGCAGACGTCTGTCTAGGTTCCTTTCATCTCGCAAGGTGCAGGGAGATAGAAGGGCTTGCTTGCATTCAGCAGGAATCATCGCGACTTGAAGATCCACCCAAGTGTAAGGAGCGGGAGAGTCTCTGTAGAGCTTGTGTATGTCTGGCACCAGCTACCCGCCCCATCCACTCTGTTCATTCCTGGCATAGAGAACGGCTTTCAGAAAGCCACCTATTCAACTTGCCTCGCACACAGACTATGTAATATATTTGCCTTTCACCCTTTCCTTGATTTTTATAAGGCCCATTGTGCTATTTTCAGGTACTTGGGTGTTAAACGTGTTTTCTTTAGAAAGTTACGACTGGCTCTCTGCCATTCATTAACAATGACAGCATTATAGGCCACTTCCTTATTCTTTTTATCTCCTTGAATATCCACATTTCGTCTGCAGTTTATGTTGTCACTACACTATTTTAAAATAGCCTATAGCATATTTATTTATTACTTCGCACGGAGATGTTAGGAAATTTCTATTACGCTTGTACAGTAATAATAATAATAATAATAATAATAATAATAATAATAATAATAATAATAATAATTTACTTACTTACAAACAACTTTTAGAAAAAAACTCAAGTTCATTGCCGCCCTCACGTAAGTCCGCCATCTTTCCCTTTCCTGAGCAAGATTAATTCAATCCCTCCATCATATTCCACCTCCCTAAAATCCATTTTAATATTATATTCCCATCTACGTCTCCCCAAAGATCATTTTACCTCAGGTCTCCCAACTAACACTCTATATGCATTTCTGGATTCACTCATTCGTACTACAAGTCCTGCTCAACTCAAACGTATGGATTTAATGTTCCTCATTGCATCAGGTGAAGAATACAATGCGTGCAGTTCTGCGTTGTGTAACTTCTTTTTCCTGTAGCTTCATCCCTCTTAGTCACAAATATTTTCTTAAGCACTTTATTCTCAAACACTCTTAGCCTCTGTTCCTCTCTCAAAGGGAGAGTTTAAGTTTCACAACCATACAAAAAAAATCGGTAATATAACTGTTTTAAAAATTCTAAATTTCAGTTTTTTGAAAGCAGACTAGATGATAAAAGCCTCTCAACCGAATATTAGCTGGCATTTCTCATATTTATTTTGCGTTTAATTTCCTCCCGAATGTCATTTATATTTATGGTCCTCCAGCTTGGGGGTTGGGCGAAGTGCTAACAACCCATCAACATAAAAAAGAGGTTGTTACGAAATCCTAACATAAGCCTCGGAATAAATAATAATAATAATAATAATAATAATAATAATAATAATAATAATAAGCTTTTGATAGAAAAAAGCATCCTCTGCGGACCTCTTAACAGATAGATATTCCTTCATTCAATGTTCTGCCCAAGGGCAGGTCTTTCACTGCAGACCTAGTTTTCTCCAATCTTTCCTATTTTCTGCCTTATTCTTTGTCTCGTATGATCCACATATCTCAATGTCGTCATCTGATATCTTCTTCTGCCCCGAATTCTTCTCCTGCTCACCATTCCTTCTAGATAGATAATGAGGTTTAAAAAGAGCGCGACAGCAGCTACGGCTGTTCGCACTCTTATAAATAATTATTTAAAAAATCTAAAACCAAACAAACACCATAAGCTAAAATCCGAACATGAACTAAAAAAACTTTGTCACACTAAAATCAGGTAAACAAGTGGACCTCTGGAAAAATAATTAAGAAAGAGACTAGTGAAGTGCTTCGTGTGGATTGTGGCATTATGGAGCAGAAACATGGACATTACGAAGAAGTGAAGAGAAACGACTACGAACATAATATATATTTTGAATTGTGGATATGAAGAAGAGTTGTTGTTATTTAGTCAACTGTCCGAAGACAGGTCTGTGGAGCGTGTGTGAAATGGTCAGACAGAATAACAAATGAAGCTGTGCTAGAAAGAGTGAGTGAAAAAGAATAAAGTTGAAAGTGATCAGGAAGAGAAAAAGAAATTGGCTGGGTCACTGGCTAAGAAGAAACTGCCTACTGAAGGATGCACTGGAAGGAACGATAAACAGGAGAAAAGTTCGGGGCGAAAGAAGATATCAGATGATAGACGAAAATAATATATAGGCAGTACTGTAGTTGGTCCGGTACGGGACGGTACGCCGTACTGTTTAAAATAAACACTCCCTGATACCATACCGGAAAAAAGATATAGACTCGAAAATATATTAATTATGTTTAAATAGTATTTTAATATACTTCGAAATGGAAGATATTAGCTATTTGAAAAACATTTTGACTTTGATATCTGGCATAAAAGTAGTGGTTGGCATCTCGTATCCTTTGTTTAAATGCTTGTCCATTAGTTGTTTTATCGAAAACCATGCTCTACCACTTCAGGAGTAGGCTTATTGTGATTTGTTAATTTCAAGCTTGCATGCCGCCGTGTTATTTCTATATTTCTATAAGTAATTAACACAAACTTTATGGCATGGAGCCTCAAGAAATCTGCTGCACTGATTCGCTAATTTTAAAACTTGCTCAGATGTAATGCTAGCAGTTTTCTAGAGGAGAGAAATATTGTTACTTTTCGTGCGTTCATGAATCTTGAATCCAGTTCCAATTTGAACTAAAGAATGTGAATGCGCATTACTGTAAAGAACGATATCTGTACTAAGAGAAGGAATACTCTTCCAGTAAAAGAGTTCCTAGGCTTTTGTTCCTGAAAAGTATTGGGTCACCAGCGTCAGCGTTTAATTTCTTGTCTTATATGCAATTGTGGCTGCGATCTGGAAGGTCTGCATGATGAAGAAGTAACCTTGGAAAAGAAAGTGCAGTACGAGTCCATACAGAGTCTAATCTGATCAAGGACATTTCAACAGTACCCTCTAAAATTTGTTTCCAACTACAGCACTGGATATAGGCTTATTTATCGTGTGCGGAAACTAAGAGAAAGGCGGGTAATAGGGAAGATTGGAGAATCCTGGATTTGCAGTGAAAGACCTACCCTTGAGCAGAACACTATTAATGAATTATCTAATAAAACCTAAAAGAGGCAAGAAGTCGCTATTGAACGCCGCGCCGAGCGTATTACACTTGCAAGTTACCGTTACGGCGATTATGAACAGACGCTGCGCTTAAATATTATGTTTTGTCTTCTTTAAAGGCTTTTCTGATTGGACATAATATGCACTCCTTCTCACACTACAGCCAATTGTCTATCCAGAAATATCAAATATCAGACGCGTATGAGGACGTGGTGAAAATATGTAGTAGCAATACTACTTTATAGTACATATAAATCCAGATTCTAGTCATAACCAATCTACTGTAGGCCTACTTTTATAAATACCTTCATTTTGCACTATGTCTGTACAGCTCCGGCGAAAGTTCCGAAATCCTCGTGACTGTTGAGATTTACAAGACAGGTACCGGTTCCTGGTCGGGCGTAAAGTCCACTTGGAAAACATTTGTCAGTCGTTCGCTCGCTGATAGGTGCTTGTAGTGAATCTCTTTGTGTTAGCTACTTTACGGAAGTTTTATAAATATTCAGTGGATGCACTTATAAGTATATACGGTATGTATTTAAATTGTGTATATACTGTAGATAGAGTTTCAGCGTTTGTAATTTGCATTATTATAAATATTCCGCTAGATGGCAGTAGTGTGCTATGGCGAGCTGTTCTCTTGTTACCAGTTGTGCCAACTATCCAATCTTCATTTACTCCATGGACGTTTACTAGTCAAGAAGGTTTTGTTGATTCAGTTTCAATTTTATTAAAACAGTTGCATTCCACTTCAATTATCAATATATACATATTAAACAATCTCTGACACATGGCTATCCATAATCTCATACAGCAGAAGCTTTAATATAACCTAAATTATATAAACAAGATAAACGATATAAAAGTTTTAAGCAAAGATAATGAAATAAACATGAATCATTGGAACACATGTTCTGTAGTAGTAAATTCTTTAAATAAATAAATTAAGCCTATTAGGCATACTATATAATACTGTATATTGAATTTAATAACATATTGTTATATTTACTCTGTAATTTGCCAATTATAGCTACATTTTACATTTTTGGCTATGATATCTCTTTTTAATTTATTTTTATTTGGTATTTTTCATTTATATCTATATCTGTGTCGTTTATTTAGGTAATAGCCTATCTATTTGTTTTTTTTTTTTCATTTTTAATTTTTAATTTGTAATTACCAGGGAAAGGATTTATATGTAAATACATATTTACTTATAAAGCTAATATAATTTATATTTTGCATTATCTTTATGTTTCACAATGTGTAGGGTTGAAAAATCCTACTTTTATTTTCCATATTTTTCCATATTTTAGAGTTTAGTACATATTTTCGTTAATTTCCATATATTTTCCATATTTCATATAAAACAGTCCATATTATATTAGGTTTAACAATAAAACAAAACAAAATTCCATTAACTTTTAAAAATACATTTCAACAATAGAGATTTAAACACATGTTCAGTAATCCCTTTAACATCAGAGTTATTTGAAAATTAGCAGTCCTATCAACAATGGGAAAGTAAGTTACAAAACTGTATTAATTTAATTTAAAATTTTTAACAGACTTCAGTTGTGCAGCTCAACAGTTAAATGCCAGTCAGAGTACACATAGGTTCAGTTTTGTAAATCATACTATAAAGACGGTAAATATGCCAAAAGTACGTCATTCAGTCAATTTAAAATCAAAACTAACAAGTTACATTTCAGAATTTAAAGAAGATGGTTTATCAACTGACAATAAAATATTATTTTGTAATTTGTGTCAGTGTGCAGTATCATCTACACAAAAGTTCCTGGTGCAACAACACATTACAACTAGTAAACATCAGGCCAACAAACAACTAAATTCCAAGCAGAGACAATTGTTTTTAACACAACCAACAACATCGAATGTAAGATCTGAGTTTAACATCGACCTGTGCCGTTCTCTCATCTCTGCTGATATTCCTCTCTACAAACTAAAGAATAAGGTCTTCAGGGAATTCCTTGAAAAATATACTCAACATACAATCCCGGATGAGTCAACACTTAGGAAGACGTATGCTCCATCCATCTACGATGAGACAATACAGAAGATAAGAGATGAAATTAAAGATAGTTCAATTTGGGTTTCCATTGATGAGACTCCCGACAAAGAAGGTAGACTTGTTGGTAATGTAGTTATCGGTTTGTTAAGTGAACAATATTCTGAACGAATTCTTTTACATTGTGATGTTCTAGAAAAGTGCAATAACAAAACTATAGTTAAACTGTTCAACGAAGCTATGGGTATCCTGTGGCCAAAGGGTATTATGTACGATAATGTGTTATTCTTTATTAGCGATGCTGCCCCTTATATGGTCAAAGCTGGACAAGCATTATCTGTTGTATATCCTAAATTGACTCATTTTACTTGTGTGGCGCATGCATTTCATCGTGTGGCAGAAGTGGTCAGAGACAATTTCCCTAAAGTAGATTTGTTGATTTCATCAGTGAAAAAAGTATTTCTCAAAGCTCCCAGTAGAGTTAACGTGTTGAAAGAAATGTACCCTGAAATTCCATTGCCACCAAAGCCAATTTTAACTAGATGGGGTACATGGCTAGAAGCAGTTGAATATTATGCCGAACATATAGACTCTATTAACAATGTTCTCCTTGCATTGGACTCTGAAGATGCAGTCTCAATTGATACTGCGAAAACAGTTACCTGTGACATAAGTGTGAAGAATGACTTAGCTCACATTCAGCATACATTTTCATGCATCATAAAAACGCTCAAAAGTCTCCAAAATAGGCACCTTTCACTATCTGAAAGTTTTGAAATTATAAATAGTACTGTGGAACAACTGAATCGTGGTAGAGGTAAAGTTGCAGATGCAGTAAGAGCTAAGGTGGACACTGTACTTTCAAAAAACCCTGGATATGAAGAACTACAAAAGGTTGTTGCTGTGATGAGTGGTGAATCAACAGTGAAGATTAACTTGGACTTATCCCCAGCAGACATTGTGAAATTGAATTATGTACCAGTTACTTCTTGTGACGTCGAACGCTCTTTTAGTCAGTATAAATCTATCCTCAGAGACAATAGAAGAAGATTCACTTTTCAGCACTTGAAAGAAATGTTTGTAACCTATTGTTATGGTAACAGACAATAAAAATTGTGTTTTGTTGAAACTACATTGGAAGATAAGGTACGTCCATTATATTTTTTGTTTAGTTTGATTAAAATGTACCAATATTTAACGTACATAGTCATTTTTTTATAATTTTAAGTCCATATTTAATTCCATATTTTGGTAAAAATCCATATTTAATTCCATATTTTGGTAAAAATAACTACATATATATTTACATATTTCATATATTTTTAGTCCATATAAATCCGTTCCCTGGTAATTACACTTGTATCTTGCATTTGTATCTGTTTTATCTCTTTTTTCATGTTATATGCAATTCTATGTTTTTTAACAAATATCTGTACTGTCTATTGTAATTGGGGTTTTGCCCTGTTATAGACATAAATAAATAAATAAATAAATAAATAAAAGGTATAATTAATTGAAAGTACAATGTTGGCAAACTAAGAAACATATGCTAGGGAGGTGATAAAAATTGTAGGATAATGAACCATGATTGGTGAAACACGTCGTTTCTTACCGTTTTATTGGTAAAAAGTAGTATGGCGTAGTAAAAGTGTAATAGTCATAGTAAAATATATTAGTTTTTGCACGATCATATTTTTTTTGCTGTATTACAGCTATTGTTGTTAGGCCTTGAAAGTTGGAATTCCCACACAGAAACTTGTTGCTAGGGAAACCATTCTTAATAACATAAAATATACTGAAATAGACCCATTACAGTGCACTTATTGTTAGTTACCAATACAGTGTAGTTTTGCGAATTTGGAGTAAAAGTTTCAATGCAAAATATATTGCATTTAAAATTTAAAAAATATGATCCCACAGTATTGCTGATTATTTGAGAAGTAAGCAATGTACTTTGAATTTTATTATAAATCACTAGCAACTTTTCATTTTTTCTCTATGAAATAATATGATGAAAAGAAATTTGCTAAGACATTTTACAGTAGAGACAGATGGAACGGAAACATTCTGATAAACCAAACTCGTTATCATCTTTACATCACAAATTCAAGAGGAGTTAGCCTCCGTGTCCGACGTGTAGAGCCGAAGCACCAGCCATTCGGCTAACGATGCAACCATCCACAAGTCCACTCAGTGTCCGGAAGTCACAATGGCGACTCTATCCAAACTCTGCGGACAGTCCTGCACACTTCAGTGATTTCATCTTATATTCCGCTTCCCTTTACTTCGCAGTTCTTGACCTATGTTGGCTGTTGTAGAAAGGAAGAAAGCTGCATCTCTGACGTTTTCTTACCTAACAACAAGAAATGGCCCATCTACTGCAAGACGCTAAGGTAAAACGTCTTGGAGACAACTTTAGCTAACGACCCAGTTCTTCCTTCCCTTTCATATCTACCTAAGTACTCGTTCGGAATGATGCCATCTCTTTTCTACTGTACAGCACGAGTCAAATCTTAGTAAACATCTGTTTCAAAGACAGAGAAGATACAAGCGTGGACGCAAAATATAAAATTTGTGACAGCAATTTAAAGTTTTATATAAATACTACAATTCAAATTAAAACAAACATTACATATTCCATAAAAATTAATGAAGGTGCCAGATAAGGATGTTCTCTGCACTCATATAGGTTAGTCTCTACATGGACAATGTTATAAAGGAGTGGCTTGATGTACGTTTAAAGAATAATTTCATTTTAAGAGATACATTCTTAAATATTATACCGTTCTGAGATGACCAGGCTATATTTCTAGATTTTGAAGACACTTTACAAAAGGCAGCATTTAAATGATACATTACTGCTAAAAATTAAAATATTTAAATATCTGCTGATAAGAGAAATCTAATGGGTCATATAGGCACCTCACATACTAGAACAAAAATCTTAGAAGAAAAAGTAGTGTTGACTCAGCAAATTTCATGATACTAAGGTTTAGGTGCAAAAATAAGGTTCATATTTTTAAAAAGTACTTTTAATGAATGCTCATTAATAGGGTTCAGTAAGTTACATATTTGCATTTTTACCTCAAATAAATTTAACCAGTAGAGCAAGTGGACAGTTTAAAATACTTGGAATGTACTAGCACAGTCTAGTATATTCAGTCGCGAAGCTCAATACGTAGTAAATATGCAAACATTAGATAGTTGCTCACCACTAGGATCGCTAATATCGCCTCATTACAGGCAATGCAAAATAGTACCGTCACAGTCTATTGTTTCTAGCACCCTCAAAACTCAAGCTTCGTGACTGTATATAGTAGACTGTGGTACTAGTATAAGCAGTAATATGAGCTGCTGCCAGGAAGTCAAAAAGAGGATAGCAATGGCCAAGGAAGCTTTTAATAGAAAAAGAGCATCTTCTGCGGTCCTCTGGAAAAAGAATTAAGGAAAAGACTAGTGAAGTGCTTTATATGGAGTGTGGCATTGTATGGGGAAAAAACATGGACATTACGGTGAAGTGAAGAGAAGCGAATAGAAGCATTTGAAATCTGGATATGGAGAAGAACAGAGCGTGTGAAGTGGACAGATAGAATAAGAAATGAAGCTGTGTTGAAAAGAGTGGATGAAGAAAGAATGATGCTGAAACTGATCAGGAAAAGAAAAAGGAATTGGTTGGGTCACTGACTGAGAAGAAAGTGCCTACTGAAGGAAGCACTGGAAGAAATGGTGAACGGGAGAAAAGTTCGGGGCAGAAGATCTCAGATGATAGACGACATTAAGATGTATGGATCATATGAGGAAACAAAGAGGAAGGAAGAAAATAGAAAGATTGGAGAAAGCTGGATTTGCAATGAAAGACCTGCCCTTGTGCAGAACAGTAAATGAATGAAATGAATTAATAATCACAAACAAGCAATAGAAATAAACAAAAAAAAAATAGCATTCTAGAAGGGTTGGTATAATTTCGTGATAGTACAAGGGTATTATTGTGATAGTTCCTACATTAAAAATATTCAGGAATAATCAATCTAATTTTAAATTTCTCATTCAGATTCATACCTACAACCAAACAATTAAAGTTCTTTCGGTATTTTGAAAGACCTTGACATGTTTCGCGAAATCACTGATCGCAACTGAAGCAGTGAATCCATCTTTCACCATGCTTTCTTCCTCGAAATTTCCTGAGCAATATCGCAACAAAAATTAATCAATAGGCTTACCATTCGGTTTTTATTTAAGCACGGATCTTCTTTGTTTGGCTCCTGAATATGATGCTGTTTCGTTGTTTACGTCTTTTAACAAACGTTAGAGGCTGGAAATGTAATTCTCCTTGAGTGCTGTTTTGGTCTCTTCCTGATCCTCGTTGAACTTGCCAAGGAAAGACGAGGTTCCTCTGCGGCAGTTTTCCTTTTTATGATTCATAGAAAGGTTTTCTAGTTGCCTCAGCATAAGTCCGTAGCGTTTTTAGAATCCCAACCACTAGTCCCATCCTGCTGTTTTATTTTCACCGTTGAAGGCTGCATTTATGTTCGCTGACACCTTCTTGAATGGTTGTCTTCTTAGTTATGTTGAATTTAACGCAAATCCCAATTCTTGCATTGAAATGCAGTAGTCCATCAAAGAAGCCTCTTGTTCTTTATTGACTGTAAATGGTCTTTACAATATACCAGAGATACTGTGAATGCACAGAGAATATTTTACGTTTCATGCATATGATACTTCTTCCCCCAGGGAACGCTGTTATGACATAGAAGATATTTAAAATGCAATAATGGCTTCTTGGAATTACAAAAACGCTAAGAAAATAACCTGCCAAGAAAAGACTCTGTTACATAATCAGTGCATTGATAAGCATATATTTTACACGAAGAAGTATACAAAGTCAGTACTTACCATTGAAAACAATTTGGAGCACCTTTTAACAAAGAACACCGGATGGTGTATTCACTCAAAATTCAGAGTTATAGACCTAACAACTTTTCAAGCAGATTCCAAAAAATCCGCTCACGTCACTGCAAGAGCGCAGTGAACAAAATCTACGTTATTGCACATCTTCTGTCATTTATATTTCACCATCAGAATTACATTTGTCGCTCTTACAATTTCATGATAAATTTAATTATATAATTGTCACGAAATTAGCCGAGTTTGCCCTACTTGAACGAGTCCCTAGTTTTAACTACCGTACTTGCCCGCGTAATTTGCGCCCCCGTATATTTTGCGCATTCTGATTTATCAACGATTTGAAAAATGTTTTTGCTCCGCGTATTTTACGCAATTAATTTAATTGCAATTTCGTAAGAGATTTGCTTTCCAGACTGCATTCACCACATTGATATGTTTTATTTGTACTTTATATAGGATTGGTACAATCCTTTTGTCAAGGTCGAGTCGCGCATTCCATCGTATTGTTCGAGGCTTACTGTAAATCCTCAATTCAAATTAATTTTGTTACATGTCCGTGAAGATGAAAGGGTGGATTTAGAAGTACAGTAGTTGCCTCGTTCAGTTCCTTAAACACTTGTAGCGAGAATTTGCCGGTAATTTTAAGTTTAAAAATGGGAAGGAAAAATAACAGTTATACAGGTTAATGTAAATTAAAAGTGACTATTACACTTTTACTACGTCACTACTTTTCACCAATACAACAGTATGGAACGACATGTTTCAACCAATCATTGCTGATTATCCTACATTTTTTATCACCTCTCTAGTATTTCTTTATATCACCTACCATTTGTTTCTTTGTTTGCCAACGTGTATTTTCAATAATTCTACCTTTTTAAATTTAATTATTTAATTTAATTTATTTAACTAACTAGCTAGCTAAGTACAAATCAAAATTATAAACCAAAAATGTTTCTAGCCACTACCGTAAGAGACAGGTTTTATGTTTATTTCATCATCCTTAATTAAAACTTTTCTATCATTTATCTTGTTCATATTATTTAGGTTATGTTACAGCTTCTGCTGTATCAGATTATGGATAGTCACGTATCAGAGATAGTGTAATACATACTGATAATTGAAGTTTTATGCAACTGTTTTAATAAAAATGAAACTGAATCAACAAAGCCTTCTTGACTAGTAATCGTCTATAGAGTTCAATGAAGATTGGATATTTGGCACACCTTGTGACAAGAGAATAACTAATTATAACACACTACTGCCATCTAGCGGAATATTTGTAATGATGACATTTTACAATAATACATTTTCAAGACAGTTTAATATTTTCCTAAATCAATATTTTGTTTTATTAGAGTACTCTATTTCTTCTAATCGAGTAACAGTAAATTAAATTCCACTCGAGTTTTGATTTTCTGTAGATAAATCTTTTCGTCTTCCTCTCGCAGTTTACCGATAAAATCAAAACCTGTTGTGAGATTATTGTAGATAATATTATGAAAACTTTATTGTTACAGAATTGGAATAAAATATTGTCACAACCAACCGATTGTGTATTTTTATTAGCATCAGAATAAAACATAGTTCAAAAGAAATCCTCATATTATACGCACTCAATATTTCGGTGGTTTAAAAGGGTAAAAAAGTGCGAAAATTACGCGAGCAAAATAATAATTATGCGCAAATTGAATTAAATATATTTAAAAGTTAATAGACAGTCTTAAACGAATATTATTTAAAAAAAATTATGTCTTGAAAATATTTAAAAAATAAATTATAAAATTCTTGTTATTGCATTGCTAACATAGGCCTATAGGTCTGAATTGTAAACACTTACAATGAAACAAATGTGGGAAATTGAAGCAGCAGGATTGAGATCACTGTGTCCTTTAGCAGGATACAACAAATTGATTTTTTAAATTGCAAACGAAGTGAAGACAAGAAACAGACTAGAATTCAATAACATAAAAAATAAAGAGATTACAGTATTAGTGAAAGATTTGGAGCCCTTATGAAATGAAGAGTATTTAAAATAGTGGAAGATTCAACACCGTGAAAAGCAAATTCTGCTGCTGCTCCTGCTGCTGCTGCTGCTGCTGATGATGATGATGATGATGATGATGATGATGATGTATAAAGAACATCTGAAGACAAAATAGGGAAGAAGTTCTAAATTGAAAAGAATACAATAGAGAAAGTAAGACTTAAAGATCAAAGTTGGGGTTTCTAGCAAATTTATTATATATTAGTATATAGTAAGGACAGTATTTTAAATAGGAAAACTCTGTATCTGTATTACTATGTTTCCCTGAAATTCAGCGACAAATGGTAGGCCTACTTTGCACAGCTTAAATTTAATGGAAGTGAGTAGATGTGGAATAGGTATATAAAATGTGATATGTTCATATGTTTAATTTTTACATTATTGGACTGTAATTCATTTTGTCCCTTTTAATTTTTTTCCGAACATAACTTTCAAAATGATGTTACGTGATAGCAATCTGTCTTATTAGTTTATATTTGTGTGTAAAGCTCTAAATTTAAATGAGAGAGATATTACATAAAATGCGTGTAGCCCTAAATTGCATTGTTTAGAGTTGTTTTAATTACCATTCATGTACAAAAGATATGATTTCGAAACAAATAAAACTGATAAAAATGAATATAGCAGCGTCGGGATTCAATGTAAACAACTGAAATTAGTTTATAATGCGACATTTTTTCAAGTGAAATTCTAAACGTTTCTGTTTAACCAGCGTTTTATATGACCATAGAAATTGTATATACTGCTCCTATATGATGTTATAGTTTCATAACCAATAAAATCTCATTTACAGTACACGTGTTTCAGGATTTATTAAAATGGAATAAAATTAATCTGTTACAGAGGATTTACATAGTATAGTCATTTAGGCCTAATTAACTTGATTTGACAAATGAAACCAATGCGTAAAATTACTACGCAGCCACGTAACTAATTACACCTCACTCGTCTGTGATTAGTTTTCCCCTGGATGATATTCAAATTGTTCAGCTATCGTTTATTAATTAATGTAGTAAATATTATATTCGAACGTTGTGATCATATTACAAAAAACTTTGTGATATCAAATTGGATTGATAGGAGCTCTTAACAGATATCTGTGTGGCGTCTACAGAGAGGTCGGAGTTTAGAAAGTACTATAGGGTATACGTATAGGCGTCTTCTTAGCGGAAATTTCCCTCTTTGTACTAGAAATAAAATAAGTTATTTAACGCATTCATTTTCTAAACAGAATAACTCTTAATACTGTAACTAAGCATTGCTTCAAATATAAACACTTTATATTTCTTATCGGTATACTTATAGGCTATATTAATTTATTTGTAGGCTATTTTCAATAACCGAATAAATGGAATAGATTTATTGCTGTTATTATATATACGTTAGCAAATACGTAAATAACCTATGTAGGTTATTTTAAAAATTAGTGATGTGCACTAAGAATGCGCCTATATAGCCAATGATATTTTCTGTACTCCGAACGCTTTAGACTTTTAGAGTGACTCTTCTATCGGAGAAAATGGAACGAATCAAAATATATTTTTTTTCGCAAGAAAAAGACAATGATTATGATTATGATGATAATGATGATGATGATTATTATTATTATTATTATTATTATTATTATTATTATTATTATTATTATGTTCATTCATTCATTGTGTTCTGCCCAAAATTGTGCAGGTATTGCACTGCAAAACGAGCATTCTCCATTAGGCTACTTCCTATTTTCTGCCTCTTAGTCTTCGCATATGATCCGTATATCCTAATGTCGTCGATTATTTGATATCTTCTTCTGCCCCGAACTCTTCTTCCGTTCACCGTTCATTTCAGTGCATCCTTCAGAAGGCAGTTTCTTCTCTTTCCATCACAACTTCGTTTCTTATTCTGTCTATTCATTTCACACGCTCCATTCTTCTCCATAACCGCATTTCATGTGCTTCTATTCGCTTCTCTTCACTTCGTCGTAATGTCCATGTTTCTGCTCCATAAAATGCCACACTCCACACAAAGCACTTATCTAGTCTTTTCCTTAGTACTTTTTTCAGAGGCCCTCAGAAGATGCTCCTTTTTCTATTAAAAGCTTTGTTTGCCGTTGCTGTCTCCCTTTTGACTATTATTATGCTATTATATGTTGTTTTACTATAGGATCTAGGACAATTAGTCCCCGATTTTACGTCCCCGGACAATTGGTCCAGAAAACTGGTTCCCAAAACGTTTGGTCTGAGATGAAATTGGTTCGTAAAATTTTGGTCCAAGTTGAAATTAGTTCCAAAACTTTTCGTCTTAGTTGGTTCCAAAGGTCATGCGTACCAAAGTTTATTTGTTCCCAATTACATATTTTTAATAATTTAATTATTTCACTTAATTTCACTTTGTTGCCAATTATTTGGTTGCATACTTCAACGGTTGCCGGCGATATTGTGTCCAATGGCTCGCAGGTAGGACAACACGTTGTCGTCTTCCTTATAAATGGGATATCGTCCAACCACCCTAACTATGCGTGCTTCCGTGAACATGTACTTTCTTTTTTTGCGGGTGAATGGCCGCCCTCCGCCCGGTCAATTTTAATGTCGATTTCCGCGACTTCCTCCTGATAGTGGCTGAGAAAAGCGAAGAGAGTTGGATGAGCTTTCCGTTCAGGACGTTCAATTGAATAGTGTTTCAAATTTAAGTAAAAAATTTACCTATAGGGGTGCGATTTAAAATTTCAAAGGAGGGAGGAATAGAGGAGAGGGTGAAAAATGCAATGAACACTGGTTTTAAACTCCCCTCTCAATATCTAGATTGACTTGTTTATCTACAACATTCAACATTGCTTCTTCAAAGACAATGTTGTCGCTACGTATCCGTCCAAATATGAAACCTGGACCTAATAGAATTTCTTAAGTTACCGTATAGTCCGAGCACGAATTGGTTATGAGACCGAGTTAGTTGTGGGACGGATTTTCGGGGACGAATTGTCTGGATCCCTTACTATAAGCTTAGTGTACGATTATATTGAACTTTGCTATTATTGAACATTATTGTGACTTATTACAAGATTAGGATGATCCATAATTCATTTACATAAGGAACTGATTCACTGTTCTTATTTAATTTGGAACGTCGCTTAAAGGGAGTTAATTGAAGATAATGATTATGTAATAATAATAATAATAATTTATGGCTTGGAAAATGCCCGTTTCGACTTCAAAGATCATGCATCAATAGTCGTCTGTGACATCTTCGCCCTTCCGGTTGATAGTCCATTGCTCTTCTTGGAATGTTCATGGCACCCATTCCGTGTATTTACTGACTTCATTCGTGGCTATAATCTTCTATTTTATTATGCAAGGAATAAGTTTGTAGTTTTTTTTTATGTTTTCATTCGGAATTCTATCCAGTTTTGTACACCATTTTCCATTGCGTAAAAATTTCATCTCAGCAGTTTGTAATTTACAGATGTCTTTCTACGTTATAACCAAATTTTCAAAGCTATGTAAAAGAACGAGGACGGCTTTAATTTTGTAGAATTTATAGCTTATTGTTAGTATCCTTTCCACTTCCACTTCCATTTTTATTTTTTGTTTACTCTTCCAAATACATTGCACGAAATATCTGTAATTTCTCTTTTTCTGACATTTTCATAGTCTTATGTCTAACTTTTTTCACATCCCAAAATTTTTATTTTGGGTCAGCTGCTTAAAACTGTATTTTAATCTTAGATCTCACAGCGTTCCTACCTAAGAACATCATTACTTCTGTTTCTGTAATTGATAATTTAAAATTACATAGTTTGCAAATTTCATTTAGTTCATATACTGATTTTTATAAATTTGTTTCAGTAGTCTGTCTATCTTGTATTACAATTGCCATAAGGAAATATAACAGTATTCTTGTATGTATATCTGTCCATTAAAATAATACATTTTTCCATTGTCAGACAATTTTGGCATAGGCTATAACTTATTATATTAAACAGCGTAGGTGATGTACTACACCTTTGTGTAAACCTATAATACTTTCAATTTCTCTACTGAAATATTTCCTGTGATTATAATAGCTACAGAAACATTGTGAACTGTACATTCTCTATTATTCTGATGACATGTTTAGAATATCCTTTGGTTTTTAGTATTTCAAAGATTTTAAATCCATGAACTTCATCAAATGCTTTTACTCGTAGGCTACAACGTATTTAAAGACCATAATATAAACAATGTTCTAGAATTATAACTGTTAAATAAACCAGGTAGATTAAAGTGTCATTTAAAGAAGCATTAAAAATACCAAATATCTTCCAATCCATTAGGATTGGGGTTATTTTCCGTCCTTTTGCCTTGTGTTCATCCTGTGGCATTGAATCATGCTTGTCACGTGATCAGGTTCTTCCACTGCTTATGAGTGCTTAATATGGTTTAGACTTCTTACAAAAGTGAGATGACATTTATGGTAATATGTAGAACACGGAACTTTACGCATTAAAAAAAAATCTGAAACTGCATGCAACTATGCAGTAAAAACTGGTAAAATATGCGCTAAAAATTGAGAATTAAAGTAATAAATGTTAAGATGCCATATTATACAGAAGGCGATTTCCTCATTAGTAGAAAAACATTTGTCTTCAGAAGCTCATTTCTTCACCAAATCTTTCGGCGATTAAACATGTAAGCAGAGCTATCCTGTATGGGTTCTTCACTTGATTGTGCAGTAAAAATTGTTGAAATGAACATTTACACTTCACGAGACATATTCAGTTTTGTATCTAGGAATTCAGAGCGCAGTAGTAGCATTGTCTTCGCAGCAGTTACGTGACCTTAACAATACGCGTCTTTATTGTCGTGGGCGTCTAAAATGCATTCATTTTTGGTTCTACAAAATGAGAGTAAACGTTGAATGACATTTAGACGACGCGTATTATAGCCCTGACTCCTGAAAAATTAGGCTTACACTTACACGGCTAGTATGTCCACAGAGCAGCAGCTGACATCATGTTAAAGTGGAAAACTATCCAACTTATACACTAAGGACAAGTATCCATTGTCGTCGTAGCATTTTCATGTTCTCAACAGTCATTAAATAATTTTATTTCTGATATAATTTTTTTAATTACTTGGAAATTATTCTTATTCTTATCAGAGAGATACATTTTTAAATTAGATAATAAATCGAACAAAAAAACAACGAAGATGTTAATCTGTGCATTTAAGGGGGATGATGGGTGTAATTTCTACTTTCTACATTTTTCCAGCTATGTCCTTGACTTTTTGTACACATAATCACAGTGAGATAGATAATGATGTGGTGACGTTTTATTTCTTTGAGTCAGTTAGTTTCTGAGTTATTAACAAAAATATTTTGAAAAATGTTCATATTTCAAAATGAAATATGTCGCTAAATTTTTCAGTAATATTTTTTAAATATTTTTTGCAAGACCAGTGGCATATTTAGAAAAAAACATCAGGCATTAGTTTTCCTTATGTCTTTACTGGAAACGGAGGAAACAAATTTTATAACTACTGCATACCTAAAACTAGAAATTTTCCATTACCACTATAAATATTTAATTTATTACTTCAAAAAGTATTGATTTAATCATAAAACCCATGCACTACTCTGTTAATCATAGTATATAGAACATTCAGTAAATATTTTATGTTCCTACCATCAAAATTGTAAGAGCCTTTACACTTCGAACCTGACGAAATGTATTGAAAAGAAGAAGTGTGAGAAAATTTGAATGAAATTAAAGTTAAAGAATGCAACTATTTATAAATTGCGTAATTTTTATGCTTTCGAGCGTTGCAGGGCATCGAAACTTGCTCAACATATAAAGAAGAGATTGCCGATTCATTTTTGTACAAGAAAATGTAAATGCGATTTTTTAGTGAAAATGATCAAAATTTTACCCGTCACTCCCCTCAAAAGGGAAAACTATCGAAATATGCGTTTATGCAAAATAAAGTTGGCTTGATTCGAATGTAAAAACCATGATCGACAAAGATCCTCTTTTACAATTTTTCAATATGCCAAATCAGTAAAAACATGCGATTGCATGAAGTTGTACAGTCTAGTGATATGTCTCTCTGAAAAGTGATAAACGAGTAACACCGTGCCTTTCATGCATCATCGTGACATTTTTCTTTTGCTGAATGGGCGAAAACGCGCCCTAGCTTTCTGAGAAGCGTTCAAACTCTTGTGGTATCTTGGACACATAAACCAGAGAGTTGAAAATTTGGCCTATTTACAGGTAATTAAATTTGTCAAATGGAAAACCTATTTTGCTTCTGAGTGTATCTGAAGGTGGGTTGAGTTGTCGTTCGTCTGAGGAGAGAGAGAAAGAGCATTCCTCTCTTCTGTAGGAAGAAGCAGCCGTACAGTAGAGCTCGATTTGCTACAACCACCACTCTGTATCGATTATCTGTCCCTCCCACCGCCCACCCCGCCCTCAACTCCAGACACAACTGCTTCTGCTTGCGCTCTACAGGGAGATTCCAAATAATGAGATTGGGCATTAAATGCAGACGCACGCTCTGCTGCTCCTGGAGGAGTGCCGCTGTATTTCATTACGTCAAGGAAACCCAGTGTTCCAGTCGTACTTACAGCCTTCACTACACTATTTTAATTGCTAAAAGAAGTGGCATTTTTAACAACAGTATCCAATTTACAGCATCATTAACATCAACGTCGTTATAGTCTTCTATTGTAGCTCAGGAGACAACATTTATGCTAGACTTGCCAACTGTTCATCAAGAAAATACGAGAGACTAAGCAAGCAACAAAATTTCACATTGAAAAATGACAAATTATTCAATACAGTTACTAATAAAACAAATTTGTTTTGCGCTTTGGCAGTTATGCTTAAATTAAGGGGAAACTTACGTGAGTTTTAAATCTTTTACAATTTTCATCCAAAATTTATGAATTTTAAACTATATAAACATGCCTACAATACTATCATCTGTACAAAATTTGATACCATTAGGGCTAATAGTTTTGAAATTATATTTTTTAAATGTATTTTATATTGACGTCACTAAAAAGGCTCCTTGCATCACAGTTTTCACAATTTTTAGTTCAGATTAACTCAAAAGATTCAAAATAGTCATGGGAACATAAATTAATTAGCTTTTTGAGCTCTGTATAAATAGAGAGTCACAAAAAATTTTTAAGTGGATTTTCTTAATTTTTCACCTTTAATTCACCATAGTGTCCCCTTAAGAGCATTTAAGACAGATCATGCTCAGCGCAATATATATATACATATATATATATATATATATATATATATATATATATAGTATACAGTATATTTTTGCATTTTTAAGAAATTGTAAAAATTTCTTACATGTACACCGGTACTTAAAGTTGATTGCTATTTTCATTTTTGGTTTTATTAGATGTATCGCCTTCCTCTGTCTCTCCCTAGGGGGATTATATATATATTTTTTTTTTATTATTTTAGTAGGTTATTTTACAACGCTTTATCAACAGCTTAGGTTATTTAGCGTCTGAATGAGAAGAAGGTGATAATGCCGGTGAAATGAATCCGGGGTCCAACACCGAAAGTTACCCAGCATTTGCTCATATTGGGTTGAGGGAAAACCCCGGAAAAACCTCAACCAGGTAAATTGCCCCGACCGGGAATCGAACCCGTGCCACTTGGTTTCGCGGCCAGACGTGCTAACCGTTACTCCACAGGTGTGGACGGGGCATTATATCTGGTATGCTTAGAACAACAGCATTAACATGTTTGATTTTCAACTGGTGAGCACCGAAACCCTTTTGTGGCAAACATTAACTTCTACAGCAGCCCTGGGCACAACGGGAAAGTGAAACGGAATTCAGAAATCCCCGCCAATGTCCTTTTCGCTTACACTGCCTTATAAACAAACGTACAGTAAACATTGTGCATTAGTGATGGATTTCAGGCAACCAGCGAGAGCCGAAAGTTCGTATAAGATATGATGCCTGGCATTTACAATCCGTCACTGAGCAATGCTTACCTTCCTGTCTAATCGTCTCATCGGGGGAAGATGGAGTAGGGAGTTAAGGGGAAATCTACAGTGACTCGATAGAGGTATTAGTGCCCAGATCTGTATCTACAGACACGGCACATTTTAATGAATCTCTGAAACAACAAAATTCATTACGGAGGCGCCAAGACCAACAACGACCAGTTCTGAAGATGACCGAAAATAGTTCGAAACATGTTAACAAGGTACGTTAAAATTTAACACAAAAAAGTTCTTATCATACCTATTCCGAAGTGATACAGTGTTAAAAGTTGTGTAATCAAGATGTATATATGTGAAATTCATTAACTGAAACATCTTCATTCACGGAAAAATTAAATGTTAGAAATAAAAAGTTTACATTATGCGAAATAAGGGTGAAAACTCTTTGAAAAATAGAAAATACAGAATTGTAAAAATTAAGCCAATTACGGGAGATCCCGGAAAAAAAGGTGATGGTTGGCAACCCTAATTTCTACCTCCATATGCAAATATCTTGATTTTCTTCTGTGTAAGAAACTGGAGGGTTAACTTCTCTCATTGGTATTTTGTTTGTTGAGTTTTCTTCTCAAACTGTGGTCTAGGCCTATATCATGATGACCACTATTGGTATAGGTTTGTGCCTGATTTTGATTAATTCATATTACTGATTGCATATTGAGGGTAGGACGACTTATTAGGATAATCCTTGAAGACAATTAATATGTCTCTCTGGAGCAGAGATTGAGTTGGAAAATGAAAACAACCGGTGCTCATCTGGCACTTGAATCATTTACACATGGGTTCGTGGGGACGAGTACTGCTTTCTTTTCATGGGATATTAGATCTTCTGCTGACCACCTTTAAAAGGACAACTAGAATATTCTGTATAGCAGTGGGTAAAACTGATATAGCAAGGAGTCCAGGTAAAGTAATAAATGCCATTTTCGTTGTTGTTTTATTAGTCAAATGTCCGAAGACAGATCTAAACCTCTCAAGAGATACCAAAAGGGCGTCACTTATTAGGGGCTAAGCCAAGAGATAATACGGTAGGGTGGCCATTTCCTTTCTACCTTATTTTCATACATCGCCGACTAAGCTACTTACATATAACACTAATCAGACTTCAGATGTATACAAGCAATAATTGAGGACTTCACCCGAACAACGGCGTATAGCCTTATACGCCCGGTTTCCGACGATCAAGGGATTAGATAATTGAATGCGTATAGTACACTGTAGTAAATTTTCGTAAGTCTAGCTTCAATACATAACACAGGACACAAAGTTACGTGTTTACGTTGAACGAGTGAACGCGCCTACTACAGCGGCAGTCACATGCTTTTGCAAGCCGTACTGTAGTAGGCTAGTATTCGATGTTTAGTATTTCAGGTTGTCAGTTGCAGCAGTGAATCATGACCGAAAACATAGGAAAAAAGAAGCTTGTGAAGAAAACTAAATGGAAAAACTGAAGAAAGAAAAGTAAATAGAAACAGTGGCAAGTCATACACAACTCGTACAGGCAAGGAAATGGAAAAGAAGTCATTTACACCGGTAAGAAGATGATGTATGAAAATGTGTACACATGAATTTTCAAATGACGATCAACTCTCTATTTTTAAATGCTTTTGGGACTGGGTTAGAAATTAGAACAACTCATTTTATTACTTCTTGCCTTGAAAGAGTGCATCTAAAAACTAAAGAAACTTCGGTCATTCAAGAATAGGGATAATGTGTGGAAATATAGTGTTTTCTGTAATGGGAGTTAAAAAATTGATGTGTGTCAAAACTTTCTATTGAGGCTATTGCAATTTCAGAGAAACGATTAACAACAGTTCAGAATAAACTGGTCCCAGGTGACATTCTCAATGATAGAAGTGGTACACACTTAAATCGTCATCATACAATCATGATGCAAAAGTATAAACAAGTAGAATACAGTACATCAAGGGTATTTTCAGCTTGAACCTCATAATCTGCATAATTTGTTTCCTCCAACATTTGGAAGACGGGAATGGAAGTGCCGCAGCTGAAACTTTTGAGTCCAACACAAATGAACCTAGTGCCTTTGAAACCCGCCAAGGCGAAGGACTTAAGAGACCTCTTACAGTTTTTAGATGAAGATGGCCAAAGTTGGCTCAACTCAATGCTGAATAAAGCCAGGACATCATCACAAAATGGTGCAGATGACTCTAGCAACAATAGTGATGATGCATAAAGAAGAAAAAGACATAAGAACAAGAAAACCATGAACTAAAAATGTAATGTTATTTTGTAGGCCCAATTGTGTAATTATTAAATAATTTTATTTACTATATTATGGTAAATGTATATTTAATTTTATTGAATTTATTTTATTTTACTTTTTTAAGACAAAATTATTAATATAGTATGAGATATTCCCATATATAATTAATTTTAATGCAAAGTTAGACACCCAGAACATCAGAATAATTAAAAACAGTACTAAAACATATTGTTGCCGGAAAAAGGGCGTATACAGAGTTCCATATTATATTTATTTACTAATAGCAGAACATACTATTTGCTGTTATGTTTCAATAAATTTGTTTTAAATATCTTCGAAACTATTTAACAGTAATGAAAAACTTTTTCGACGCAAACTATGATGAACCTGACAGCTTACAAACATTGAAATTAGTTTATATCAGAACTACATTTTGCTGTATACGCCCTTATTCGAATGATGTCCTCAATTGTTCTTCCTCTGACACATATCATCAAGTGAGATGTACGGTCTGGCAATAATAAATCCTACATAGCAGCCAGAACCTCAATTAGAGGACTTTTATTATTATTATTATTATTATTATTATTATTATTATTATTATTATTATTATTATTATTATTATTATTATTATTATTATCATCAACATCTCATAGTATAAACCAAGATTAGTTTGTTTTGCCTTAACGTTTTGGCGCCTTCCATTAGTAAATAACTAAATTGACATATATACAAAGTTGAAGTGAAATAACCCTGCAGAACTTGAGAGGGAATGGTTCATCTTGTATGAAAAAAAATGTGCAATACCATATTGGTGGAAAGTTCATAGATTTCTCAGAAGAAAATATTTTTTTCCCAAATGTTTAACACCCTCTTATTCCGTAACTATTGCGAGTACGATCGTGATTTTTGTCCATATCGATAGAAAATCTAATAAAGAATAATTTATCACTCTGGCGTATTTCAAGAGCGTGGACCATTATCTTGTAAATTTAATTTTAAAACCACTAATTTTAAGCCACTGAACGATACAACCAGATTGCAACGTTGTAGACAGACAGAGAGAGAGAGAGGTTCACGTAGGGAGACACACCTGAGTTTGTTGACCTCTTACATCTGTATAACGAGAGAAAGAAGACTATGTTAGCGGCAATATTGCCAGACTGCTGAAACTTTCAACTTAATTTTCAAATTAATCGTGCATTTAATCACGAAACAACGTAAAAGACTATATATAGGGTATATTTAAAGAAATAGACAACCTATATATATATATATATATATATATATATATATATATATATATGCAAAGATAAGTAAACAACGAGTTTACTACGGTTGGCGTAGCTTCTCGCTTCTGTTTGTCATTTTTTCTTATGAACCACGTCTCGTTCCTAAAGACCCTTTGCTACCATGGACTCATAAACATCCAACCAAAAAACCAGAAACTTAACATCCTAGAACAATATGAAATTTAAAAACATACAAAAACGCACTCACATCACATCCTGAACACTCAACTGAAATTCAAAACACACATCTTTTTCGGCACAATCATGAACACACCTCACCACAATAGAAAACTAGAAGACAGCGCGGGATCTTCACTAGGCTTCGGACAATGGAGAATACCATTTCGAAACTATCAGTCAGATAAATTTCAAAAGTTAACACAGTAAAGATATCATAAAATTATTCAGTCATAAACATCTTCCTTGCAGCTCCTAGGTCGTCTTTCCCTTTTTCTACTTTCTACAGGAGACCATTGCCACACTCATTTCGCCATATCTTTTCAGTCATACGTTCAATATGGCGGTTTCTATGGTGTCCTTTGGTTTCTATGGTGTTCGGTGTAGAGTAAAACCGATTAATTAATTAATGATAGGCTTATGTTTGCATTACGTTGGAGTTGTAATTTCATACTTTCAGTTGAAGATTCTTTCACACTTAGCTCTGCATATTGTTATCGTGTTAATAAAACATAAAAGAGAGAAAGAGAAACAGCAACCGCTTTATATTTAATATTATTAGCATATCATGGTAGCTGTCGTGTTTCCAGAGTACTATTGCATTTTTCAAGTCCATTGTATGAAAAAGACTGGAGCAAAAGTTGTGATTATACGTAACTACATTAAACTTTTACCTAAACAATTTAAATTATTATTTAATGTTGAAATAGTTACTGAACTCGAAGAAAACGAGTAATGGTACGAAAAGCCCACCGCTGTGGAGTAACGATCAGTGCGTCTGCCTGTGAAACGAGGGGGCCCGGATTCGAATCCTGGTTGGGACAAGTTACCGGGTTTCGGATTTTTCCGGGGTTTTCCCTCAACCAATTGAAGCAGAATTGTTGGGTAACTTCCGGCGTTGGATCTCGAACTCATTTCGCCATCATTAATTCACATATCATCATCATCCATACCATAGCCCGGGTTCAGTTCACGTTGAAGGGTGCTGCACTTGTACAGTTGTAAAAAAAAAGTGGCCGCACTCGTGAACAGCGAATATTTTCAAAGTCCACTTCGGGTCGCGGCGATGTTACACGATGCATGTGCTTGTACAAGCAGTTCCGGAATTATGAAAGTGTTCTATATCTGCGCCTCGTAGACCAGCGGTAGAGTGCTTGTTTAATGATTAAAAGGTTGTGGGTTCGGGCCTTCTTCAAGTTTTCATTTTATTTTTTTAATCGTTCTTTAGTGATGTAAATGATATTCAAATTATCATTTATATTCAGTTATCGTTCTTTATGTATATCACGTTATTTATATTCTGTTATCGTTCTTTAGAGATATGAATAAAATCCAAGTCATCATTTGTATTTTGTTATCGTTTTAAAACGATATGAATAATAATAATTATTATTATTTTATCTCCAATGGGGGTTAGCCCTATTTTACATATGTATGTTAGGGCTATAGTTTTATGCACAAAAAAGATAAGCATAAAGAGAAATGGAAAAGAAAATTAAATTAGCTTACGCGATGTAAACAAAACATAAACAATCCGTAAATTAGGCATTGCGATTGCGAAACAAATATCAGGTATCAATTTGAAACATACAAAAACATTAACAACACACATATGTAACAGTTCAATAACCGAAATATGCAGCTTTCCGTACCATACATCATAAATTAATACACAATAGCCACACAAACACAATCAAACTATAATTACGACATTGCGACGACATCAAGCATCCCATAACTATGACTCATATACATAACAAATCAAGCATCAGTTACAACACATACACTTCAACATAATAATCACACTTTTAAAAGTTACAAATTTGGCTCCAAGAAGAATAAATAGGACACTGTTACTAATTACTATTCTTCTACAATTTCTTAAATACATCTGTAATAAATCTGGGAAATTCCGATATGAATAATATTCACGTTTTTTATATTCTGTTATCGTTCTTTAGCGATATAAATAATATTCAAGTTATCATTTATATTCTGTTTCTCTTCATTAGCATTATAGAATAATATTCAAGTCATTTACATTGTTGTTGTTCTTTCGCAATATAAATAATCTGTATTTTATTTAAGTAATTATTATAACACAAATAACCATTTTCTTTGTAAAATAGGTTATTTTATTTGGATAATTAAATACGTATTATATAATATCTTATATTAATTAAACAAACCGATATTTATCAGTTATATTCTGTTATCGTTGTTTAGTGATACTGTATAAATAATATTCAAGTTATTTATATTGTAATCGTTCTTTAGCGATATAAATAACATAAATTTAATATTAGGTTTGGAAAAATCCAGTTGCATAATACTGGTATTAGTTTTTCTTTTTGTATTATTAAATTATACTATCTTGAACCACAATAAAATGAAAAGGAGTAACGAGGAATTGAACTTGAGACGTTGACATCTAAATTCCGACGTTCGTCCGCTGAGCTACGAGGGCAAAAGTGTGAAAACTTTTCGGAAAAATTGGCCCAATCACACTCTAAGATTTTCTGATGATTCGTAGAAGCTAGTCCAGGATGCGGGGGACAAAGGCTAATTGGGATTTCCCGTTCTCTGATCGGGTCAAACATCCTGATAAAACTAATATTTAACCCTTGCCATGACTTTCGGTGAAGTCCGGAGGGCCCAATTAGTCAAATCCACTCTCCTCATCGCCACGCTTGGGCCCCCTGGAATCTAATAAGATGCGAAAGAGATAGTGGTGTGCGGAAAGCAACGGGATGTTACCGCATTTAGTCCTATCCTTCCCAAGAAAAAGTGCAAACATGAATAAAGGAAGCTTTTAATAGAAGAAGAAGGATCTTCTGCGGACCTCTGGAAAAAGAACTAAGGAAGAGACTACTGAAGTGCTTTATGTGGAGTGTGGCATTGTATGGGGAAGGAACATGGACATTACGACGAAATGAAGAGAAACGAATTGAAGCATTTGAAATGTGGATGTGGAGAATAACGGTGCGTGTGAAATGGACAGACAGACAGACAGACAGAATAAGAAATAAAATTGTGTTTGAAAAAGTGGGTGAAGAAAGAATGATGCTGAAACTGATTAGAAAGAGAAGAATGAATTTGTTGGGTCTCTGGTTGAAAAGAATAATAGACGACATTAGGATATGTGGATCATATGCGGAGACTAAGAGGAAGGCAGAAAATGGGAAAGATTGGAGATTGCTGGGTTTGCAATGAAAGACCTGCCCATGGCTAGAACACTTATGTATGTATGTTCAGAATTCCTGGAATATCGTGTCTAAAAACAGTCGCTATTTGCAAAGACTAGTCGATTCTATGCCCACTCGACTGCAAGATGATCGAGATAAGAGGAAGATAGATTAAATATTGAATTGTGGCTTTTTTTATTTTTTGAACGCTTAGTTGTTTGAATGTTTTAAGGCCGACGCCAGTAAATTTGTTTTGTTTATGCCACGAAAGATATTTTTATTGAGAATAAAATCTTTTTTCTTTCCATTTGCAGCCACGATATCATAATGATAAAGTCATGGCATAATATATTAATGAACCTGATGTTAATTACTAAAATAATCGTAAAAGAGAAAGGAGCCATTATGTATAGTTTGTCTCTCTCAAAAACAGAACAAAAAAGAACATAAAAAGCACGAGGTTGTAGTCGAACGCAGGACCTCACGAATAAGAGGCCTGAACGCTACCATTACGCTATCGAATAACACACAGAATACTTCAATTATAACTGTAGATATCAGGCAACTTGGTCCAACAACATGTAACATCGCCTGTCTCCGAATTGTAGCAAAGATACCCGAAGGGAACTTTGTTTCAGGAGAGCGGCCACTTTATTCTTTTGACAACTGTACAAAAGCGCGGCTGTTCTGCTACCCAATCATTCACAGAATAGGAATGGTAAGCACAATAAGCCTCAGGTTGCAGTGTAAGCCTTCGGGTCCTTTCTCTATACAAGAGGAAAAAACGGTACGAAGTGCGGCATTTTAGGAAAGCTGGAAACTTCCATTACTCCCTACACAAATTAAAAAAAAAAAAAAAAAAAAAACTAGTGCTGCTGATCGATCAAAATATTTAATCGATTAACTGTTTGAATTTAATCGATTACAAAATAACTATTTTAATTACTTACTAACATATTTATTATGAGGCTTATAATTTATTGTGTCAATTTCTCCGGGAATTTTTGAGACAAACATAAATAATAAAAAGTATGAAGACTCACCTAGTTAATACTGCTTCATCTATGATTTTAAACATGTGAGTGCATTCACATGCTCCGAATTTAGTGCCGCTCTACGCTCAGTAACAATGTTTCTTGCATCGCTAAACACGAAAAAACTTTTTCTCTGTCAAGTACTTCTCCACGATCGTTCAATTTAAATCCAAACGTTTCACCGAGTTTAGCGGTCACTTTTCACAGAAAACTTTTTTTCCATTATAAAACTAAACACACAACCTTCATATACAAACTCAGTACAGAAACTGCACCTGGGAAAGTACAGCGGTCGAAACAGAAGACTTGCCCCTATTGTAATCGAATTACCAGATTTTAGAAAGAGAAGAAGATGGTTACGCTCTCACTTGCACACAGTGTAGACATGGCTATTGTATAAGGTATGAGGGAGACGAAGAGTTCTTATTGATAAATGGGTTTGCGACCTCGATGTTGGATTAAGATTTAATTTGGGTGTAGAATTTTAATTTGTTTAGGTGTGTTCGACTTTTAAAAATCTTACATGATCTGAGTTCAGACCAGAAAAGTATGTATTTCATATGCTAGGAAGACGAGCTGACATCAAGGTGGATATTTTCTTGGAAAACCATAAATCTTAATAAGGGTTTCGCATTGTGTTTCAACTTTCAATAAAGGTAAACTAGATCACTGTCCTCATATCTCCATCTCTTTCTGAAGTGTTCTTGCAAAGATTTTCCCTACGTTACCTGGTTTACAGTTAGAAAATAACAGTAAAATTGTGCTTTTAAGTAAGCAATTTCCGAGAGAGAAATATTGTCGGAATTTTTAGTTTGAGTTTTTATTAAAAATAATAATTAATATCAACTACAAACGATTAATTTTAATCGACTCGATTATTCGATTAAATATTTCTGATATATTAATCTTACAACAGAAATTGATCGGTTAATCGATTAGATTAATCGATTAAATCCCACGACACTAAAAATACTGATACTGCGTACTGGTGAATACCGACACAACAAAAGCAATGCTGGTTGTATCTGTGATCTGTGTTGGTATAGTATCCAGGCGGTCCGGATTCTATCTCCGGCTAGGACGTGATGGAATTTGTGGTGAACAAAGCAGACGTTGCAGAGGGTTTTTCTCGGTTTACTCCCTTTTCCTTCTATCATTCCTCCAGTAATTTTTACTTTTCCCTCAATTCATCTATCTTCTTCAAAAGTTAAAATCATGCTGGGATCAAGTCTTGGGAATAGTACGGGCTCCGAGTTCTGTAGCTTATCAACTATTCGTCCAGGCATCCCAAACATCATTGATTTGTGCTCTGAGCCATCGGCATCTATTTACATATCTAAGGACCTTTAAAATTGAGAAAAAGAAGATGGAAAAAGAAACGAAGTGAAGAAAGAAAGAGGGTAAAGGCAAAAAAATGAAATGAAAAAGGAAAATAAAGTATAAAATAAATAATAAATAAAGAAAATATAAGAAATATCAAAAATAATATCAAATCACTATTTAGCCAAGTTGTTTATGAATATTTCCAATAGTAGTTGTCACTACTATCCTGATTGGTATTCGAAGAAACAATATCATAGTTCATTTCTAACTTATTTTGTATCTTTGTGAAGCTTTCAGACGAGTCTCAAGTTAAAAGCCTTCTTTAATTAATTCTTAATATCTGGGATTAACTGCACCGAACATAATGAAACTCTCTAGGATTGGGATCTCGACAGAATTCAATAGAAGGGAGAATGCAGCTTATTAAGTCGTGGAGCAGGGGTATTAGGAGTTGGAGCAATATTAAGCTGACAGAGAGCGATAGGGAAATATATAATCTGGCCTAATGTACAGTATGCCTGTCAGACGCCCGCAAACACAGAGACAATACGTCATCGTTGTGACAGCCCAGTGAATCCACGTAGCAATGCATTTCATCTCCACTTGAGTCCGTCGTGTTATTGCGTCTACTTAAAGAATACCAATTAGGCTTGCTGCGTTATGTAATTCGAAATGAATTTAATTTGTAATGCTCGACATTTCTATAAAAACCAGTAGAACAACAAAGCATAAGAACATAGATGAATTTCAAAACTACGATTGTGAAATATGACCATATACGAGAAGGGCAAAAGTATGAGAAATATATGGGAAAGGAAAATTGTCATTAATAAATATTTCTCTCTCTCTTTCTCTCTCTCTCTATGAGGCCGGGATTGGAACATCCCTATGCACCGCGACCTGAGGTCTTTTGTGCGCCCTGGGATGAGTTGTAGCCCAACGACCGCACCTACGCCGAACCGACCTGATCCCCAACACTCTAACGACCAGTCCCGCCATCCCTCTAATTCCGTGTACCATTCCATCCCAACAGCACCTCACATTCCCCCTCAAATGATCTGAGGTGTACGCCACCCCTCCCGTCTGGCCAACGGTGTGAGGTATAGGCCACCCCTCCCGTCAGGAGAGGAGTGGGTTCCGCTGCTTGGTCACCAGCAACCATAGCTTGACATATCCATGGAGACCAGCCGAGCGTCAGCAGCTTCGGAGGGCCGCCGCAGGCGCGATCTGAAAACCAAGGTAGACAACCGGAATGATGAGGAAAGGATGATCTCGACGGCGAATCGAAAAATCGAAAAATCGAAGGAGAATTGGGAGGAAGAATTAAAAGGTACGCAAAACGTGTCCTTGCAAGGGGTTGGGGGCTGTGCAAAACTAAATATGTGAGCTCCAAGCCTGTTGGCCACTAGTCTCACTCCGGGTTACGCTGCTCCCCTGAAGGAGCTCTAGAAAGGATGATGAGGGGAGGAAGGAAGTGGCGAGAATGAGTGGGGTTCCATACGCCTGATAAAGTTACCTGATATTCATTAATAGGAGTGAGGGAAAAACCCTGAAAAAACGTCACCCAGGCAACTCATCTCAAGTGGGAAATCGAATCCCCGAAGCGAACACGCTACCACGAGACCACAGTGGTGGACTAATATATGAAGAGGTCACTGCAAGAATGATAGATGTCACTTTCTTGTCGAAAATGTACCAAGACTGTCAATGCATAGCTTAAGATATAGAGAATGTACATACAGAGTTATATGGCATTAACACTGATAGTCATTGTCCAGTAATGATCGGAAAATCACAGTTAAGCTTTGAGTGCTAAGCATTTCAAACTTTCAATTTCTTCTCCTGCAAAATCTATTCCAAATGACATCAATCATTCTTGCAGTGGACTCTCCATATATTTACTTCTTTATAGTTTTAGAGAACTCGGAGGTTCATTGCCGGCCTCACATAAGCCCGCCATTGGTCCCTATCCTAAGCAAGATTAATCCAGTCTCTACCATCATATCCCACCTCCCACAAATCTATTTTAATATTATCCTCCCATCTACGCCTTGGCTTCCCCAAAAGTCTTTTTCCTTCTGGCCTCCCACCTAAGACTCTATACATTTCTGGATTCGCCCATACATGCTACAAACGTCTGGATTTGTCATTAATATATAGGGTGATTAAAAAGATAATTGTGATACGTTAGGTGATGAAAAATAACGTTATTTGAACTAAAAAATGTAAACAAACAAATCCAATATTTGGAATATTTTACGAAACAATGACAGTTTAAGTATTCTATTAGTGTCTATAGGATGTCAATTTAGAACATTATAGCAGTCTTTCTTTACCTGTCCATACCACATGACCCTGGATGGAGTCATGTTTTTTAATAAACTCTTGTCTTTGGAAGTCGAATCTACAAGAGAATAGATTAGGTTAATAACTTTAAGAATGCAAGCATCTCTTCTGATTAGTGAATAAAGCCGATTTAATCATTTTAGTATTAAACTTGAACTCTATGTTCTGGTCACGAGACATAATCGTATAGGCTACTTTGGTTTTTAGGGATTTACTTCCAAACCTATCTCATAACTAACTTCAAGTAAAATTCCCTTATTTTCCCTGATAACTTGTGGATTTTCTTCTAACATATTCACGTTTTGACATCATCATCATCATTATTATTATTATTATTATTATTATTATTATTATTATTATCATCATCATCATCATCATTAATATCTTAATGTGCCGAGTCCGTAATACAAAAATGATTGCGATCTCCACAGACACCTTTTAAAACTTCAGAAAAAAGACTATATCTTTTCCCGCGTTGAACCTTACCAAGATTAATATATGTATACCGCCGTTATAATAAAAATCTTCTTAGGGTTAATGAAATTTTCTTAATTTAATTTTATAAATTATTTCAAGTCAAGGTGCAGTTTATGTTTTGGTGGAGATGGATTACATTTATATTTATTATTAGATTGCAGTAATCTTCCTAATCTTTGACGTAGAAATTGCCTTATTATTACCAATAACAATTATGATAGAGAAAATATTCAACACAAAGTTTCGGAACTTTCACGCTTTATGTGAGATTCGGATCTGAGATTTCAAATCGTACAATTGTGGGTTTATCCGTTTCTAGAATGTTATGAATCAAATTATTTTACCATACATCAATATCACTTACAATATTTATTTTACTGTAGCAGAAGCTGCTTATTAATAATTTCACGAACGGTTGTGTAAGTCCAATGGGAATACAGATGCCACTTCTCTTTGTGCAGGCATGTTGCGTTTCCCTGAGGATGATATTATATTACATGCGCACCTGCTACCAGGATTTAACTGTAAAAGTTTTCGTGTCAAATTGTGAACCGAAATACCATCATATGCAAAAGGAGAAGGAAAATACATTTACATGTGATACAATTTTAACATTCTTAGGTCTGAGAGGTCTATAGGGATAATACTCCAGTTCTATCACTAGTATTAAATATCAAATGGTTGAAGTGTGTCAGTATTAAAACTATACAAATTGTACGAAAGGTCACGTACGAAATAGAAAGCATTTTTCAAACCAGGATACTTGGTCACGGTTTAAGTAAATTCCCCACTTTCACATTGTAATATTATTATACGGCAAAAAATTATAATTTATAAATAAATTATTAAGATTCATGTTTTTTGTTGATGTCACCAAGAAACTAGTCCATTTAATATAAAATTATTTTAAGTCGGATAATATTCTATATACTTATAATATAAAAAAGCTATATTACCAGTTGTTCTGTGTGGTTATGAAACTTGGAGTATTATTTTGAGAGAGGAACAGAAGTTAAAGGTGTTTGAGAATAAAGTTCTTGTGAAAAAAATTGAGGCTAAGTGGGATGAATTTACAGGGGAATGGGGAAAGTTACACAACGCAGAACTGCATGCATTGTATTCTTCACTTAACATAATTAGGAACATTAAATCCAAACGTTTCAGATTTTGCAGGGTATGTAGCATCTATTGGTGGTATGATAGGATAATATTAAAACGGATTTGAGGTAGATGGGATTATGATGATAGAAACTGGATTAATATTGCACAGGATAGGGACCGATGGCGGGCTTATGTAAGGGTGGCAATGAACCTCCGGGTTCATTAAAAGGCATGTAAGTAAGTAAGTAAGTACGTAAGTAAGTAAGTAAGTAAATAAGTAAGTAGTATTATATATACGGAGTATGTCATGAATATAATTACTCCTACAATTTCTAATTTGCAAGCACCTGCTGAATTACAGTAGTTGATTACTTTTCTAGCTCATTTGTCTCGTCAATGAAGTTACATATTTTTAAGAAGCAGACGACATCCGCTCTTTATTATGTTATTGCTTTCGGAATAAGTCTAGAGTTCATGCAGCTTTTTCCGAGAGTAAATATGATACTCCTATTATTCTTGGTTTTATGCTGTGAAAACCTCTATATCACCTCATTCATGTTATGTGAATATAAACTCTATTGAACACGTGAGTATTTTTCTTGTTTGAATTCTGTAGTGCCTGGGAAAAGTGATATAAGTCAGTTTCCAGAAACCAATTTTGATAATTTATTGACAACTTACACTGGTTTATGTCGATTTGATTTTTTTCTGCATGTGTTATTTTAATGGGAGAAGTACTTATGTATTTTTTTTTTTCCAAGCGAGCAGATGTTCCGTAAGTTGTCAATAAATTATCAAACAAGGTTTGTGGAAATTGACTTATGTCACTTTTCCCAAGCACTGCAGAATTGATCTCATGGCTCACAAAAAAAATTCATACGCAATCGTAGTTTTAAAGGACATTCCAAAGTGTGTAAAAAATACCAGAATAGGCCTACTCTTTTAAATTATTTTATAAAAACCTACGAGTACATGATACAATATCTGTATTTCCGACCAGCATTTCCATGTCAAAAATTACAGTGCAAAACCAAGAAAATGCAGATTGGTAACATTTATATATAATTTAAAATTATTTGCAGTTAAATTTACGTTGTAAACACAATTTTCCATTAAAATATAAAAAAGTAACAGAAAATCTTTCTTTCAAATTTATAGATTGATATTACATTCCGTTACTACTCTTCAGACAGAAAATAATTTCTGAGTTGTCTCCAAATAAGAGAAGTCCAGTGAATGCCTAAATGGTTATAACCTAGCTACACATTCGGACACAAGGTGGGAAAGATAAAATATTTTAAAAGTTGCCACTTCGAGCTTTCGAGAAATAGGAATTAAAGTCACTGAATTAGATGAACTCCTTACGAAAGAAAATCTGTAAAAAATCGCTGTCATTTCTGAGATCTAACAGAAATTAAATAAAATATAAATAATACGTAACCTCTACACATCTACAGTGGAATGAGCAGCAAAGAAAGAGCAAGACAGGCGTAGCATTAATAACACATAAAGCACTAGAGAGAATGTAGACAACTCCACATTCTGGTGTGGGAGGATTACTTAAGCAAGAATAAAAATTGCCGGGGTCTTTTCCACTGTGACTGGAATATATGTTTCTGCAGGAAGGGATGAAGGAGGTAATGAAGTTTTATATTCAATATTCATAGAAACCATTAACAAAGTCAACGAAAATTATTATTTAATTTTAATGGGTGACTTAAACGCAAGAGTAGGCAACCAGAAAAATATATTTTTGTTGGAGATGCAACTTTTCACCAAAATTGTACAAGATTAAAGACATATGCTATCTGTAGTTAATAATTACAAAATAATAAATACATTCTTCCAGGACATAGTGCATCATAAATGGACGTCGTCATTTCGGAACTCTTAATTCACAATTGATTACATTAACGTAAAAAGCAAATAGCAATGAAACTTACACTATTCTATGTCAAGATGAGCGTCATTTAACAGCTGTAGAATTGAGATTTTTAAGGAGAACCTCTTGATATATTGTTTTGGATTATGAGAGTAATGAGCAAATACTAAGTGAACTGAAAATACTAATATTGTTCAAAATTTACAAGAGTACAGGTAACATTGGTTTCAACATATGAAAAGAATCTATCGCTTCAGAATACCTAAACAGAAAGCTCCTTTGGAACACTTCACAAACGATGATTGGACACAGTAACAGGCCACCACCTTTATTTCTTGAAAGGAAGATGATGATTATGATGATATTTAGTTGTCTTCAGTAATACATTTTACGGTTCAGATGACAGATTTAGTCTTGCATAGAGGCCACACTCAGGAATTCGAAACAAGTCTGGCGCATGTTCTTTGTTAATGTGATAACCTGCGATGTTTTAAATAAAGACCTGGTGTCGTACTTTTCCAACGTCATCAGAGTTCCACCGTGTATTCGCGTAGCAGAGGCAGAAAGAAAGAAAAATTGACTTTGAGAATATCTTGGTAAGGATACCGTAGACTCATCTTAGATAAAATAACATTTTATTATAATTATTTCCATTTATTGACTTCCCTTTTATGTCTAACTTCAGAGGCATACCGTAACAATAATAATAAAGTGGGGTTAATATTTATTTAGTTTTAATAATATTTCCAGATCACATCTGCTTTATCGACTACCTGTTCTGCAATGACTTATTTTATTATCATATTCAAGTCAGTTCTACTTATTCTTTCATTCTTCCTATATTTTATTCAGGTTTAGATAGTATTCTGTTCCGAAATATTCAATGTAGTCTATAGCAGTTTACATGAATACGAAACTGTGTTCATTGCACACGCGATGTACCAATAACTCAAGTCAATAATGCAACAGATTACAGCGGATAGCTCATAAATAACGTACACACATTTATGTAGGAAGTGGAATACTTAAAAAAAAAAAACGCCGTACAACATGTTGGACGGAAGAAAATATATAATGGCCTTAATTATGCTGAATTTAAAATAGAAAGCAGCAATGTTGCAACCGCAGGAGAAATGAAAATTGAAAAAGTACTTCATATTTGATGTCGAACAATGGCATCCACTCTGTCATTTTCATGTGAAAAATAAAAATATTGCAATGAACATCACATACCATTTGACTTTTAAATCCCTTGTTCTTTACAAATGAAGCGTATAATTTGGGATTCACTTTGAAGCAGAAAGTTTTGCGATGCATTTTTAAAATCGTGATTATACGTATAAATTATTTGTGATTACTAGACGCTTCGTTTCTACACACAATTAAACAATACAGATTTGTTTTTAAATTGAATTTTAAATTCAGTTTGCCAGTCAGTTAAGTCGGGTCGCCAAATTAATAATTTCAAATATTGTGTCAGTGTGCGCGTTACTGAGGTTTGTAACTTCCAATTTAGTTATTGCATTTTTCTGAATTTTTTTACAGCAGATTAAAATTCGTAAATTAAACTCACACCGTTGTTAAATTTTTAACTTTGTTAATAAATTTTAATTTGATATTTTTTTGCAATTCAGGTGTTATATTACTAAAACTAAATTCATATTTTTCAAATCTAAAGTTTTAAAAAAGTTTCCAATAAGCAACATTAATTATTATATTTAACAACATAGAAAAAGTATGTGATATCAAATTCTTTCGTGTATGTATGAATTCGTTTTTGAATTATAAAGACCATGCCAGCCATCTTTCTAATCAGGTCGCAAACTCTGCTTATTCCATTTATAAATTATCGCATTACTGCAGCAGGAAAACACTATAATATAATATAATTTCTTTGGATGCAGCAGATTAGTATCTAATAAACGTAATTTTTATTTTATAGAAACGAATAATAAGGACCATTTTCAAATTTAAACCCCGCGACTCCTGTAAATCTTTGTTCAAAGAACATAGAATTCTCTATCATTGAATGATACTATTAATGAAAATGCCATTCCTCTCTCCGAGCACACTACGCAACTTTTTAAGTCATATTCTCTTTACCTTTGTTCCAAAATGTTTAATTCTTTTCGAGCCAGCCTTCGCAACCAGAAATCAAAATTTTCTTTTCGAAATTCACTAAAACACTACCTAGTAAATATCTGCTTTTATAAGCTGAACGAGTACTTCGGAAAATATGAACAAACAAATGACTAAAACCTGTCACTCCGGTTCCAATACATTTTTTTTTATTGAGAATTAAGTTCACATAAGTTTCCTTCTGACTTATTTATAAATTACTAATTTTACATTAAATTAATTACTACCTAGAAATGAAGTTTATCTTTATGAAACGCCATGACAATTATATTATACAAGCACTTTGTGAGAAAAACTGCAATACAAGTTGCTGTTAATCATAAACAATCACATTTATAACCTCACCTCAATATTTCACTTCAGATTTCCTCCTTTTTGACCTCTTCGAATCTTTTTCAACACCCAGCAATCACTCACCATGTTTCTTCTCCACTTCCCTTGATACCTCATTTCCATTTTTTGATATGTTGGTGAAATCTTTCACCTTTGTCCCACTAAAAATCTCCTAAATTATCAGGAAAATAAATTAGATGGGAACGAAGAAAAATATGTACTTTGACACTCGTGTTACAACCAATCTGTTTGAAACTTTGTAACATCACTCTCACTATGTTAACATAATTTGGGTCTTTTTTATTTTCAAGGAAATTAAAAACACCGTATCTGAGTGAAAGCATTCCAGGCATATTTTACATTTCCACTCATAGTATTCTCGAACTCATGTCTACCATCAATTTTCGAATTCGTGGGCCAATGAAAATATCAGCTTTAATTTTTTCATAGGTTAAAGAGGGAAAAGTATCGTAAATATATTTAAAGCACTCACTGTTTTTATCTAGAGCAGTGGCCGTCAGCACTCGCTGAAATGGGTAAAGGGTAAGCGGAACAACGTGTTGTGCTCGTCGTGCAGCAGGAAGAGGTAGAGAGAATACCTGCCAACAGCTACGAATGCGCCATAATGCAGTGTCTTCTCCGCGGGTAAGAGACGCTAGTCCCAGGGTGATCTGTGCTAATGGCCGCTGATCTAGAGCTTTCACAATTTGTTTCATTAAGGCTATGTCACACGTTTTCACATTTATATGAAGCAACACTATTATTCTGTACTCTCCGGAAAAATGAGAACTGCTGATACACTTCACTTTTAGACGACAATGAAGAATACAGGACTGAACCTCAAAGTTTAAAACAGCAACTGTTAGAGGGAGGTAGGTTCTCTCTGACAGGTTTTTAATTGTGTAGTCTCAGTAAAACCAGTTTTCCGTCGATGTTGCGTGGCTCCTAAAAGACGCGTCAGAGAACATGGGTTGTTAAACAAAAAATATCTTCGTCGCGAGCTCTATCCCTCATCAGAGTTTGTCGCAAAGGTCCTGATTCACACACATACGCGCGCGCGCACACACACACACACACACACACACACACACACACGCACTGTAAATGTACGAAGACCGGTAAATCTTAAAATTTACCGGTATAACCTAACATTTACCGTTATAGCGGTGTAAAACCCCAAGATATCTTATTAGATGTATACATTTTGAACTTTTACTAAGAAATGTTGATAAATCTCAGGATTTACTGATCGGTTGTAGTAAAATCGTATTAATTTAATAAAAAAGCTTTACTAAGATTTGCCGTTCTTCGCATCTTCGCACTTTTACTTATCTATTTCCGATTTATCTTTTAATTGTTGTTTTAGAATCTATTTAAAAACACAAATAAAAATACCTCAGCAATGACTGAAATAATTTATATTTATTTTAAATTAAAGTTATTTAAATATTTCCACATTCCAATGTGATTATAATAAACAATATCCATATTAATAATAGTAAAAATATTGTAGTTTTAACCACTGTCTGTTATAGTATTCCACGCAAAAATATATTCCCTCAAACAACCCAGGTCCACAAATAAAGTAAAACAAACATTATGAATGTTAATTCTTGTTACAACAAGGTTGGTGTTACGAAATTTAGAATTACACAACATGTAATATGATTTAACCCTACAGAAATATATATATTTTTTTGTTGAACACATTTTTAAACAATTACACTTTTTGAACCCTTGTCCTCCCACGAAAGATAGTTTGCCAACCACTTCCCGTACACTAATTTCTTATTTTTCTACTTCTTCGAATGATGATAAAATTTTCTTTGCACAGTGTAAATTGGTTCCTTAGAGTGTAAAATGACTTCAGTTTACCAGCTTTGGTATCAAGTTTATGAAACTCGTCATCTTGAATATTTGTGACCACTGCTATTATTGATTTTGCGTCAATTTTTGCCCGGTCTACATCCGGTACTTTGATTCTTAAATTCTGTCCGACTCAATGTTTTTGGAATTTTGTTAAAGTGAGTGCTTTCATTTTCTTCGCTTGCATTTCAAGATCTTCTTTGGCAGCCTCTCGGAACTGCTTCGCTTTATCGATCCTGCAAACATGTCTGAACCTGCACAACGCAAGCAGGATTCTTCTATCTAGGTTTTACCAGCTCACATCGGTAAATCCTGAGATTTACCAACATTTCTTGGTAAAAGTTAAAAAAGTATGAATCTAATAAGATATTTTGGGGTTTAACGTCACTAACGGTAAATGTTAGGTTATACCGGTAAATTCTAACATTTACCAGTCTTCGTACATTTACGGTAACGTATAGGCTACATTAAAATGTCTACTTTTTTAGTGACTCATTACTACAAATGCAAAACAACCGTAACTGAGTACTCTTGACTGCAATCTGATTTTAATTTTATTATACTTAATGCACAATTGCATATTCCACGAAATTGGGATTTTCCGTGCTTTGAAATGAAGTACCCTATACTTCATCACGTGACCTTGATTGAATCATGAAGTTCGTCTTGTGCAGCAGACACCAAGGAAACATTTCGTCAACTAGAATTCACAAGCATTCAGACGCTACAGACACGACAGCAGCCGAGGCGCTCTCCTCGATAAGAAGCGCCTTGCTTCCTTACTGAGGTGTCGCGCCTTGTCACCCAGCAACTATCTTTTCTGTTCTCTGGCGCCTAGAAACTCTGTGCAGACGTCCTGAGTGATAAACACACCGCCAGTCAGCCAACCAAGCAGTCTTGCATCCGCCGGAATTGAATATGTGATCACAAAAAGGGCCTAAAGTTTCCCTGACACTTACGTTGTAGGAAGATACGTCGAGATTCTCCGCTGTAGGAGAGATAAAACTCTATCCATAACATACCGATGCATTCTAGATACAGACAGTTTCAAAATACGTCATTATTATTAACAACAAAGCCACTTTAGCAATTATCATAATCATAGTTATTTTCGTATTTTCTTCTTACTCTATTTCGTCCTTTTTTCTGATTTTTTTTCCAAATTTATTTTGCTACTGTGCTTCATTTCTTCTCCTTTCGTTTCCTTTGATTTTTTTTTTCCATTTTTACTTTCTTTCCCTTTACCCTTCTTTATTCCTTCCAGTCGTCATTTCCTTTCCCATTTCCCGTATTTCTTTCTCTAATTATCACAGAATAACAAATTTTTACTTTTTGTCTTGGTCCGAAATAAAAACATGTGAATATTACTAATACGTGTGCCCTGAATCTGAAATATGAATTTACTCCATGATGTATCATTTTCTGGGGAAAGTGAATTGAATCTTTATGTACGAATTTATCTTTTTTATTTTTCATTCCTACTCTATTTCGTCCTTTTTCCTGATTTTTTTCAAATTAATTTTGCCCTTGTACTCCATTTCTTCTCTTTTCTTTTCCTTTTATTTTTTTCATTTTCACTTTCTTTTCCTTTCCCTTCTCTATTCCTTCCAGTCATCATTTACGTTCCTATTTTTCGTCTTCTTCTTCAAATTATTGTACTTCCCTATCTTTTTGTCACTTTCCTTGCGGTTCTGTATGTCCTTTCTTTGGTCATCTAAGTTCCCTTTTCCCTTTGTACTTATATCTTATTATTTTGCCCCCCTTTTCACTTCCTCTGTCTGTACCTTCTTACTCTTTCTCTTGTCTCTTTCTTTTAAAATTCGGTTGCTTCGAAGTCCTCTCAGAAATGCTTGTCATTAGTGCCGGAAATTTTGATCCGAATAAGCAAGTTTTTATCTGATCGATTTTTCAAACTTTTTCGTCACTGTTGATTTCCTAAATTATATATATATATATATATATATATACATACATACATACATACATACATACATACATACATACATACATACATACATACATACATACATACATACATACATACATACATACATACATACATACATACATACATTTTACCCTTATTAAGCAATTGGTTTTGTTAAGTTAATTATAATGTTCCCCTTATTAAGCAATAATTTAATTTAGTTATAGGTTCCTAAGTTTTAGAGTTATTATTATACTGGTCAAATTATCACGTATGTGTTATACGGATCGTTAGACGAACTGATTTCTGCTCAAATAGTCATCTTTTACACAATACATCTTTTCGTATTGCACAATCACACGAAAATTATAAACGCGCTATTCAAAATGTGTCACCATTTAAAAATATTGTACATATATCTAGAAATTAACTAAAAGAAACAATCATACAAAGCAACCCAGAACTTTCCACTTGTTATGAGTATGTATGACTAACTGAGCAGTGAATGTGTTGTAAAATATAAAGCGGTAAGTACACAGACATAACGAAGTCAGAGAATCCCGAACTACTTCACTATATGCTTTTCCTCAGTCACCAATAACTGTTGTTTTGTCTGCTGTCAGCTGGCTGACAGCTTCGAACCACATAAGTAACAGCAATAAGGCAACTAAGCCAGGATGTAACGGCGTATGGTGGCCAGTTCCTTTCCCTCTCTATTGCGTACATCGCTGAATATAGTAACATATTAGACTAATCAGACTTCAAATCTATATAAACAATTGTTCTTCCTCTGACACATATCGTCACATGAGAAGCGAGTCTTGATGGGAGTCCACCTGTAAGTATGCTACAATTTCGCACGGCTGCCACAACTAGCATACAGCGCATTCCGAATCTCAGCGCTGAGCAATCTGATGGCATCACGGTGTTCCGAATTTCAACGATGACATTACTGATGCTCCACCGGTATCGCACCGGTTCCATCAGCTTGTAGAGTTGGTGGTAGCAATCCATCAGTCACCATCAGTGAATCTGATTGGTTCTTGTTTAGGACGGGAATTAGCAGACGAATGACATCGTGCACTGTTGTGTCATGGCGGTGTGTTCTGCTTTGGTTCTGCTGTATTGTTTGTAATGAGCACAACGTAAAAACAATATGTTAATGGCTTATGAGCGAACATGTCAACGGACCAGTTATTAATACTGGTTCAATAAATTAATTGCTTATGCTCGCTTTTCTTTGAACGAGATGACAGTACGGATATTTCGAAAAATCTTGCTAGCGTAGCACAGACAACTTGTACAGTCGCCATGATAGCCATCGAACCTTCCAGCAGTTTTGTTCCTATTTCGCTGCAGCGTGACGTCATTTTTATCTGTACACATCTGGCGTATCTGTATCTCTGATGAGGTACACTCAATAAGTAATCAACCCCATGTAACCAAAAGAATTATGACAATTAATATTATATTTAAAACGTTCTCAGAATATGATATTCGTCACTGATTGTTCCTTAAAATTAGTATAAATGTCATAATAAAACAAATGGGGCGAGGCTCTGTTTTGGGCTCAGTATTGACACAGCCAAGAAAAATTGGATGACTATAAGGACTTACTTTTGATAAGTTGGTAGCTAATAACAATAATTGAGTAATACATATGCAATTCTTGAGGGTGCAAGCAAGGGAACGAAGAAATGTAACAATTTGGCCAGGCAGAACATTTTCTGCGAAAAATATTCTTTCTTACATCTGTACCAGATCGGTGTGCTTAGATATCTCGCATTACAAACTTGTCGGAGAAGTTGCCGCACTCTCACGGCGAAAGGGTTTTATTGAAATTTGCTGCCTCCAGAATAAGATAATTCCTATCTCTATTTTATTTCAAGAAGAGAAAGTCTGGAGGAATCATCATCTCAACCACAGGATACCCTAATTGTGGCTGGATGATCGTCCACTTCTACTTCGGCGGGACATCAAAAACTTGTAGTGCCACGGATTATTATTATTGTTATTATTATTATTATTATTATTATTATTATTATTATTATTATTATTATTAAACTCTCAGTTTGAGAGAGGAACAGAGGTTAAGGGTGTTCGAGAATAAGGTGCTTAGGAAAATATTTGTAGCTAAAAGGAACGAAATTATAGGAGAGAGTTACACAACACAGCACTGCGCCTGTTCTTCAACTGACATAATTAGGAACATTAAATCCAGATATTTGAGATGGGCAGGGCATGTAGCACGTATGGGTGAATCCAGAAATGCGTATAGAATGTTAAGGGGAAAGATCTTTGGGGAGGTCGAGACGTAGATGGGAGGATAATATTAATATGCATTTGAGGGATTTGGGATTCTATGATGCTATGGGGTGGACTAATCGTGCTGAGGATAGGGATCGCTGTGAGGGTGGCAATGAACCTCCGGGTTCTTTAAAAGTCATTTATAAGTATTATTATTATTATTATTATTATTATTATTATTATTATTATTATTATTATTATTATTATTATTATTACTGGGTCCTGGAGAAACGAAGAAAACGATTAAATCTCATATTCTCTTGGTGTGCTATTTAATGGAATTGTTTCAATTACTAGGTTATTTAACGTCGATAGTATTGGTGGTAGCGGGATCATATTGAGCGGGATGAGGCTGAGGATTCATCATGTAATTACCTGACATTCGCCTTAAAGTTGGGAAAATCTCGGAAGTGAACCAAGCAGGCAATCAGTTGAGACAGGTATCGAATTCATTGCCGAACGCAGCTCACTTGTTAAGCCTACCGTCTTAGCTAAGCAGGTGGCTTCAACATCAGGACAGCGCTTTCAATGTTGTACACACCACAGCCGGAAAATTAAAATGAAGGATCTGTAAATTTCAATCACTCTGCAGGCAATTTTAATTTCTAATTACTTTCCACCGTATTTCAAGATAGTGAAAGTATGAGGGAGTTAAAATTTTATGACTTACCTTCCGTGACCTACGCCGTAATTAACATGTTACGATTAGCACGTATAGCACATAAAATTGTATTCTTTATGACATTCAATTCCCGAACGAAGGAGAGAGAACATAATTTCTACAACCAACAACGTAGGTGCTTACAATGTAGATATTTTCATAATATCTTTCTTAGCAAGTATTCTTCAGGTCGCATGTTTTTTGGGTTATGAATATGATTTATTCATATAGGCTACAGGGTGATTCACGAGGATTTGCCGTCACTTACGGAGCGTATTTCCGAAGACATTCTGAACAAAAAATGTCATTTAAATATTTGTCCTAATCTCAATATTTTCAGAGTTACACTAATTTGAAGTTGTTAGTAAAGTATCTTTCTCCTTTAGTTTTAAGGGTAAAAAAATATTACAAATACAGAATGAACTATTCAGAAGTGTCATTCCTTTAATTGGCTAGTGTTCTGAAGCTAAAAATGTGTTGTTAATTGCTTTGTACAGATTTAGTTTTTAAATTTTTAACTAAAAATTACATCATTCTTAGGCACTTATCACAAAAATTGTTATAAATCATATGACTTTAGGAATTTGATTTTTTTACAGTTTAATTATGCATCCTAATGTACAGGCTTGAAGAATTTACAAGCACGGCGTGATCTGTAACAATTTTTGTAATAAAAGCGTAAGAAAATGTAATTTTGTATTTAAAAAAATTGTACAAAAGCAACTATGGAATTCACAAAAACATTTTTAGCTTCGGAACACTAGCTAATTAAAGAAATGATACTCCTGAATAGTTCATTCTTTATTTTTAATATCCTTTTACTCTTAAAACTCAAGAATAATGGTATTTTAGAAACAAATTCAAATTAGTGTAACTCTGAAAATATTGAGATTAGAACAAATGTTTATATGACATTTTTTGCTCAGAATGTCTTCGGAAATAAGCTTCGTAAGTAACGGCAAATCCTCGTGAATCACCCCATATAAGATTTATGTTTTTTCTTATGTTTGTACTAGCGAATTGCAGGGATGGATAATTGCGTAGGCCTATATATTTCGATCTTCGAAGGAAGTAAGTGACAAAGTTGTGTGATAAGTTGTGTCTTGATTGCTAGCAAAAGGAAGGAAGGCAAATGTATTTAAATTCATTTTGCTGCTGTAATTTAAATTAAGTAATTGATATCACGTTTTATATCATTTTGGTATATTATTTAGAAAGAGGAATATTTAAAAAGAGTGGAACATTTAAGTTACCATATCTCAAAATGGAAATTTTGGAATTACTTTCTTCTGCTTCTGAGGTAAGATTTCTCATCTTGATACCAATGTTTTCAATACATTTCGTCATCATTATTACTATTACTCATGGACTGAATGTAATATATTGGCTCGTTCCGGCTTCATGGAGATTCTAAATGAACAACCTAACTCTTGCTCGGTATTCCGCAATCCATCTATTCCTTTGGCTAATATCTGAACAACTGACTATTCTCCAGTCTCTTAGTATGTTTCTTAGAGTTTCTGTAGGTATTTAAATTGTACCAATGATTTCACAGTTTGTATAATTATTATAATGATGATATTAGTTTTTTGTCTATGTTATACTTGGCTTTAACTCCATGCGAATAAAATAAATATATAAAATAAATATTAAGGGGTTAGGTACAGCTTAAAACAGTAAAATGTTTGGAAATATTCAACATTTGTTTCCTCCATTACTGTGTCTTTTACAATAATGAAAATTGGTATGTGTAAACACTGTCCTGCAATATGAAAAAACATATTTTTACGATTAAAAAAAAATAGTATTTCTATATTTTTTTTCAGAATTCAAAATGATGGCAGTTCATTATGCAGTGATGAAGCATTTCCCTCATAACTCATGATCTTGTTACCTTTTTCATGTTCTCTCTCTTTTATTTTATTGCTGAAACTCATGTTTATAATATCATGCTCTTTCAACTACATTTCTTTATAAATGATATACTTTTTTATGTTGTGTTAGAAGAAAATACTGATATTTAATCACTTTTTATATGAATTTATTTTTATCAGACAATCTATCAAAGGTAGAGAAGTGATCTTGCATCATATTGTAGATATGCATAAATACGCACAAAAAATGTCATCATAGAATGTTGGATAGTTTTTGAGTTATGTGGGAAACGCTTCATCACTGCACAGTGAACTGAATTTTGAAAAGGAATGTAAATCATTTTTTTTAATAGTAAAAATATCGTTTCATATAGCAGAAGGACAGTGTTTTACACATACTAATATTCATTATTGTAAAAGATACAGTAATGGAGGAAACAAAATGTTGAATATTTTCAAAATTTTACTGTTGAAAGCTGTCCCTAACCATTTAAATATTAAAAGAATGCGGACAAAATTATGGTAGTAATTCTCACTAATGAGAATATTATACTCGTATTTTATCTGCTTAAATGAAAGGAGTTTATAGAAGTATCGAAATATATTTTTCGAATAGGAACTTGTGGTCTCCAAAGAAGGCCCCAATCTGTATAAGCCCGTTATGTCAGGACTGCATTATGGATGTAATCAAACTTTGCGCCTTACCTCCTGCCACCACGTTTGAATTGCAATATTCAAAACAATTTCTTGCACTAAGTTGCTCCATAGCCGATAGAAACAGTGCCAATAATCGCACGTCAGCAGATATGTGCACACTTGATTCTCGCATATCCTGAGCGGTGGGTCGGAAGAGGAGGTCTGACCGAATAGGCCGCCACACGCCCCTAATTTTTTTGCCTCTTGACTACTTTGTCTGGGGCGTAACAAAATCCTTGCTTAAGAGACACCGGTGTAAGATCATGAAACACTTTCAGGTAGGTTACTTGCAGCATCTGCTATGGTTTGAGAGGTACCTGGGTTGCTTGGGAGAGTGTGCAACTTCATTCGACGATGCAATGCCTGCACTGAATATGGTGGCCGCCACTTCCAACACTTAATGGTGTAATACAAAATTAAGTGTCAGGTTCATTTAATTGTAGTCTACTTAAATTTTTACGCAAATTACTATTACTCCATTGATATATTGTCCATCATGTAATCCCTGATATTCACAGTCTTATATTGACTAAAGATTACTTCCAGTACCTTGAATTCTTACTGCAGAATTGTTACATTCCAATCCCTCTGTAAGCTCCTTCCGTTTGAGTAAAACCTTTTGAATCATGTGTCTTTAACGAAGATTTTTCAATCTCTAGGTTATTTATTACAATTTGCACTAGGCCGATCATAAAAAGTGTAAGCTTGCATTGATCCAAACATATTTATAATATTTTACACTGTTTAAAAATAAGTAGGCTATGGTATTATTAAATAAAATACCTTGCATTACAATACATAACACTGTACATAATAGTGTAAATAATGTGTGATAAATGTAGACCTATATTCTTTATGATAGTGTAAGTAACCTTTTCCAATTCACTGCGGGCTAAAGCAGGGAGATGCACTATCACCTTTACTTTTTAACTTCGCTGCCATTAGGAAAGTTCAGGATAACAGACAGGGTTTGGAATTGAACGGGTTACATCAGCTGCTTGTCTATGCAGATGACGTGAATATGTTAGGAGAAAATACACAAACGATTAGGAAAAACACGGAAATTTTACTTGAAGCAAGTAAAGCGATCGGTTTGTAAGTAAATCCCGAAAAGACGAAGTATATGATTATGTCTCGTGACCAGAATATTGCACAAAATGGAAACATAAAAATTGGAGATTTATCCTTCGAAGAGGTGGAAAAATTCAAATATCTTGGAGCAACAGTAACAAATATAAATGACACTCGGGAGGAAATTAAACGCAGAATAAATATGGGAAATGTGTGTTATTATTCGGTTGAGAAGCTCTTATCATCCAGTCTGCTGTCCAAAAATCTGAAAGTTAGAATTTATAAAACAGTTATATTACCGGTTCTTCTGTATGGTTATGAAACTTGGACTCTCACTTTGAGAGAGGAACATAGGTTAAGGGTGTTTGAGAATAAGGTGCTTAGGAAAATATTTGGGGCTAAGCGGGATGAAGTTACAGGAGAATGGAGAAAGTTACCACAACACAGAACTGCACGCATTGTATTCTTCACCTAACATAATTAGGAACTTAAAATCCAGACGTTTGAGATGGGCAGGGCATATAGCACGTATGAGCGAATCCAGAAATGCATATAGAGTGTTAGTTGGGAGACCGGAGGGAAAAAGACCTTTGGGGAGGCCGAGACGTAGATGGGAGGATAATATTAAAATGGATTTGAGGGAGGTGGGGTGTGATGATAGAGACTGGATTAATCTTGCACAGGATAGGGACCGATGGCGGGCTTATGTGAGGGCAGCAATGAACCTTCGGGTTCCTTAAAAGCCATTTGTAAGTAAGTAAGTAAGTGTAAGTAACAAAAATAATGTATTCTAGTGCAGGGTTCCCAACCGGTGTATCGCGCAGCTCAGTAGAGTGTGTCGCGAAATTTTGGAATTGAAAAATAATTTTTATGTCATCCAGAAAATCTCTTTACAACGCATTTTTTATTTGCAATAAAGTCTTTGATATGGCACATTTTATTTTGAGACAAACTTTACCACTGAAACGTAAACACCTTCAACAATGCTCAGTGCAGTTTTTCAACCGTAAGGCCACGTATAGAGAAGCTCTGTGCAACCGACCAAGCGCAGACTTCACATTAATTTAAATAGGCGAGTTTTGAAAAACGATAATAAAAATCTTTTATCGCACATCCAGCATAGATAGGTTAGGATTTTTGACACATACCTTTGTTTTCTTCTAATGACACTCATGTTACTGCTTGTTCTTTTAGAATTTTCGATTGCGTGTTAACATCGACCTATCTACAACACTGGATGTCCAATACTACATAGGAGTTATCAGTGCTCTTTTTCTGACGGAACGGGCTGGAACGGCACCTTGTTGTATTTTTCATCATGAAACTGAAATATGTATGAATAACTATGTATTTAAATATAATTCTTCTTTGAATTCCGCTTAGATCTTGGAAATCCTAGTTGGACGAAAAGGAGGTTAAATACGACAAAATTTCCGTGCAGTGAAGAGTAATTCCTTTTGATCCTAAAATTAGAGCAGAAGTTTAATATTTTTCACACAGTTCAGGACTAATTTTGAAACTTTTGACACCCCATCTCCCCGTCCGCTATAAAGTATTCTGCACAGAGTTCGAGCACCTTTTTCTCCAGAAGAAAAGAAGTTGTTATTATTATATTTTTATTAATAAAATCAAATAAGTGTGTCGCGATATCGTGGGCGTTCAGTAAAGTGTGTCGTCAATCAAAAAGGGCTGGGAACCACTGTTCTAGTGTATATAATTTAAATTGTAAACATTAGTGTAATTGTTAAAGTGGTTCATGTTTTGTTCTGCCCCACTTGACCAAATAAGATTCGCGTGAGTAGTCAGTCAACTACTTCACTTGCTAGATGCAGGCGCGTCGTCCACTTAAAATGTGCAGTACTACTTAATCTTGCAGCCTCGTGGAATAAAGTACGGTCCCTATTAATAAGGCATAAGAAATTCGGATTTCGCCTGGACTGGAACCGAATCATACCAGTTTACAGCCATACGAGGTCATAGTTTCTAACTGCAGTGCACTTTTTTAAATAAGAGTTCTGTATTTGTAATAGAAGACAAACTTTTCTTCAGCATGCATTTCGAAATGCTGTAAAAACATCTCTCTACAACAAATATTTTAGATGAAACAAATTATCGCTACCAGCTCGATAGACTGAGAATCGAAATCTCCTGATGGATATACGTTCTGTTATTCCGTTGTTGGAATTGTTATGAAATGAAATAAAAAGTTAGCTAGCTCGCAGTTTTGGATGTGGAGAAATAAGTTAGATAGGTTCAGAGAAGTTGGAGCGTTTGGATGAGCGGAATGGTGGAGGAGGTAACAAGAAGATATTGATGTTAACCTGTCTCACTCTCGTTCCTTGTTTACTCTTAATCAAGTTTTCACTCCCACTCACCCACATGTGTGATGGAAGCAGTCACTTTCCCTCGACATTCCGCTTTGTTCTAGTCCTAACATTCATTGATGCAATGACTTCCAAAGTCACATGAAAATAATATAATTCATATATATGTGGGCCTATTTGCTTTTCTGACAATACGAATATCTCGTTTCGTTTCTATATTTCTTTCGAGCTTGCTTTTACTTTTATTTTCTTTCTATCTTTCAAATTTTCCTTTATAATCTCTCAATATTCCATTTTTCTTCATTTTTTTCATTAGTCTAACTTCAAAAAGTATACTTTTGTCAACGCCTGATCAGAAACAAAAATTACTTTTTCCAATTAAAAGTAGAACAAAAGTTGCATAAACAAATTATGACAAGTTATTTCATACTATGATTGGTTTGACTACTTTATGGTCTTAAGGTAAGCAGGTACTGCCTGTCACGATAATGTTAATTTCATGAACTTGGGTGCATGTTACTAAAATCTGTTACAGATATCTAAACAAGATTTCAGGGAATGTTTTTACAATCTTTATCTTTAATAATACCTACTACATATTTAAAGATGTTAACAGGTATTGGTATAAATTTTTATTAATTCCATACATTTTTGTGCTAAAATTTTAAATGAATATTTTTTTTAATATTTCCAAGAATGTCAGAGCAAAATCCATACTTATTTTTAGTCTTTCGGATATAGTTAATGTACACAAATATTTTCATTTATTTTCAAGGAATGGCTTTTATAAAGATGCACCGGAATCATTTTTCTCGGTTTTACGTTTTTCATATTAAAAAATATATATTTCAATATCTGTTAACACAAACTGATAATTTTAAGGCGATGCGCTACTGAAAATAGTCGAATTTTGACAAATTTTTATCATTTTTTTTATCTTCGCGCTAAAAATGTACGGTTTCATGAAAACTTTATCTCAATACCTTAATTATAAGCCTACTTTTATATAATTGATACTGATTAATGTACGAGTTATGTGTAACCAAAACTTTAAATTAAATTATCTTAAAAAAGAGTGTTTCACATTTTCAACGAAAAGTATTCATTTTATTTCTCAGTCGTTAAAGCTAGAATGATGAAACTTAGCATACTTATTCATTAGCATCTCTGTTGTAAAATGAAGTATTTCATTGGCTGTATGCAGCATAATTTGATTACTACAGAATTATATTTAAAGCAGTATTATTTTTTTTATTAATGTTTGAACATTGAAGAAGTATTTTTTATAGAAAGGAACAAATTAGTGTAGGGCATTACTAATGCTCCACTTCACAATATACAGTGTTACCTTTAAGAAAAAATTAGATTAAAAATAATATTTTTTTTTTCATAAATAGGATTTTCACTAAATAAATTAGATAATTATATATGTTTAATTTTTTTAAAGTGTTTATGGGAAAAGATTTAAATTTACAATGTGTGATTATGATATTGATATGCATATTCAGGAAAAATGTCAACTATGTAACTAAGAAATATGATTTCTATAAAGTTCAGTAGCCTTCAAATTCGGCGTGTAAGAAATATTGTGCCGTTTGCGAAATCTTGACGTTATTGGCAGCTGTGATAACATTCACTAACAACAGAAAGGCAGCCCCTGTGCTTTACATTGTAAACAAGCACCTTGTAAAGGGTCTAATACAAATCAAATGTCAAAGGAAGAGAACTCCACTTCCCCGTGTGCCGTACCGGGATTTCACTCCCCAAATAAAGGTCCCTAAACCTTGGATAACGGTCAGAAAATCTTGTTGGATAGTTGGAAAATAGCTTGCAATTACCATTTGCCTCAACAATAACAATTTATTAATATAGGTAACAGTTAAAAGATTTTTTTTTCTCTTTCTATGAGGCTGGGAGGGGAACATCACTGTGGATCGCGACCTGAGGTCTATTGTGCACCCCTGGGATGAGTTGCAAACCCACTGCCATTATACAAGGAGCTGACAAATATAATGTCAACATATATGTCGAACTTGGAGTCAGGCCACAAAGGGAAAAACACTAGAGGAGGGGGATTCGATCCGGTGCTGTGGCTTGAACTTCGGCGTAGCTCAGTGGTTAGAGCACTTGGTACGTAGAACCAAGAACTCGGGTTCGATCTTCGGCGCCGGAGCGAATTATTCTCCTCTAATAATCATTCTATGAGTTAAGTTTACCGGGATTATTAAAACGAAATGTAGCGTAATTTTCTTGGATTGCGAAGGTATTGCTGTACGTTAAAATCGAACTTATGTTCTTCCAATAAAATTCGTTCATCACATCTCATTTATTAAAGTCTATCTTGCTCGGAGATGAAACTGTAGCACCACAAATCACTCCTGCAGCAACAAAGAGCTATTTTGAAGTACAAGATATATGAATGCAAATTAAATTTCTGCAGAGGTTCTCCTCGGTATAAATGAGGTGGAGGAAGAAAATTTTGGAAGGTTGCAGCGTTAACAGTAATTTATGATGGCGCCCATTTCCCTCCGTAGTAATTCTTCGTGTTGATCGCCGTGCCATGTCGCGCTCTATCATAAAACTACACAGTGTGCCGTCCAAGTACCCACGCTTATTATCTGCAATAACTCCTTGATGACTCCAAAAGGGTGGGTCCTGAAACGCCAGCAATTTGTAACGTCTGAGATCTAAAAATGGAACTATAATGAGAATTTTGTCCATGTTCAATTTACGTACACGATAGTGTCTTCCTGTTAATGAAACATAATATGTCTCACTAACAAATTGATGGTTGTAAATTAAACATAGCAATTCTCTCATGCTTTACTTTGTTCTTTAATGCACTGCTCAGCGCATCGAGATTCATTTCCAACAATGTAAATGAAGAGGTATAAATCTAATTTCTTACCATATGAAATTTTTTAAGTTGGCTATGTATTGACTAGGGCCAGGATTTATATGCAGAACAAAGTATCACATATTCTTAATAAAACAAGAATGTGTAAAAGTATACAAAATTCAATTTTTATAGACTTTACTATCTTTCTGAAAAACAAAATATAACATATCCCAGGTAGGTATACAGAGTAAACCGTAAGTAATGTCATTAATATCAGAGGATTACTCTTTGAGATATTTTAATCAAAAAAGTTTAATACAATTTTTCTCTTTTTCGCTTCCATTTCGAGATAAAAAATTGTTTTATATGAACTATTTCATAGCGTGTTTTGGGAAAGCCATTGATTTAAATCCCAATATGCTCAGACAACTTAAGAGAGCAGTGTATTATAATAATAAATGAATGAAAGAATTTTAGTTTTATCCTTCAAATGTGCAGAAATTTGATCCGAACTAATGTAACATTGTAAAATTCCTTTGTAGAACGAATAGTTGCATTTGTTCGGATCAAATTTCTGCACATTTCAAGGATAAAACTAACATTCTTTCAATAATTTATTATCATAATACACTGCTCTCTTAAATTCACTGAGCATATTGGGAATTAAAGCAATGGATTTCCCAAAACATGCTATGAAATGTATAATATAAAACAATTTTTATCTCGAGAAGGAAGCTAAAACGAGCAAACTTTTACCGAACTTTTTTGTTTGAAATATCTGGAAGAATAACCCCCTAAAATTAATGTTCACTCCGTATAAGTAGGCCTATGTTTTTTCCTTTTTGCTTTGAAGTTCAATATGTAACAATTGATTTCTTTGTCTACCTAATTTTTTCTGGATGCAAAAGACATCTGTTCAAAGTTCTCTTTTGTCATACTCTACCTGTTTTCTGTAAGGATATTGTATTAAAAGATTGACACCCACTGCGCGCAAACGTTGCTTTATTGCAGCTGTTTGTGAAGAATTTTATAGATATTTCCCTGACTGATATTCAGACATTAAGTTCGCCTATTGCTATTCTGCTATTCTCTCTGATATTAGCACCAACACGTTCAATTGAATTTGGCATAATGGTTTTCAGTATTTGCTTTTGCCATGGATTGTCCTGCAGAGATGATCATCCGCAACGAAACCGTGCACACCAATCCTTTACAGCTGATTTCCCAAGGCATGTCTCTCCATACACTGCAATCATTAAACGACAGATTTCAGCAGGTGTACACCTTCTGGAGCCAAAACCAATTACAGCACACTGTTCACTTTGGACACTTTCATCTTACATCATTCAGTATTCTTTTTCCATTTATTTAGTAACAATAACAGGCGTGCCAGCCACATATTTCAGTAGAAATACTATAACTATTGTTGACAATATCACCTAAAGCGAACTTTGGCTGATACTCCTGTTACACATAGTAAGTCTCAGTCGAGTTTTATTTTAACTAACTATGTACAGATCAAAGAACTGTTATAAATTCATTAGTTATTTATCGGTCAAACGTAACTAGCTCCGAATACTGTGCGCTTTAAATCCATGAAAGGAATTTATAAAAATTAGTGTTTCAGGTCGACCTAGATAGGTTTCACATTAACATTTTGGAATATAATCTGAGGTTATCGGGTTCAAACTCCCCTGAAGACGCTAGATTTTAAAAGGGAGATATAACCCTTATCATGATTTACCTTCTTCATGGGAGAAATAAAGCTGTGGCTCGCGTGTCGTAAATTGACAGCACATAAAAATAATCTTGTCCTTGTCCTTGTCAGCCATTTCTCATCCAAGTTGAATTTATATGATGAATAACCACTATAGTTGAAAACGTCTTTAACTACTACTACCACTACTACTACTACTACTACTACTATCCACTACTACTACTACTACTACTACTGCTGCTGCTGCTGCTGCTAGTCAGTGTTTCAAATTGAACACTTGAATTGACAAAATCGGAAGTCCAAAATATACAGAATTTCACTTTTTACCTGATATGTGTTCCAGACTGTCTACCATCCTGCAAAGAAGAATATCCCAAATCCGACTCTAAGCCCTGTGTTTTTTAATCCTACAAATATTTTTTTCAGTACTCTTATATTGCAAGCCTATGTAGTTTTCTTGCTCTCCTGAACAATTTTCTTTAATGGACTTGAGATGTTTTTCAATTCAGATCTACAATTAAAGGGCTCAGAACTAAAGGCGACTAACCCACCATTACAAAATGAGTAAATAAAAGTTGATATTAAGAGGATCCTGACAAAAATTATTAGTTTCACAATATATTTTAATTCGTCTACATTGAATAAATACAAAAAATATCATGAATCTATAACAACAATGTATAATTTTGAAAAAAGGCTTAATAATGAACAATACAAAATTGTGGGTTGGTCGCCTTTGGCTCTGAGCCCTTCCATTACAGAAGCTCTCAATTTTTTTTCTGAGAAATATTGTTATATCGAAATTAATAAGTTTTCCAGCGACTGTTTCGGCTCTTTCGTCCAACGTTTTGTTATAATTGACACAACTACATCGAAAATAAAAGAAACAAGCTTGTGACATGATCTGAGTACCGGTACCTGATATTTTGTGGGATATTTTTGCTTGCAAAAGTCAGCAATTATGACCGTCACTACATAAATACAGAGACATTTAGTTGAAAATACTTCAGAAACGTGCGATGGCCTTATTGAGAACTAATTCTTTTAGTCGGATACATTTTCAGTCGTTGTCACATGCTAGCGGTTGGGAAGTCGAAGCGTGGAGAGGAAAAACGTTCCCTGTTGTAGGAATAATGCAGTTTTATTTTACAGTTGAATGATGTCCAAGGAGAAGTGGCAAAGTGGCTGGGGTCTGCTAGGTTTGCATAATTGATCTGCTAATTCAACATGAGGCTCGTGTCTCAGCATTAACTCTTTAAGTTTCCATGTCGGTTCATGTCTATTTAAAATTTTATTGCATTTCTCCCTTGTAGGCCTATAGTAGCAGGGTTGGCTCTCCGTACAGCGAAGAATAAATGCTGGGAAAGCCGGGGTTCTACCCCACATAGAGGTGGACATTTTCATCTCGCCATGCCTCAGAGCGGCTCGAAAGTCTGTTCAGATTCCTAGAAAATTCAATATCGGAGCATTCTTTGAGTTAAAGAGCTTCCATTTACATTCGTATGACTATTGTAAACTAACACAGATATCGGGACTCTGTATTCGTATGGCGCCAAGCCACAGCCTGAAATAACGTACGCAAACACTATTGGAAAGAGATGTCCAACAGCGAGATCAATTTTACTTGTTTTTAGGTTATTTTACGACGTTTTATCAGCTACTGTGGTTGTCTAGCGTCTGAATGATAGGAAAGTGATAATGTCGGCGAAATGAGTCCAGGGTCCAGCACCGAAAGTTACCCAGCATTTGCTCTTGCATTTGCTTCCAGTTTTCGAAAGAAAAATACACTTTTTAAGATATGTCTCGGACTACAGTGTAAATTACTGCACACCCCTTTACCATTTACTTAGGAAAAAATGTTGTTATAACCAATTCACAGTGTTTATACACCACATCTACCCAAGACTGTAGCTATTAAGTGTATGTACTGTAAATTATTGATAATATAAAATCCTATTACACTATCTAAAAAAAGTTGTCTCTCTTTGGGACATAGTAATAGTAATAACAATAATAACTGTGTTTGTATTATGGATTTTACTATTGTTCAGTGTTTTATAACACGTATATAGTTTGTAACCGTAAGTAATTTTGTTTTTATCTCTTTACTATCGCAAACCATGCATCGAAAATTGTAACTAAGTTATTTCTCCTGTTATTTTTTTTGCCGCTGTTTATTACTTCAATCTTTGTAATTAAGGTATTTATATATAACCAAAATCAACTGAACATCATTTCCGTATTCTTTCCTATTGTTTATTGTTACTACCTATATATTAGGTGTTTAATTTGTAATCAAGTCAATTTTGTGCATTAGCTGTTTATTATTGTTTAAAATTATATATAAATTCGCAAATGTATGTCATATTCTTGCCATATCTCTACACCTTCGTTTGTAATTTCTAATCTATATGTTTAACTTTGTTTTAACTGAATGTAATTATTGTATAATGTATTTAGTATTGTTTACTGTCTATTAATTAATGTATTTATATTGTAATTATGACTCATGCCTATTACTACTTCTTTAAAATTGTGTATTATCTCTACCTAATGTATTTCACATGTAACAAACTACAACCCTAATATACCAAAGAGTAAAATAGAGTTTCAATATTTGGACAACAACAAAAATAATAATAATGATAATAATAATAATAATAATAATAATAATAATAATAATAATAATAATGGGTTGAGGGAAAACCCCGGAAAAACCTCATCCAGATAACTTGTACCAACCAGAATTTGAACCCGGACTCGCTCGGATCAACTTTACTTCTTGTTTGTCCGGAAAAAAATGAGTAAATGCACGCAGGAAATAAAACCCATTTCAACTGGAATTGAGTAGGCTACTTCGTGAATTTACATTTACCAACTACTTTGTATTAAAAGATGAATGCAAACCTAACTTAAACTGATAGGCTACCTGCATTCTTCTACAATTCTCTCTTTTCCCATTCCTCTTCGTACATCTTAATTTTCTGCACGCTTTCATTTATTCCATACCTTGACTTGCACCTGGGTCTTTCTACCAGCCGTTCTTCAATTAAAGACCCATATATTTTCTGCCTCTTTCGAGGATTTATCAAACGGATTGACACTTTCTTTTTCTTTCTTTCTCCTTTTCGACGAATTATTTTTCTGCATACCGTTTTTGCTATAGTGTGACATGCAGCCCTTTACTGGAGATGGTACATGTTAGCAACTTAAAATAAAAAAGTAGTACTTTAAAAATCAAATGTAGCATTTTGTGGTACTTTTTTAATGTTGGAGCTTAGTATTTTTTAGCGTTTTCGGATGAAATATTCTTAATGGAACGTTTGGTGGTAGAAATTTAATGTTATCTACATGTCAACAGTTGCATTTTCAATTTAAAATGTTGAAAATAATAAATAATTGCGATAACATATATAGGGGAGAGTTGGGTAGTATCGGATATCGGGTAATATTGGACAGTGAGTTTCTTTCATCTATCATCAGATGGTAGTACTTGAATGACATGGTTACGTTTCTGTGATGTCGCATACAGAAACGTAACCATGTCATTCAGGTACTACCATCTGGTGGTAGATGAAAAAACGCACTGTCCGATATTACTCAACTCTCCCCTAATTACAGTGAAATTGTGAACATTAAAAAAATATGCCAAAAGATATGTTGTGATTTCATCCCTATCCATCTTGGTTTTCAATGATAACCACCCGTTGCAACATAGCCTACACCGTGTTTGTAAGTGAATACTAGACCTGAAGAGATTGCGTAGGCAGCCAATATTCTACCACCAGCACCAGAAAGATTAGTTGAAAACTCAATATAATGCTACAGATAACAATAAAGAGGTTATCAGGTAGGTCACATTCATGTGCTGTTCATAGTGTAAAAACTAACAAGGAGAGGTAACCAAAATATTTAAAAAGATGTCAGAACCTGTATGTGACGGGGTCTTTAGATTGGTTCTGATTTTTTTTACAAAAACATAAAAATGTTTCATAAAATGTAACTTCGCTCCTATTTTGTAGAAATAAATCAATTTCGCATTTTTTACTCAATTTCTCATAATAGTATACTTATTTAACATGCAATTAAACACAAAATAACTTATTTTGTCAGCAGATGAGCACATTTCGCATCTATCGTAACTGCGAAAATCTACCATCTCTATCTCTACTTTGGAGGCTCTAGATACACTAAGTCGTGATTTCGTATATTTGTCAGTCAATTAAACTATACTAATCCAGACGCTTTGAAACATATAAATATAAAAATGTTCTCAATTTCTGCGCCATGCTTCTTTTAAAATATTGATAAGCTAGTTCAACTGTAATGAAATTTAATTTAATAAGTTGCCACATAATTTGTTTATGCGTGGTATCAGGTCTAGGTCTACTGCTTATTTTTCCGAACTCGGAACACAGATTGTTGTATATTTGTCCAATCGTGCTTGTTTGTCCAAATTTATTGCTTGTTTTTCCAAACACGGAATAAAATTTGCTTCATATTAACTATCGATACGCAGGTTTTAGTTTCTTCAGTTGGTTATTTAACGACCATGTATCAACTTAACTACTCGGTTATTTAGCGTCGATGAAATGGTGATAGCGAGATGGTATTTGGCTATATGAGGCCGAGAATTCGCCATAGATTACTTAACATTTGCCTTACAGTTGGGGAAAACCTCGGAATATACTCAAATAGGTAAACAGCCCAAGCAGAAATCGAACCCACGCCAGAGCGCAAATCCGGATCGACAGGCGAGCGTCTTGGACGACTGAGCTACGCCGGTGGCACTTTGTTATTAGATAGGGATTACGTTTATATGGAAATAGTTCTGATCGTCCAAACATTCTGCTATTGCAGAAAGAGCCAATACAGTAGTATTTTAATAATGTTACCATCCAGACTATCATGTAGATCTCTTTTTAAAATGAAAAAACTATGACAGTGTATATATTTGAACTTGTAATGCAAGTAAGAAAAAATATCATTAGTTTTATTATACGATTATAAAATATTTGCACCATTATGAAAGTAGAAATACTGAACAGCTGAACGTATCATTTGTCAGGCTGCAAAAAGCACAATCTAGTTATGTAATCACTGTAATAAAAGTATATAATAAGAAACCTGCAAATATAAAGGCACAAAATGAAAGACAATTCGAACTTCAAACTATGAGATGGCTACAAAATAATCTTTTTTACAATATGAATGTAATAGGCTATTTTAGTTTAATGTTATTATGTTTTCTTTTGTTTTTAATCTTTTTCATATTGACACATTACACTTAAGTTACTACCTTAAAGAGGTCTTTTGTACTATTGTACTTTCAAGCAAATAAAGAATATTAATCCGAATATGACTCTTTTCTGCATATTTATTAAAGCGCGACTTACACTTTACAGCTTAGGCCTATTTGTCCAAACGCAGAATCTAATTCATCGCATATTTAGTAATACATGGGACTTACAGTATGTGAGGCAAGATTTATACTATGACGTTATCCTGTGTCGTGGCTATATCACCGATGGATATGAAGCAAGGAGATAGGTTTTAGTGTGAGATCAATTTCCGTTTCGTGAGATTCGTATAATATTAACCATCAGCGAGAAAAGCATGGAGAGCGTTATACTTTGTGATGAGGGTACTAAGAAAAGGCTCTGATAAATCCAAAGAGATTGCATATAAGTCACTAGTTCGTCCAGTACTCGAATATGGTGCTGCAAGTTGGGAACCTTACACATCAAAACATATTAAGGCCTTGGAAAAGATTAAAAAACGGGCTCTCAAGCGTTGTCGTAATAATTCAACATTAAAATGGGACACACTCACGGACCGGAGAACGCCAATTCGATTATGCGCAATGTTTCAAAACATACAGAGTTGAGCCTGCGTGGAGAGAAATAAAAGATAGGTTGCAGCCGCAAAATTACTCTTCAAGGAACGACCACTCACATAAATTGAGGGAAAGAAGACAGAGGACGGACAATGGAAAATTTTCTTTTCTCAATCGTATTATCAGAGACTGGAATGCTTTACCTGCAGACTTACTAAAGGCCTTACCAATAACCAAAAAGTATTTAAAAATAGACTTAAGGATTTTACTAATAGACGGTAGTATGTTATGCACACTATTTGAAGGGTGTAACTGATGTTTTGTTATCTGAAGTGTTGTGTCAGTGAAAAAGTATGTTGTATAGTGAAGTGTGTTGTGTCAATGAAATGTGTTTGTGTCAGTGAAATTTTATAGTTTTTAGTGATAGTGCAAAGTATTTTAACAGTGAAATGTTTTTGTAGTGTTAATGAAATCATTATATTATATCAGTGAAATATGTCATAGTACCAGTGCAACGAGTGAGTTGACACGAAATGAGTGTAGTGCTGAAAGGTACTGTCTTGTGCGTTTATGAACATATCATACTCATGAGTTTTAGTTCGAATTTAGGGTTAAGAAAGAAATTAGATTTATTTTAAATGTTATTTTAAGTGATCGTACTTCATTTAATTTAGGATGCTCCTTGTTAATTTTATTATATTATTGTTATTGTGATATTATTATTATTATTATTAGCATTAATTATTATTAGTATTATTATTAATGTATTATTAATTATGTTTATTATTAATTGTCATTATTGAGTGTAATTAGTTACCACTGCCACCGGGTATTTACCTATTTGCAATGTTAATAAATACGTATATACATCATGAAACAAACTTTCTTTATGATGGCCCATTTTTCCCCCTTCGCACAGGTCATATGCCAGATCTCGCCTCCTAATGTGTAATTTGCAGCAAAATTTCCTGTACACGAGGCCCAGCCTACAGTATATTTTTTCGATACACAGGACCTAGTTTACCACATATTTACTGATCATGAGGTCCATCCCCGTATACCGTGTATTTGTTCGATGCCCGGGACCTAGTTTACCACATATTTATCAAACACGATACACAGTTGACCATTTGTTAAATCGGCCACGGAAAGTAGTTTGTGATAGCTCTACGTTTTCCATTAGGACTCAATTTTACTAAGTCTACTTTTTAATTAATTAAATAATTATTCCAAATTATCTGCGTAGTCGGTATTTATTTTGTAATCCCAGTAACCGTAGATTAAGCATATTAAACCACTTGGGCTCTTTAATGACATTGCAGAGAAATAATAATATAGGAAAAAGTTGTTGCGAGAGTTTGTTAAAAATTCCGCGTCTCCATTTTCCCAACCTGTCCGTAGTTGTGAGTTGAACCTGCTTTAGCCATTGAATTGAGAGCCAGCCACTCTCAGATAGAGGTGGAACGTCAAACAACTTGGCGAGACCAAGTGGATTACTTTTTGTGTATGTGGAGAAGCTATCTCGCTGCATTGTCGCTCCCTTGGGGTTACAAGTAGTGTACAAATAATATCGGATTGTGATGTAGTCCACATGGATATATTGGACTACTCTCTAATCGCTTGTAAAAGAAAAAGCAGTCGACTATCACATAAAAAGGTTTTTTTTTTGTCGTCCAGTGAATTCAAACTTGGCGTGACGATATCGTTCGGATCAATGCTTTACGCGGATTGCGACTCTATAGCCTTGTTTGTAAACGCGTATATGTTGTACTGAAGAGGTTAATGCCAGAATTTTTTACGTTTCTATTTTACTCATCTATAGCACAAGTTTTAACGATGGGGACACCTGGGTTCAAGTCCCGGTAAAAAATAGTATCTATGGGGTTGGAGGTTAAAATACTCATTTCAATACGTCCGCAAACAGAAACGTCCACTAGCAAACGTCCACTTGCATAAATGTCCATAAATATTAAATGTCCACAAATACAATGTCCACTTACATAAATGGCTATAAAATTAAAAGTCCACTTCTATAAATGGCCATAAAATTAAAAGTCCACTTACATAAATGTCCATAAAATTAAATGTCTACAATTGCAATGTCCACTTACATAAATGGCCATAAAATTAAACGTCCACTTACATAAATGTCCATAAAATTAAATGTATACAATTGCAATGTCCACTTACATAAATGGCCATAAAATTAAAAGTCCACTTACATAAATGTCCATAAAATTAAATGTCTACAATTGCAATGTCCACTTACATAAATGGCCATAAAATTAAAAGTCCACTTACTTAAATGTCCATAAAAATTAAATGTCCACAAATACAATGTCCACTCACATAAATGGCCATAAAATTAAAAGTCCACTTACATAAATGTCCATAAAATTAAATGTCCACAAATACAATGTCCACTTACATAAACGGCAATAAAATTAAAAGTCCACTTACATAAATGTCCATAAAAATTAAATGTCTACAAATACAATGTCCACTTACATAAATGGCCATAAAATTAAAAGTCCACTTATATAAATGTCCATAAAATTAAATGTCTACAAATGCAATGTCCACTTTCATAAATGTCCATAAAATTAAATGTCTACAAATGCAATGTCCACTTACTTAAATGGCCGTAAAATTAAAAGTCCACTTACACAAATGTCCATAAAAATTAAATGTCCGCAAATACAATGCCCACTTACATAAATGGCCATAAAATTGAAGGTCCACATACATAAATATCCAGAAAATTGAATGTCCACAAATACAATGTCCACTTACATAAATGGCCATAAAATTAAATGTCCACAAATACAATGCCCACTTACATAAATGACCATGAAATTAAAAGTCCACTTACATAAATGTCGATAAAATTAAATGTCCACAAATACAATGTCCACTTACATAAATGTTCATAAAATTAAATGTCCACAAATACAATGCCCACTTACATAAATGACCATAAAATTAAAAGTCCACTTACATAAATGTCCATAAAATTAAATGTCCACAAATACAATGTCCACTTACGTAAATGTTCATAACATTAAATGTCCACAAATACAATGCCCACTTACATGTCCATATAATGACCATAAAATTAAAAGTCAACTTGCATAAATGTCCATAAAATTAAATGTCCACAAACACAATGTCCACTTACATAAATGGATATAAAATTAAATGTCCACAAATACAATGTCCACTTACATAAATGTCCATAAAATTAAATGTCTACAAATACAATGCCCACTTACATAAATGACCATAAAATTAAAAGTCCACTTACATAAATGTCCATAAAATTAAATGTCAACAAATACAATGTCCACTTACATAAATGGCCATAAAATTAAAAGTCCACTTGCATAAATGTCCATAAAAATTAAATGTCCACAAATACAATGTCCACTTACATAAATGTCCATAAAATTAAATGTCAACAAATACAATGTCCACTTACGTAAATGGCCATAAAATTAAAAGTCCACTTGCATAAATGTCCATAAAAATTAAATGTCCACAAATACAATGTCCACTTACATAAATGGCCATAAAATTAAAAGTCCACTTACATAAATGTCCATAAAATTAAATGTCCACAAATACAATGTCCACTTACGTAAATGGCCATAAAATTAAAAGTCCACTTACATAAATGTCTATAAAATTAAATGTCCACCAATACAATGTCCACTTACATAAATGTCCATAAATTAAATCTCTACAAATACAATGTCCACTTACATAAATGGCCATAAAATTAAATCTCTACAAATACAATGTCCACTTACATAAATGTCCATAAAATTAAATCTCCACAAATACAATGTCCACTTACATAAATGGCCATAAAATTAAAAGTCCACTTACATAAATGTCCATAAAATTAAATGTCCACAAATACAATGTCCACTTACGTAAATGGCCATAAAATTAAAAGTCCACTTACATAAATGTCCATAAAATTAAATGTCCACCAATACAATGTCCACTTACATAAATGTCCATAAATTAAATCTCTACAAATACAATGTCCACTTACATAAATGGCCATAAAATTAAATCTCTACAAATACAATGTCCACTTACATGAATGTCCATAAAATTAAATCTCTACAAATACAATGTCCACTTACATAAATGTCCATGAAATTAAATCTCTACAAATACAATGCCCACTTACATAAATGGCCATAAAATTAAAAGTCCACTTACATAAATGTTCATAAAATTAAATGTCCACAAATACAATGCCCACTTACATAAATGGCCATGAAATTAAAAGTCCACTTACATAAATGTTCATTAAATTAAATGTCTACAAATACAATGCCCACTAACATAAATGGCCATAAAATTAAAAGTCCACTTACATAAATGTTCATAAAAATTAAATGTCTACAAATACAATGCCCACTTACATAAATGGCTATAAAATTAAATGTCCACTTACATAAATATCCATAAAATTAAATGTCCACCAATACAATGTCCACTTACAAAAATGTCCATAAAATTATATCTCTTCAAATACAATGTCCACTTACATAAATGGCCATAAAATTGAAAGTCCACTTACATAAATGTTCATAAAATTAAATATCCACAAATACAATGCCGACTTACATAAATGGCCATAAAATTAAAAGTCCACTTACATAAATGTTCATAAATTTAAATCTTCACTTGATTTATCTACATGTCAGTTATCCATATCAGCATTCGTCACACATCTCGCATCACAGGTGCTTCTTCCACACACCTTCAATATAATTTATTACCATTTTTGCTCCTTGAATGAAAGTGATGCGAAAAGCCATTGTGTATTAGAATGTTTTTCATTTTTTTGTGAACGTATAATTTCAGCCGACCACCTCTGTGGTATAGGGGTCATCATGCTGGTCTCTTACGCAGAGGGCCCAAGTTCGATTCCCGGTTGGGTTGAATTTCCTGGTTGAGGAGGTTTTTCATGGTTTTCCCTCAATTGTAAGGCAAATGTCAGGAAATTCGGGCCACAACATCTCTGAATATCACCGGCTTCATCCATCACCAAAAATCATATTCATAAAAAATCAGTAAATATCTACAGATGCCATCTAGTTCACAACAATAGAACCAGTACTCAACAATAGTACACAGACCTTCGGATTTCACGTAAATGACTAACTCGCGATATGACCAGAAATGTTAAAGCGATTATAAATAACAGCAAAAAAAAAAAATCAGTCATTCTGTCACTCCTGACAATCTCAATAACACATTTTACATTGTAGTCTTTCTCCTGGTTACTGCTTCTGTAAAAAAATTATTATGGATTCTTTTCCAATTATGGACTTTTTATGGCCATTTTTGAATGCGAAATTTTTTATAATGGACATTTTGTTGTGGACATTTTGCTAGTGGGCATTTTTTATACTGGACATTTTGTAGTGGATATTTTTTATGTGGACATTTTTTTACTGGACTTTTACCCTTAGACATTTTGCTCTGGACATTTTTGTTTGTGGCCATTTTTCCTCTGGTCATTTTGAAGTGGACAATTTAACCTGGAAGCATCTGTGGTTTTAGAGATTTCCGTTTCCCTTGTCATAACTTCAAGTCTTTACCTTCACTTAATTATAACTTTCCTATTATTACCTCGGCTTATGTACTCAGAGGTATTTCATTTTGGTATATAGCTTATGAGTACAACATTGACGGTGGAGATTACAGTGTGTACAGGGTGTCTGACTTAAGCCGTTCACTTTTGCTTAGGCCACCAAAATAACAGTCGAGACATGTGGGAAGTATTTAATAGTTTCATAGGCGGAATCAAGGGTGGGTATAACGTTCACTGTCATCACCACGTGAATGTCACGAATTTTAGTCCTCGTATAATAATTCTATATCAGGCACGTGCTCTCAATCTATTATGTTAATTATTTATTTTCTTTCTTCACTCTAACTTTTATTCCAATCTTTAATAATGTTTCCTCGAGTTATTTGCTCTTCTTACAGTTCCTGTAACATCGTTCTCTTAATACGCAAGTTATATCCAATACTTAAAATTAATTTATTTTCTTTTGTTTCATTCGGAATAAGCAATGTATCTTTATAGAACAGACAGACCATAATTTTAACACAATTTATTAATTTATTTCAATACATTTTGAATGTGTCACACCTAGTGACACTACCATGAGAACATCAAAACCTGGTTAGGCCAAGAAAAAAGTTGGATTCAGACTATGACACATCGTGTGCTGTAGACATACGAGCTCGGTAAAAACCCACATGGAGTTGGACGATGTCGAAGTAGTTTGCTCGCTGGAACATCTTATATTTATATATATTATTATGATGTACCGAAGTACATATGATATTTCCGTGCAGATGTTCCACTCATCTTTCATCTTATATTTAATTCTTCTCTCGTTATCTTTCACGTTTGCTGTTACGAGGTTTAGATATTCAAACCGTCAATAATATAATTCGAGCTTTTATAGCATCTAGATCCGAGGTTCTATAGGTCGATCCAGGGCGAGGATGTTGCATTTCAAAGTATGGTAAATTCATAGAATTTCTTCTTCTAGGAGGGAGTTAAAATTTGGAAGCTTGTATGGTATATTTACGGAAAGTGAATGGATTCTGTCTAAGTCTTTTCTCATCCATATTGAAATTCGACGTTGAATAACCTCTACAGTTAAAACCGTCGTTAAATAAAATTCTAATATTATTTTAATATGTGACAGTCTCTTCATATGAAATGAGAAGTATAAAATCAGGATTGCATTGACAAGAGACAAAACATCATAGGCATATTGTTATTTTATTCTCATAATAAATATCTACCTGTTGGGGCTGATTATTTAGTTTGATTTTTTTTCGAGGTTTTCTCTAACCGCAAGGCGAATATCTTGTAATCTATGACAAATCGTCGGTCTCATCTCGCCAAATTCCACCTCGGTATCACCAATTCCGTCGACGCTAAATAACATATTAGTTGATACAGCGTCGTTAAATATACTAAAACACCTACTTCCGTTGTCCGCGTCTGTTTCTGTGTTGTTCTGTTATCAGTATTCTATAAAAGCAAGAGTTATTTTAGAACTTGATCTCGTTGTTGGGAAATTCAGCCATAAAAACAAAATCCGCTCTTTTATGGGATAATTTGTTTGAATTATATTCCTTCACGAAAATTTAATCCGATTATATTCTCAAATAAATACGGCTTGCATAATATTAATTCTTATATCATCGGGTCGAAAATATAAACCGGAAATAGGAGGATTTACTGCTAGCGTAAGTTTGTGATGAGTACTTCGGTTGACATTAGGCCGGCTTAATAAAAGAACATGTCAGTCAAATGGAAATACTCTCACATTCCCGATAGGCTAGACGGCTAGAACATAATTGGCGTAGGCTATTATAAATGTTGTTTTGCATACGAAATAGTTTAGCCCATACAATTACATGTAAAGAAATTTGGCTAAAGTGTCGCAGTTCCACTCCGAATCCCATTTTGACTGCTCTTACAAGGGAATCGTATGAGTTCATGGTGCTTGAATTTATATATATACATATTTAAACTAATTTTTGTCCACAATTGTTTATAGTAGAGTCTCATTAACTCATTGCTCACATTTTACTACATAACACGCATGTACCAATCTACATTTATATATATTCTCAGGCATAATTTTCTGAAGATGGCTTATTCAAGCCGAAAACGTTCAAGCTAACAAAATGTGACAAGTACTTTAATATTTAATATTTGTTAAGTAGATAAGCATAGACGGACCCTGCTCATCCCTAATTCAATGTATTAGCTTATCGGTCCTCATCATGTCTCTTAAATTTAATTGTTGTTCATTAAGAAACGTGGTGATAATCGTTCGTTTCGCTTTTCCCACGTTTGCAAAATATAATGTCTTGAAAATAGATGCTACTTACGCCACTTCTTGCGCGCACTCGGTTTCCTATAGTTGCGCGACAACGTATCACAGATCTTGCATTAATGCTCTAGTCTATTTTCTTTCTCTCTTAACTCACATTAATACAGTACTCTTGCCGAAATACAAATTCAATTTAAATTTAAAATATGTAGGCCTATTAACTTTGTGACTCACCTTAAATGTGATAGTGTGGATTCGAAATGAAGTGGTCGGGACAAAGAGCTATTGAACAGTACAAACATTTCATATAGGCTGGTTTTTCACACTTTTCTGTAACACATACGCACTGCATGTGGCAAGAACTTTATCAAACTTTCTCACATGTTTCTCGTCACACATCAACACCTCTGCCACGCGTATATTAGACTGTCTTGAAGGACATGTGAATGAAACTAGAGATACACATCAGAATATAATGTCATTATGAGGCCTCTATCATGCAATATGTCTGGAATGTTTTCACTTATATCTTAAATTACTCTTCTAACCTTCGAATTACAATTTTATATTGCCTATACCCATCTAAGGGATACACAAATCTTGTACATTTTCGAGAGATAATTTATGTTTTAATTGTCTTAGCATGTAAAGCATTGTTAATTCCTTCAAAACTAAATATATTGCTATCTATCTGACCACTCCAGGAATCCAGAAATAATAATGTATCTTTCTTAACATCCGGAAAAAATACATCTCTTAACCATCTTCTCACGCGATGTGTTGTCAGTTTACCGGAATTACTTGCATCGACAATGACATTGATAATTGGCTTATGTTTGTCTACACAAGATCTAGGGATCGAACCGGCCACTTGATATCGCAAAACCGAGAAATTAAGCGTCGGGAAAAGATTTCTTAACAACTGCAGTGTATCTCTGGCAGTACCTATAGACAGTAGCTCCGTCTTCTTAGATTCAAATAGCATCTCTGTCTAGTGCATATCTGAATAATTTCTGTAACATTCGCCGATACCTTTCATCATTCACTGTAGTAACTCCTTCATTTGTACCTTTAAAATAGTAGGGACCAATGATGACTCTCGCAGAAACAGCACATCATACGGCCAGATTTTCACTGCTTATTGACCGTTCATGCAGTGCCTAGACGACGTTTAATTGTTGCCGCTCTCATTTCATTTTACAGTTCCGCCAAACTCGTCAAAACCAAGATGTACAATTCTGGCTAAGATTGTAACAAACTATAATGAACCGAGGGGATCAGTTGCAATGTGTAATTTTCAAAACATAATGAAATGCCAAAAAATTGCATTGTTCAAGCCATATCGTGTGTTCCTTGTACTGGTATATTCCTAAACCTTATAGTCACTTTAAAACAGCCTGCTCCAATTCGTCAGAACCAACTACTGAATTCTGTACATGTGGCCTGCAGGGAATCATGGAGCTAAACATTTAGGATTACTTTGTCCCATTGTATGCCTTACATATGCGATGATTGTCCAAGACTGAGAGTGACTGATTTATGAATCCGATTCTAACAGATGGCCCATTTTTCCCCAGGACCCGGAGCTCTAAGTCCTTCCTACATCGGCATAGGAAACTCGTGCCACTCCCAAGACTTCACCCTAGCCATATTTTAGCAGATATAGAAAATTTGCATTGCTATGAATGACAAAATTACTGTATATAGACGTATTTCAATTTGTGTAACTTAAAAAATTTTTCTTTATACTTTATTTATAGTCACTTTAACTACAATGGTCATATCGCGACGTTACTTATATCATTTTGTCTGGAGTTCGACGTTCTCTCTAACCCAGAGACATCTGACACCCCGACCTGGGATGCTCTACCACTATCACAACAGCCACAGCGCCGGATGGACACTTAAACCCCGACCGGACCGCCGAGGTGTTCTCTCACCAACACGACATCTATCGCGACATTTGGATACTTAAACCCCCGACCAAAGCACCAGCTATCTCTGGGCCGGAAATTTAAACTCTCCCTTGGTAGATGCTATCTCGTGTACAATGTTGCAACTACTGCGATGTTGGATTACTGAAATTCCTCTTTATCTCTTCATATTATCCATATATCTTAATGTCGTCTATCATCTGACATCTTCTTCTCCCGTTTACCATTCATTTCAGTACATCCTTCAAAAGGCAGTTTCTTCTCAAACAGTGACCCGCCAATTCCTTTTACTCTTTCTGCTTAGTTTCAGCATCATTCTTTCTTCATCCACTCTTTCCAACACAGCTTCGTGTCTTATTTTGTTTGTTCACTTTACACACTCCATTCTTCTACATACCCACATTTCAAATGCTTCTAGTCGTTTCTCTTCACTTCATCGTGATGTCCATGTTTCTGCCCCATACAATGCCACACTCCACACAAAGAACTTCAATAGTCTCTCCCTTAGTTTTTCTCCAGAGATCCGCAGATGCTCCTTTTCCTATTAAAAGCTTCCTTTGCCATTGCTATTCTCCTTTTCACTTCTTGACAGCAGCTTATGTTACTTCTTATAGTACACCCCAAGTATTTGAAGCTGTTCATTTGCTCTACTGCCTCATTTAGAATTCGCAAGTTTACCTTCTTTATTTTTCTTCCTATGACCATAGTCTTCGTCTTGTTGGCATTTATTTTCATTCTATACTGCTCCAGATGTAATTTAGCTCCAGTAGCGTATCCCTTAGTATCATCTCCTCTTCTTCTAACAACGCCAGCAAATCTTATACACTTTATTCTTCCTTCTACTATCACTCCTCCCATGTTCTGAAAACAATTCTTCACTAAATCCTACAAATAGATGTTGAACAGGGTAGTTGATAAAGGACATACTTGTTGTACTCCTCTTCCTATTTCACTTCCTTCGGACATTTCTTCTCCCACCCTGTCTTTGATTCGTTTCATATAAATGTTACTGAACAATCTCCTCTCTTTCCAATCCACGCCAATTTTCTTTAGGATTCCGATCAGTTTATTCCAATCCCCTATGTCAAACACCTTTTCTACGTCCACAAATACTACATACACTTCTTTATTCTTCTCTACGTATCTTTCGCCGATTGCTAGTAGCAGTCCAATTGCATCTCTCGTACCTTTTCCCTTCCTGAAGCCAAACTGATCTTCTTCCAACTGTTCTTCCATCTTAGAATATAAACGTCGATTCAGTATTCGCAGAAGAGTCCACTCAGAGTGTGATATCAGGCTCATAGTCCTAAACTCATTACATTTCTTGGTATTATTTTTCTTCGGTATTAGAAGCAACACTGTCTCCGTAAAATCTTCAGGCCAGTCGCCTTTCTCATATATTTTGTTGCATAATGTTAAAATTTCCTTGTTGTCTTCACCCAAGCATTTCACTAATTCATTGGGATTCCATCAACTCCTGTTGCTTTACCATTCTTCATTTCACTAAGCGCTAGTTCAACTTCTTCCCTTAAAATAGAACGACTTATTCGTCTTCTATAGCCAAGTCATCTGGACGATTCCCTGTCTCATATAACTCTTCTTCATTGTTTGTCCATCTGTTCAGTATTCCTTGTCTGTCTGTTATTTCATTTCTGATTTCGTTCTTTATCAACCACATGGATTTGTTTTTCTTATTTGTGTAGTACAAACATTTTATTTCGCGGTACATTAAATCATTATCTTCCTTTCATCTCTAGATTATCTATTTCTTTATATTTCTCTCTTATCTAGTATTCCTTCGCATTATCAGTTTCCCTTCTTAGTTCGTTGTTAAGTTCCCTGTAGTTTCTTCTACCTTCTTTTATGTTAATTTCATAGATCTGCTTTTCGTGGAAATTGGGTATCAATCCGACATTTACATTTATTACTGGAAATATAACTTATAGTATAATAGATTGAGGGAACCAAGGAAAAAAATCTCAATCGGTTTGTTCAATCTCGGGGATTGTATCCGAGACCTCCCGAATTCGCCTAAAATGTTGTTAAATTGTGTACAGGTCTTTCATTCCCTGTATAATTCTTGGTAATACTCACTAATCGATACCAAAAAATACCAGAGGCCTGCCCATAACTATTGTTTCTGGCACAAAACAAGCGCTTAAAAATTCTGTGACAATTTGAAAAATCTGAATTGGTGACCCATCCTCCTCCATCATCTTCACAAGGATTAGACTTCAATTTCTGACAAAAATCGAATCTTTACTCACATTTCCTAAAGACTGAATATGTGTCTTGTTATTACAAGTTATTAGGTGCTTAAGACATTTTTTAAGAATCATAAGAAATCACAATAGAAATACATAATCTGAAATGTAATCTTGAGGTAACTAATGACTGGTTACTACAGTATTGTAATGATTAATACATATGTACTAAAGAAATTCATGTTGTTCCTTATCAATATTTATATTTAACAAATCTTGTATATGTCACGCCGAAAAGTACTGTAGAACCACTGTTTTTGTTTCCCATGTACTGCTCAAAGAAGGTTTTTTTTTTTTTTTTGTTTGGAAAGAAAGTTATTATTCATCTCTGTGAAGGTTTGGACATTCAGTTTCTGCCGCGAAAGCAGATCTATCACTTTCAAAGGCGACACAAAAATTGGCCGTTCCGCACGAATCCTCAGAACTTGTCCGCCCAACACGTGAAGTATATCCAAATGTCACAAAATGACACGCAGAAAAGCTTTCATAAGCTTCATTTGTAGTAATATAGGCCTATTCCACCTCTGCGAAGAAGTTTTCGGTAATTATTACAACTAAGTGATTATAGTTGTGTATGCATTGATTAAGCCCAGGTTTTATGATATTTGAATGTCTTGATAGTAGGTCCGATTACTGCCGTTAATGTAACATTCTTGTTCGCTTGTTATGACTTGCAGACCAACACGTAATTTTTGTATCACGCAAACAAAGACTGTATATGCATGTACACTCCTACCACCTATGTTGGGAAGTCATACGTAAAAATTAATTTCTACATGACGCGTAAAATACATAATTAATATCATACATACAAAAAATGTAATAAATAATATATTCATTCAAAACTTGACACGTAATACTGTACATTAGATAAAGAGTTCAATTGTTACTCGTGTATACAGGCTACGAGCGTGCATTACTTGTGGTAATTTATTCGAGCACTTAAGTCTTCATTTCTTTTATAATTTGAAATGATACGCCGACGCCAAGGAATGTACGACTTCTTCGCCTCGTATAGCCAAGTAATCTGGACGATTCCCTGTCTCATATACCTCTTCTACATTTTTCGTCCATCTGTTCAGTATTCCTGGTCTGTCTGTTATTTCATTTCCGATTTCGTCCTTTATCAACCACATTACCTCGTACCTCGCGGTACTTTAAATCTTATCTTCCTTTCCTCTCTACATTATCTGTTTCTTTATATTTCTCTCTTATCTAGTATTCCTTCCAAACAGTGCTTCAGCGTGTTTCTTAGGTACTTGCCATGCTTATACATGTAATAAATAATCATCAAAATTTGCTGACGGTTTCCATCATGCTCGTTTTGTCATTGTGTTTCCAACGGTTCTCACCGACATATTTTGTTTTTATATTTGTTTGCCAAACTCCTTATATCAATGTGGTAACGGATAGTGTCTTTGTGCGTAATGCCGACTTTGTATATTTTACTTTTTCTGTTGACCGAAAAAGTCGTCCTGTCCACAGAGGCCAATGTTCAAAGAGAAAACTCAAAATTCGTTGTCCTGAAAACTTTCTGTGGACACTTTCCTAGAGGCAGCACCTTTGACTTATACTGCACACTTCTAGATTATTCAGATCTGATAGTCTGCTTTCATAACAATTCATGTTAAGTACATGTATGCCTACTTCATCACGCAACTTACTCGTATTTTCATTTCTGTGATTATAAGCAAAAATATTTTAAATAAATGCATTCAAATTGCATTGCCATGACTTTTCACTAATTTGCTTTCATGAAAATAATTTACGCCGAGTAGAAAATCGTGTAAAAAGTTAGTTTGTCTATGTGACGTATTTACGTATATTTCAAGTAAAATATATGCAGTATCTTGTAACTCTGCTCCTCACTATGATTTCACGTTAAAATCAAACAAACAAATAACGCTGATATACATAATTTTCTATAAAATAGTCCTTATTACCCAAATCTAGTCTTTCAGGTAAAGCTTCACCTGAAAGACTAGATTTGCATAATATATACGTCACTGTGTACGTTAAGAGAACACCACAATTCCAAGTCACACAGAGTTTGTGTGCACTCGATGTGGGTCTCTGGCGTTTCGTCAGCCCACGCGAGTTGTGTGGATATAAAGGGAAAAATTGAGACGGTGTCGGGTGGAGTTCCCGGGTAGCTCAGTTGGCAGAGCGCTGGTACGTTCAACCAGAGGTCCCGGGATCGATACCCGGCCCCGGAACAATTTTTCCCTTGAAATTATTCAGTCCTTATTACCATTCAGTTAGATGGATAGTACAACAGGTCAGAAATTACTCGCTGTCTACAATCTGTGACCTAGTGCTGAGGTCATAAATTCTAAGCAAACTTTATCTCTTAAGGGAGTTCGCAGCGCCCTATACTCGAAGTGTTCAATTTCACTCAATTCATCACCCTTCTACAATAGAAATAGACCTACAAATATTATAAACAATTCTAACAATATTTTCATCAATTTTAATGACAGCTTTCTATAAGTTTATTGAAATTATGTGAGATATAACCGTTTGATTAAACATTGTAGATTAAAAAGATAATTATTCAGTTGCTATTTTTCTTTCAGAATATTAGGTATATGAAGAAATCATTCATTCATTGTTTTCTGTCCAAGGACAGGTTCTTCACTGCAAACTCTGCATTCTCCAATTTGTCCTATTTTTCGCCTTCCTCTTAGTCTCCTCGTACGAGCCATGTATCTTAAGTGGTCTAACATGTGATATCACCTTCTGCCTCGAACGTTTCTCCTGCTCACCATTCCTTTCGGTGGCTCAACCAATTAATTTTTCTCTTCCTGAACAATTTCAACATCATTCTTTCTTCATTCACTTTTTTTATCACAGTTTCGTTTCTTATTTTACCTGTCCATTTCACACGCTCTATTCTTCTCCATATTCATATTTCAAATCCTTCTAGTCCTTTCTCTTCAATTCGTCGTGATATCTATATTTCTGCTCCATACAATGCCATACTCCACACAAAGCACTTCACTAGCCTCTTCCTTGGTTATTTTTCTAGAGGGTCGCAGAAGATGCTCCTTTTTCTATTAAGAGCTTCCTTTGCCATTGCTATCCTCCTTTTGACGTTCTCATAGTAGGTCATGTTACTATTTATAGTATACCCCAAGTATTCAAAATTGTCCACTTGTTCCACTGCTTCATTTACAATTCGTATGTTTACCTTCTTTAATTTTCTTCCGAAAACCATGGTCTTCGTCTTGTTTACATTTATCTTCACCCCATACTGCTCACAGCAGTCATTTAGCTGCACTAACATATCAGTATCGTCTTCTTTCTGCTAACAACGCCATATCATCAGAAAATCTTACGCACTTTATTTGTCTTCCTCCTACTATCACCCCTCCCATGTTCTAAAAACAATTATTCATTAAGTCCTCTAAGTAGATATTGAAGAGGTTAGGCGATAAATGGCATCCTTATCGTACTCCTCTTCCTATTCGACTTCCGTCCGACATTTCTTCTCCTATCCTGAGTTTCACTCGTTTCATATAAAGGTTACCGTGCACTACACCAATTTTCTTCAGGATTCCCATAAGTTTGTTCCAATCCACTCTCTCAAAGGCCTTTTCGTGTGTTAAAATTTAAGGACAATAAGTAAAGTAAATGTGATACAAATTACATGAATGTATATTTGATAAAAGCTGAGAAAATTGAATATAATTCAACGTTACAGGAATAGAGAATTTAAAACCCATTAAACAGTGCTGTCATGGTAATTTTTTTCTTGGCCATACGTCCCTCCCCTTATTTTTTCTCTTGAAATACATTTTTACTCCCCCCCTCTCTCTCAATCCCTCCAACAGCCATTTGATGGATATTTTCAAGTCAAGGAAGTAGTAAATAAATAGCTACACTAAAGGAAGTACAATTTCTCATTGCTTTACTGGCTTCTGTTAAATTTATTATAGTGATAAACAAGTAGTTTTAGTCTGCAGCCACAATCGACATAAAAATCGTTTGATACTTACCTGTACGGTATATTCTAATGCAATATTGTAGTTCCTTCAACTTGTTATAAATATTACACTCGAGAGGTTCAGGACGAAATACTAAGGAAATATACCATTTTCCTAATAATTTGTCCCTGACCTCTCACATGTTATGTTGGTATTTAGTAACAAGTAGTGGGGGAGTGTTAACCTACAATAGTTCGTTAGAATAAACGGGTAAGTATCAAACGATTTTTATGTTGAAAGTATTATTTTGTGGCTGCAAACTAAAATCACACATATACATCACACAAAAGCCAATGAAACAAACGAAAACTGCCTTCGTTCGTGTAGCTCTTCTGGAAAAATACCATTTTTATATATACTTCTGGATTCCAGCACTGTAGAAGTGTACCGTTTATGTTTACGAACACAAAAGAATATATATCAGAAACTGCAAGAAATGATCTAAGATCTGTACAGATCTCCATATAAAAATATTATAATCTCCATGTACAGAACTTAGGCACCCATACACTGTATGGCTCCATATAGGCAAAATTCTCTTCTCCATACGATTCATTAAAAGATTCTAGGTTTCCATAAAATGTATGGCCCAGTATGGCCTCGATGACAACACTGCCCTTAAATCAAGTAGACTTAAGTCAAATTCTAAATTTTTAAATTTATATTAGAGTGAGCTCATTTTATGGTGAAAGCCGTCACGTTAAAAATAGTGCTGTACAGCGTTACATGTCAAACGCATATTCAGTATTCTTTTGATAATTAAAATTCGTGGTATCCCTTGTGGAGATGTGGTCCCTCCGCATTGATTTTACCGGCTGAATGTAAAAATAAAAGACCGTACGCATATAAAATGACAGGAAAACATAACTTGTAATTATCACAACTGTCATCAGCATGCGTTGACTAATTATAAATTACGACACCTTTGAGATATGTGGCCATAAACTTCATTTCGCTTCACAGACACAAAATACTCGTACAGTTCATGGTGTTGTTTTCTTTTGTCATTATTCAAATGCTCACCGTCGCAGTTTGCGATAGGTATGAATGATTCTCCATGCATGGAAAAATTGCAGTAATCAAGATTGTAACAATGATTGCAGTGATAAAATCTTTTTACTGCGGTTAGTGACTGCGGGACTTTTGATGAAATGAGTGCAACATCAGTGCAACGAGATCAATTAACCTACAATTTGAAAGAATAATATAAATGGTTAACCAAAGGATAGTTCAAGTCTTAATTTTTGTACATTCTAAAATTGAAAGTGGAAATTAATACATATTTTCATTCTAATGAAGTGGAAATTAATTACTTCAGCACAAATATCACAAATTTCCACCATCTTCTTCAAGAAACTATGATAATTGCAGCAAATTTAATAAAATATCTTAAATATGATATGAAGCTATTAGCTACTGAACAAACTTAAGATTTGTTGTTTCCTTATACATAAATCCGTGCAAATACGCTGCCCATTAATCAGGAAAATATTTCCGTATGACTCAGCAGCGAAAATGTTTAGTTAACAGTTATTTTATTAGATGATGTTTCGAGTGTAATGAATAAAATACATATATGCACTTGCAAAGTCGAAACAATATTGGCTTACAAGTCGATGTTGTATTAAATTGAAAAAATAATATTAAATAAATTACTATCTATCTATGGCTCTTCGGCCCGTTTTCGGGCCATGGCCTCCTCAATTCTTCCTCTCCATTCTTCTCTATCCCTTGCTGCCACCTTCAAGTTCAGCAATCGCATCAAACTGGTAGTATCTTCTTGAACCATATCCTCCCATCTATTCCGTGGTCTTCCAACAGGTCTTTTTCCTCCATATTGCCCCTCTAAAGTTCTCCTTGGTATTCTTCCCTTCTCCATGCTGACTATATGTCCTGCCCATTGCAGTCTCCTGATCCGTATGAAAGTTGACAAAGCTATATCGTTGTATAATTCATGATTATATCGGACTCTCCATTTTCCTTCCTTTACCATTGGTCCAGATATCCTCCTTAGCACCTTTCTTTCGAAGTTGTCAACTGCATTCTGTGATTTTTTTTGTGAAAATCCAATTTTCACTTTCATATATAATTATACTACGGATCATTGTTTTATATAATTAAATTCGACTTCTCCAATTAGCTCCACGATACCTTATTAGAGGAATAGCCTAAGTGAATAATATGCTTTTTTAGCGACTTTAATTTGATTCTGGATTTCTTTAAAGAAATTATTCCCAAACTAAATTCAGCATGTTTTGCTGTTAGATCTATGCAAGAGATAGAAAAAATATCAATACCTTAAAAATAATATAGACTAGTTTGCATTCTTCCACTCAATATTGAGTTTTGGAATAATATTCTGGGGAAATTCTACAGATAGTAACAGTATATTACTACTAAAAAGGAGTAATTAGAATAATAGGAGGTGCCAAATTAGGGAATCGTGATCACTAAAAAAAACTACAAATAATGTCCATGGCTTGTCAGTACATTTTTCATTAATAAACTTCCTCGTATGTAATAGTGAAAACTTTGTAACTTTGTAAATAACAGTTCATGGCATTACTTCTCGTCAAAAAAATAGTTCCATTATTGTTATTATTATTATTATTATTATTATTATTATTATTATTATTATTATTATTATTATTATTATTATTTATTCTGCTGGAGTTAAGGCTACCAGGTCTGTCTTCCACACCACAGTCTATATGAGCCTTTTCAGAACGCTTTTCTCGACTTTGAAGCGAATGTCTAGTAATTGCATAACGAAACCTGAAACTAATCTCGCCAAATATTCTCCCGCTATCACCAATTCCATTGACGCTAGATAACCTCATATTTCATATAGCGTAGTTATTTACCAGATTGAAGTAAAAACAGTTAAGCTTATCTGTAGTAATTGCAGGAGTGCTGTTTCATCTTATTAATAATTTCACTAGCTAATGTGCTACTAAGATGAAACAACGAGTGCAATTTAATAAGATTATTTAACAAATAAGATTAAAATAACTTGCAAAACCGAATTATTTACGTATATGATAAGAATTGTTATAAAACACAGCAATAAGACATTATGTTCTTTGTAATGAAGTTCAAAGACAAATTGCTATCCATCGTGGCATACTTAAGTATTACTTATTGCCAACTACTCGAGCGGAAATACAAAACAACACTAGCTACTTAACCTCACAAGTAAGATAAGTTGAAATGTTACCATTAACAAAATAAAAACACCAAAGGTTTTTACAGACATTTATTTATTACTTGAAGTTACAGTTACTGAAAACGCAATTTTCAAAGTTAAATTTTCTTGGCATTTGCTGATTTTCTTTCAAAGCGTCTTATCAAGAAACACAACTGTGATTTTAAGGCGGTTCTGAAACGTTACTGGCCAATATCGCAAGTTTATCCTGTAAGTCGAATGTCCCTCGCTGTGACGTCGTGGTCTAAGGCATTCTGCCTAGGACTCGCGTTACGGAATGCGCGCTGGTTCGAGTCCTCATGGGGGAAGAAATTTTCTCAAGAAACTTCGGCCAGTGTATGGGATCGGTGTCCACCCAGCATTGTGATGCACTTCGGGAGCTACGATAGGTAGCGAAATCTGGTTTCACAAACCAGTTATAACGGCTGGGGAGCTCATCGTGCTAACCATACGATACCTCTATTCTGGTTGGATGATAGCCCACCTCTGCTTCGGCATGTGGCCGTGAGGCCAGCAGCCGGCTGGTCGGTCTTGGCCCTTCGTGGGCTATAGCGCCACGGATTATTATTATTATTATTATTATTATTATTATTATTATTATTATTATTATTATTATTATTATTATTATATAAGTAGAATAGCCTGACAAGGCATAAAAGCAATAACCTCCAATAATATTGGATAGTGAGCTCATGATAATAATGGTTTATGTGTGACAAAATAATAAAAAAATTCATCAGTTCACATGTAGTGTAAATATAATTCTCCTTGATTAGTTATTTCACGGTCGTTAATCTACTGGTTTACGTGGGTACTTTAGTATCTTATGAAACCAAAGTGCTTAACGTGGATTTAAACCAATCCGAGGGACGTAAAATTTTAGGCGGAATAGTATTTAAGGGCTTAGCTAACGCCTCAGTAAAATGTTTGGAAATATTCAACATTTTTTCCCTCCATTACTGTATCTCGTACAATAATACAAATTGGTAGGCCTATGTATAAAACACTGTCCTTCTGCTATATGAAAAAAAAATATTTTTAGGATTAAAAAAATATTATTTATATATTTTTTTTTCAAAATTCAAAATGGTGGCAGTTCACTATGCAGTGATGAAGCGTTTTCCTCATAATTCATAAACTTGTTAACTTTTTCATGTTCTCTCTCTTTTATTTTATTGCTGAAACCCAGGTTTACAATATCATGCTCTTTCAACTACATTCCTTAATAAATAATTTTTTTTTATTTTTTTGTTACAAGAAAATACTGATATTTGACGATTTTTAAAATGAATTTATTTTTTTATCAGACAATCTATCAAAGGTAGAGAAGTGATCTTGCATCATATTGTCGATATGACATGCATAAATACACACAAACAATTTCATCACAGAATGTTGTATAGTTTTTAAGTTATGTGTGAAACGCTTCATCACTGCACAGTGAACTGAATTAAAAAAAAAAAGTAGCTTAAATATTTTTTAAATATTAAAAATATTTGTTTCGTATAGCAGAAGGGCAGTGTTTTGTACGTACTAATTTTCATTATTGTCCAAGATACAGTAATCGAGGAAAAAAATATTGAATATTTCCAAAATTTTACTGCTGTAAACTGTAGGCCTATCTAATCCCTTAAGCGCGGCTTCGATTGGATAGGGAAGGTAAGACATTGGCAAAATGTATCAGATTATTACGTGTAAAATATCTCTTTAATGGCCGTATATATCGATTCATTAAGCCACCGGCGTGGTTCAGACGGTAGCGCGATTGCCTGCTGATCCGGAGCTGCGTGGGTTCGATTCCCGCTTAGGCATGATTACCTGGTTGGGTGTTTTTGAGGTTTTCCCCAACCGAAAGGCGAATTTAAGGTGATCTATGGTGAATCCTCGACCTCATCTCGCCAAATACATATCATCAATTCCTTCGACTCTAAATAACACAATACTCTATACAGCGTCGATAAACAAAATCGATAAACAAAATATGATTGAGACTTGATGCAATGCCAACAGTACTGGACTCAAATAGAGATGATGTATCGCATGTTAGTGATAAATAGTGTATACAGCTCCTAAATCATGCGGTGTTGTTGGTCTTTGTTATTTACTCTCGGAAAATTATGGCATAGAAACACAACAACAAAAAAAAAGGTATATGAAATAGTAGTGCTAATTCTGTATGCAGATCAGATTTATATGACCACGCTACCTTATGAATCCACCTTCCGCTAATTGACTCAATATATTATTTAAGTCACTTTTATCTACAATAGCTATTCGGTATCCATTCGGTGCCTCTATGCTAGAGCACGCACTTTCATTACTCTTATTTGAGTTCCGATCCCAGTTGTTCACAGATTGTTACGATGGGTAAGATGCGATGATGCGTGTTTATCTTGGGATTCTCCGGTTTCCCTCATTCGCCCTTTCGTAGAAAAAAATCCACGGACATATACCGCAGGATCATGCAAACGGGGCAAATCAAGTGACAATTACTTAACGGGACAATTGCCTTTAATTTATTTTAAGCAGTTGTATAATATTACGTAGAAGTCCAATTCCGAACAGCAAAATATATTTTCAGGAAAGAGCTAAGACTGGCCCGCCACTAGCATTTACAGAAAGGCTATCAGAAACGAGTGGGGGAAATCGGGATGCGATGTAACCATTCGGACGGACAGTAGCTTTACTATGCTGTATAGAATAGAATAGAATAGAATAGAATAAAATAGAATAGGATATTTTATTTTCGCTGGCAGAGTTAAGGCCATATGGCCTTCTCTTCCAATCAACCAGCCTTAATCAATACAATAGGTAAAAGGTAAAGTAAAAGGTATCCCCGTAACATGCCATGAAGGCACTTGGGCGCATGGAGGTAGAGCCCCATGCTTTCCATGACCTCGGCACTAGAATGAGGTGGTGTGGTCGGCACCACGCTCTGACCGCCTTTTACCCCCGGGAAAGACCCGGTACTCAATTTTATAGAAGGCTGAGTGAACCTTGGGGCCGTTCTGAAAGTTTGGCAACGAGAAAAAATCCTGTCACTACCTGGGATCGAACCCCGGACAATCAATACAATAGTGACATACATATTTTTAAATTATGAATATTTACAATATATTAAAGGTTCTCCAACAATATTCTTCAGTTTATATTTACCGACTAATACATGTTTATTTAATTTGAGATAATGCCTACTGTATACGAAAAAAGTAATAATTTATGAGCTAATATAAGTTAATTCAATTCAATCTATATGCAATATGTAAAGAATTATAATTAAGTTCAGATAGCTAGTTGGTTAAATTATGAGAATTAATTTAACAGTAGTTTACTAGGACTATGTTATAGGGAGCAAAATATTAATCTAAACTAGGCCTATATTGATATAATGACAATAGATAATATTAATGTAATGAAATTTTGTCACTAGAGGTTTTGTAATTTTAAAGAAATTATGGTAATAATAAGAAAGAACAGATGTTAGTGTCATTATAAGTAACAAATATTAATCAGTAATTAATCTGTTAAACAAGAATTTCTGTAATTTTGACTTAAATTAAGTTTCTGTCCAACAGCCCCTTACATCACTCGGAAGCGAGTTCCAATTTCTAGCAACTGAAACTGTGTAGGATGAAGAATATAAAGATGTCTTGTGGTAGGGTATAATGAGTAAATTGTTGTGATGAGACCTGGTACTTAGCTGATGATATGCGGATAAATTTAAAAAACGAGAAATTATGTAGGTTGGGATATAGGTGCGCAGAATTTGAAATAAGAGAATAAGAGAATGCGGTGCTCGTCGATAGCTTAGTCTTAACTAAGAGTTTGGAAAGACGGGGAAACATGATCGTACTACTCGGGACAGCTATCTTTACCGGCGGCTTGTTTCTAAACCAAGTCGACTGCGCTGCGATATTGGGAGTACACTCAACAGCAAATTGATGCAACCAGTTGCCGCTCTGTCACTGTGCGGAAAGGAAGTTACTTCGGAAGTATTCTATACATAGTTATAGCATTATGTGTAATTTTGAAACATAGAAACTCCGCCTACGAAGTTATCGCGGGAAAAAATACGTTTGCATAGTAGAAATATAAATATATTAGGGTTACCAGACGTCCGGATTTTGCGGGACATGGCCTACTTTTAGGAGTGTGCCTTACTCCGGCCAGGCATTGTAGAAAACCAGAAATTGTCCTGCTTTTCTTTCTCACCAATTCTCAGTGGATCAAAGAAAGAATTCGTATTTATCTGGGGTTCATTAGAGAAATTATGTTTGTAAAATTTAATCCAAGACAACTATGGTGTATTGATTTTCACAAGTATTTACTGAATTAAAAAAAAAAAAAACATTTCTTTCTCAAACAAGTTGGGTTATCAGAGAAGTATTAACAATCAGAAAATTAAACAAAGTAAAAGCTTATTTACAATCTGTATAATTTAGTTACTTAATTCAATTCATTAAAATATTGTTTTTTTTTCTGATAAAATGCCTTTCTTTTAAATTTTTTCATCTGGTAACTCTAAATATATAATGTATTCAAGTTCTACAAAGACTAAAAAGTGGTGGTCTAGCTATTCCTCTGTAAGTGCTGTGGAAAAAGCAGCGAAAGCAGTCGAAAAGAGGGAAAAGAATGCGAGCGCGCACACAAATTGTAACAGCCGACAAAAATCGGAAACGACAAAAGAAATGCAAACCTGGTGTGTTTGATAAGTGTGTCTTCCGTAAAACATTTTTAGAATATCATACAGAGTGTAAGGAAATCTCAACAGAGAAAAAAATATTATTCTCTGCCACGATTATATCTTCGATATAAGTTCACGCTCCGAGTTATTCATACATGTATCGGGTAGATACTGCATCTTTGCAGGTTGTGTACATTCTCTCTCTCTTCCCCTTCTCTCGCCGTTCCCGCCTAACACGCATATAAACATGACAGTGGCGCCCTCAGAGATCAGCGGTATTCCTATTTGTCCCGCACTTATTATGTACTACTGTACACGTTGTAGCCTGCTGATCGGATTTGCATTTAGGTTACTTAATATAGCATCGTAGTATTGGTGTTGAACAGTAAGCTCGCATCTCAAAATATTAACAAAATGAGATATCTATTAAAGAATTCTTCCCTGAACCTTCTGCAAACACATCTTAAGTCAAGGCATGGATACAAAAGAAGAGATTTCAATATCATCTTATGTCAGACATTTGTTCGTTATTAATATATTAAAATGTTTTGTCGCTCTCCTGTAAAATTGATTTTCTTTTACATACGCGGTTCCTGTTCAACACATTGAATATGTTTACGTAGAACTTCGTGTGGGTGCGATCGCCTATCGAGAGATGCATAGCATTACTATGCTGCATTTCTTCACGTAGAACTAGTTTGTCTGGTGCGAGAGATGAAAGTAGGAGAATATAAGGAGAAGAAGAAGAATAGAATGATAACAGTAAGAACAAGAAGAACAAGGGGAATACATTGACAGCAAGACAAAGGCAAGGAGAACAAGGAGAATGAAAATGCAATGAGAACAAGGGAATATAAGGATATTAAGGGAGGGAGTTGCATTTTTATGTGACAAGACGCAATTCTACGTCACATGAGTATTGCAAACTTCCAGGATTCTTTTGTAGCTTCGCTATAGTCCGCGATACATGCAATGGAGGGGGGAAGGAACTGGCCATCCTACCTCATTATCTCCTGACTTAAGTTGTCTTATGAGTGATGGCTTATTGGTGTCATTTATGAGGTTCCAACTGTCTTCGCACAGTTGACTAAACAGTAACGACAGTTTAAACTCATTTGATCCCATGACTTTGAAGAATTTCATATAATTTGCGAAATACTTTCACAGAAATGTCGAACTAGTTCATTTACTTTCATCTCGAAGTTTACTTCTATTCGAAAAAACTTCGCGAACTACCCATTCATATTTCACAGCATAGATCTTATACATGGATTCTTCCGTCTCCATTATTATTATACAATCAATTGAGGAGATCATTTTCAGAACGACTCTTGTCCATTTCCATAACTTTGTGAGAAATCACAAAAAAACGTTTTTATGTCTAAAATTTCTTACCAGCTAGGCAACATACATTATAAAACCAAAGAGTTTGGGTGCATTTAGATTCAAATAGGTGCATCAGAGTATTTTATTCCAAAGCTGGAACTAGTAATTTATCGCAATTTTGCTTTGGACAAGAGTCAGTTTGATTTCAATAGTCACTTTTAATGTACGGTTTTAGTGGTTTAGACGGCGTTGTGAAGCCAAATCACGGCAGTCGTGTGTAGAGTTATATTTGAAAAATGCATGAATACAAAAAAGCTCATTTTCGTTATCAGGTGGACAAGAGACGTTTTGAAAATGAGCTTCTCAATGCATCTTTTCAGAGCTTCATTAGTCGTCGAATAGATTTACTACCTTTGTAACTACGAGGTAATTATTGAAATTTTTCAATATTCTGTTGGGGCTCATTATGTGATTTAGCCAGATTTTTCAATATTTGTTTGTTTGTTTCTTTTTGAAAGAACATTTTCCATTTTAATTATTCTCTTATTTTAAAATTTGTTTTATAATATAAGAGTACACAACGCAAGAAGCCTCAGCAATTTTATTTCTGCCACTTCTATTTGTTTCTTTTTTTGAGCTGTCAGAGTCCATATTTCGGAACCGTATACTTACGAAAGGAGTGTCATTAATTTATGAAAATTTAATGTTATATCTCTTTTTACTTTCTTTAGTAGACTATGATTAATTATTCTGATTAACTAGTGATACCTGTACAATGTTAACATTTTAATTTTGTGATTATAAGGAATCCCCCTTTATGCGTACACCAGAAATTGAAAATTGATCAACCTACTAAAGCATATTCTCTTAGTTGAGAAGAGAATGCACTATCCACTGATATTACGAGAGTACAGGAGAAAAGCAATTGTAGCAGCCTACATGAAAGCATTTCTTAACTGTACAAATGTCATATTTAAAAGTCAACCTCAATTAATTTTAAACTAACTACACAATTTTTTACAAACTATAACTTGTAATAACATGTTATTGAAGTTGACAAGTAGAGGATATGTTTTTGAGTATGGTTACTTCTTCAATATTATTCTACAGTATAACAATTATATTTTAACTACATCCTTTGCTCCAGAACTTCATTTCTACAGTGTACATTGGAAGTGACAATAAAAGTAAACTAGTTTATTGAAGCGATGCAATTGTATCGTAAACTATGTGACAGTTATAGTTTGTTTCATTTCTTGAGGTTTAATAGTTCCCATTAGTACCAAATGTGACACATGAAATCTGTGTCCTCTTGCGAAAAAACCATATAGGCCTACATATAATTCCTATTGGAACTGCAATATTAATTGTAGTGGCTGATAAATATCCTCGTGCACCAACATTCCTCGGCTGTGGTACATTTTATTAGCGTCCTTACAAGCTGTACAAAAATTATTCGGCATTTATTCTTCTATTTTTAACATTTTTTAACGTTCGAATAATATATATATATATATATATATATATACATTTATTTATAAGTAAATTTAATTACCAGTACACCTAAATTATTCTTAAGTAATTTACGAACACTATATAATAATATTAAAGATTTCAAACCCTGTACATGCAAACTAAAAACTTAAGGTGGACGTGAACATAGAAGCAAAACAGCACACTTCCAAAAATATGTTGAAATGGTATTCAAATGAAATAACTAAGAGGAAAAAAAGAAAATAATGGAAAATAAACGTTCATATACTAGTCAATAAATGAAGATCTCCCCGAAAGAAGGATGTAACATCAAATTAATGAAATATGTGACTTGGGTGGAAAGAGTAATTTGAGAGCATACACTTATAAAGCTAAATTATTGTATCCTATAGCTGGATAAACTTGTATCCTTGATTATGCAAATGGTTCTACCAGTGAATAGAGGCGTAATGAAATATTCCCCTGAAATTACTTTCCTTTCTCCAGAAACGTGTATAATAGATCTGTTGGTTACACCCTTATTCCGTGGAGGTCTTCAAATATGTCTACAGTAATAGATATTAATGGCTGACAAAAGAGCAGCTTATAAATCATAACATCTTGTCGACGAATGCTTACATAAAATGAGTACATACATACATACATACATACATACATACATACATACATACATACATACATACATACATACATACATACATACATACATACATACATACATACATACATACATACATACATACATACATACATTATACGAGTATACTGCTATTGTAATATAATAATACAATAAATTTAAACTACTACACGAGCTATGAAAAGGGACTATCTTTCATCATCGGCATTTTCAACCAAGCAGCCCGTAAAATCACGAAGCATAAGCTGATTACAAAGCGAATTTTCTTTTCAGGGGTATATAAGTGCACAGACTATAGCCTGTGTGTATATAGTTAGTTGTATAGATATGAATCCTACAATCATAATGGCAATTGGAGTTATTATATAAATTGAATGAAATTGAGCAAAAGATGGATCATCATCGCAAAGAAATTGCCATCCAAGTACACACAGGGTATCGTCTTAATTTGAATACTTTTAAAGTCAGACTGTGCTGAACATAAGAAATATCTTGCTTGCGTTAAAGTAAGCTGTACAACTGCTGAAGGACTGAATGACCGATGAAAAACATCCGAGAAAACAAACAGATTAACAGTAATAATAATAACCTTCTTCTCAACGTAATATAGGCCTACCTATTAATATAGTAGTTATAATTTATTGTTAAATAATGTAAATGGGTGAATTTACTCAAACTTTTCGATCAGCTTATCACTTCACTTCGTATATTTTAATAACAATCAGGAAAATCATTTCATGCTAATAACAAATTATGTATTAATAGTATTTTAATAAGAAAATTCTCCTAAAATGTATATTGGACCTAAGTAGTTCAGTCGGTCCCCTGAAATTCATCACGGATGCACAGTGCTCACTGTGCGTTTATTATAAGGCAGTGTAAGCATAAAGGACATGGGAGGGAGTTTTTAGAGTTCCGTCCCACTTCCCCGTTGTGCCTAAGGGTTGCTCTACAATCTGTGATAGAGTGACGAAAGTTAAAAAATAATAATTTCCAGAACGTTTTAAAAATTCATGAAGCGTACATATCTTATTAAGTTGTGTGTAAAATTGATATTATGGGAGAAAGAGCGTATTAATTTTATATTTGTCCGACAGATTTGCTTGCCCATATACTTCCTTTACGTAAGAAGGAATCTCAAAATTTCGTCTCCTTATATTCTGTAGATAGGGTACAATTTTTAATTATAATAACAAGTGGTAATTAATCATATTTTATTTTAAAGTCTTGCTGTTTTGCAATATAAATTGCATTTTTAAAGATAGCTGATCGTGAAGTTTATCTGTGATCTGTCAAATAAGTTATAGTTGTCAGTTGGGTTTCACTTGAAGCTTGCCATAATTTTGTCTTCGTATGTGACGGAGATTTAGTAGAATAATAGTGGGGAATTGAGAGTACCTCGATAAAAATAACCCAATACCATCTTTACCTACCACCATGTTCATTATCCTAGCTGGGATTTGAGTCCCGGTTTACAGAATGGAAAATTGATTGATACGAAATTGGACTGAGTATGCTCCTGTATTCAATCAAAGGGAGCCTTGTAATGAAATCAAAGTTCAGTCCTCTGTAAAGTGATAGCACTGTCATGTTTCAGTACATGTAAACCAGTGCGCAAGTAACACACAGATATAAAACAAGTTTAGTGTAATAAACAGACCACGGAACTTCATGCACTAAAATACCTGAAAATATACTTGCAACTATGCAGTAAAAGCTGTTGACATATACGCTAAAAATTGAAATATATGCAGTAAAAATACATTTTACACGTTTAATAATACAATTTAAATGAACGTAATTTAAAGCAATACGTTTTAAGAAGCCATATTGCACAGAAGACGATTTTTCCATCAGTAGAAAAATATTTGTCATCACAAACCCAGTTCCTCAATAAATCCTTTCTGCTACTTTTATCTTTCGGTATATCGGCGGTTGTTGTAAACAGATCGATCATGTATTAGTTCTTCGCTTGGTTCTGCAGTAAAACTTGTTGAAATGAAAATTTACACGCCACGATACTTCATTGTTACAGGCGTTAAATTACGTTCAGTTTTGTTTCTATGAAATCAGAGCGCAGTAGCAGCATTGTCTTCACAGCAGTTCCATGACCGACAACAGTACGTGACTTTATTGTCCCAGTTGTCTAAATACATTCATTTTGGTTATAACAAATCAGAGTAAAAGGTGGTAACAGTCTGAATGGCATCTAGGCGACTCGATTTTCGTCCTGGCTCTGAAAAATTAAATTACACGGCTAGTTTGTAGCTACATAAAGCAGCAACTAGCCTCATGTTAAAGTAGAAAACAGCCCAACATACACATTAGGGACAAGTAGGTCTGTCCATTGTCGTCGAAGCAATTTCATATCCTCAACAGTAATTCGCTCTGAAGCCAACTTCACACACAGTAATCCAATGAAGTAAGGTCAGGTGACTTCGGTGGCCAAGTAATGATTGCACCGCGACCGATCCAATGCTCAGGATACATTTCATTGATCCTACTACAACCTAATGTCGTTTTGGTCCCCATTTCAGTGCTGATGAAGGACAAGAGACTGACGCCTGTAATTTCCAAACAGCTGTACGTGAGATACTGTTAAGAACAGGGCATATGTTCATAATAAAAAAAAAAATAAGTAATTTAGGAGTTGGGTGGAAAAACGATCCGAGACCAAAAATTATTGAGAAAAACTGGTTTGAAAAATGAAGTTGTTTACCCTTGATAAGACAATACTTTTATATTTTAGGGAAGGATTATGACCTAATTGGTGCAAAACACAACAGTAAACTCAACATAACCTCACAGCTACAGACGAAAACATAACACAGCAGACCAAAAGCGCCAATATGTCAGCTGAGTCCCAGGTTTTCAAGCACACCTGCGAAACAAAATGTCCATAATTTAAAATACATTCAAAGAAATCAAAGACCATAATATTCAGAATAAAATGGCGATCAAAGTAAACAATTTTACGCAGAAACGATCAGAGCCAGCTCGGGTCTTTTTCTTTGTTACTTCTCAATTATTGGTTTTATTTCTCACATATTTTTTATTTTCTATTTCTTTTTTGAAAATTATTATTATTATTTTTATCGGAGAGAAATTTTGAAATAAGATAATAATTCGGGCAAAATAAGGAAATAAGTTAATATATGCATTTAAATATGCAAAATAAAAATATATGTAAAAATTCAATAAAAGTTAATAAACAATACAACAGTTGTATGAACACGTGACGAAATTGCGTATTTTATTGTTAAAAATATATGGTTTTAAGTGGTTAGGTACAGCTTACAGGAGTACAATTTTGGAAATATTCAACATTTTTCCCTCCATTACTGTATCTTGTACAATAGTGAAAATTAATATGTGTAAAACACTGTCCTGTTATATGAAAAAAAATATTTTTACGATTTAAAAAAAATTATTTACATATTTTTTAATTCAATTCACTGTGCAGTAATGAAGCGTTTCCCACATAACTAAAAAACTATCCAACATTCTGTGATGAAATTTCTTGTGTGTACTAATGCATGTCATATCTACTATATGATGCAAGATCACTTCTCTCTCTTTGATTAGATTGTCTTCATTTTACAAAATGGTCAAATATCAGTATTTTCTTGTAACACAAAATAAAAAAAAATATATTATTTATTAAGGAATGTAGTTGAAAGAGCATGTTATTGTAAACATGAGTTTCAGCAATAAGATAAAAGAGGGAGAACATGAAAAAGTTAACAAGTTTATGAGTTATGAGAGAAACGCTTCAAAGTGAACTGCACATTTTGAATTTTGAAAAAAAAAAAAAAAAAATTTAATCGTAAAAATATTTTTTTTATATATATAGCAGAAGGACAGTGTTTTACACATACCAATTTTTATTGTTGTACGAGATAAAATAATGGAGAAAAAATGTTCAATATTTTCAAAAAAAAATTACTGCCGTAAGGGGTACCTAACCCCTTAAAAGGGAAAATCCTCGAAATATGCATTTATGCAAAATAAAGTTGGCTTCATTTGAACGTGAAAACCATGATTGGCAAAGATCCACTTTTACTTTTTTTCGATATGCCAAATCAATAAAACCATGCAACTGCATGAAGTTCCTCGGTCTTGTAACAAACGTCTAGTACTAGTTAGAGACTGGGGAAGGGGTTTAAGGGATGTAGTTGACGGTGCCATACAGTGGTGTATACGTTAAATGTTGCAGTCCATTGGGCGTCTAGAAGTGTTATTAATGAGAACGAGAGAACAGCCAATTGCGTGTCACGAGGATCGCTGCGTGCTTACAAAAGCCTCACCCCGCTTCAACTGAACACCAATTATTCGACCGTCAACAACGGAATCGGCACTGGGAGCCATGGCACATGTGACTCTGACTCAAACACATCAACAGGACGCCCGTTGTTTATCAGTGATACACTCTTAGTACTCGTCGACAATAACAATTCCTTCAGTACCAGTTCCACAGAGTGAAGTAGTGCGGTTTAAGGCAGAGATATATTTTCGCAAGCTGTGATTATATTTCTTGTGAATGAAAAAAGAGAGTGGAAGTAATATGTTCGTGAGAGTGAATATATCATATTTTTCTTGGACACTATTATCAAGCACTTTGTATTTCTGTTAACATTTTATTCATATTCCTTGAATAGCAATAACCTTGTGAATAAGATCATACCTTGAAGTGCTCTAGTGACAAATATACTACGTGAAGCAATAACATAGTTTGAATACAAACAGACTTTTATTGTGATTAAACTCTACAGCGCAATAATTTTTACACCTATCATCAAATCTTTGTTCTGATGGTAAACTGTGTGTAACTACACGTGACTTTTGGAAGCTGTAGTCCTTAATAGGCCTACAGACAGCTACGTGATCAGCCCTACTCCTCCCATAATTTCGTGAACCCGACATCAAGAGATAAGAAAGAATATTATCAACAATGGCGTTCGCTGCAGCTCGGATGATCCTTAAGGACAAACGACGGAAGACTTCGAAAGAGGATTTCGCTCCGAGAAACAGAAGCAAGGTAAATAATTCCTATTTTTGAATGATAACCCTGTAAATGCATTTGAATGTTTCACAGTAGTTTCCTTAGCTACTTTTGTGTAGTTGGTATTCCTGCACAAACTTTTTTTAAAGGAAGTTAGGAATGTAGATTTATACATAGTACAGTATGTGATAAAATTCTATAATAATGTTACCGTTATTATTTGTTCAGAATTTTTTATCCGGATTCCTATCAAATCGTAATATCATTATAAGAAATCGTATTAAATAGTGATTTGCTGCATGATCAAGTTACGCAACACCTGAAGAAATTAATTCGTTGTGGTTTTCCATTTGCTTATAGCAAAATAGTCAATTCAAACTTAATATCAATGTGAATTAAAAACATAAACTACTACACGACAGCTTTCTTTCAGTACATCTTTAGTCTTACTCGTTCGATATTTCAGGTTTATAATAACTTGGCTTGTAAAATATATTACGTTACCTCAAACAAAACATAACAAAATATAGCAACATAATAGTAATCTTACCTCACCACTGAACTGATTTAATTCATGCAGTTATATTTTTGTGTAGTATACAAATATAGGAGAACACTTTAAGTTCTGAGAAAATATTACTGACAATTTTTAACTCGCAGCTTTAATGCAGGTATAAGATAGTAGTATGTAACCATTTGTTGTTAATTGAGAAAAATTCGCCCCGGCGCCGATCTTTACATAGATTATTCGCATGACAGTGCATATATACTGTGGAGTCCCGGTCGCCAAGTCACTCGAATGAGTGCGCTCCTTGTGTGATGATCTAATAAATATAACATGTCAATATAATATATGTCTAACATGGAGTAAAGCCACTAAGGGAGAGAACCAAAGGAGAAAGATTCGATCCGGTGTTGTGGATTCAACTTCGGCGTAGCTCAGTGGGTAGAACTGGGGGGTCCCAGGTTCGATCCTCGGCGTCAGAGCGAATTTTTCTCCATTAAGAACAAATGGTAACCATAACAGATAATTCTGTATGACCAAAAAAAATTAATCTTTACATAGTAGTACGTAAGATATTTTTGATATTATCTGTCTGTCCGTCTGTTTGTCTGTTTGCATGTCTACTGCTTGTATGTAGGTATGTATGTACGTATAGCTGTGAAATAGTCTCGAGAGGAACTATATGGCCATTTGAAATCCTGTTAGTATTGATCATAACCCTTGAGTGCATCATATTGAGTTTGCATTCAAATTTCTCTTAAATTAAATTTCCTAAAAAATTTACTCCATTGATTCTAAGTAAATCTAGGTCATTAATATTAAACAAAATTTTCACTAATACTCTAGAAGTAATACGTCCTACATAAATTATGAAGGAACAAATTTGTTACATTAAAAACTTTCGAAAATGCAAATATTTTCAAGTGATTGTATATAGAGAGAAAGTGAAATAATCGTGCAGATTGAAAGAGACGATAGGGTACACGTAAATGAATAAAACACGTATATTATATTTTGTGATTAAATGCACGGTTAATTAGAAAATTAAGTTTGAAGTTTCAGCAGTCTGGTAACATCGTAACTAAAAAACTGGGCGCAGAACCGAATACTCCCGCGGTCATAAAAACAGCCCTGAATCCTCCCGAACACTAAAGGATTCGTAAGAGTCATAGCCCTGAATCCTCCCGAACACTAAAACGTTCTTAAGGGGCATAGCGCTTAATCCTCCGAGACAATACAGGTATTAGATATTAATTCCTAACAACACACGTATTTTCTGTTAACATAAAACGAAAATGAATGAAATTCGACTATCTAAATTGTCATTAGTGTTTCTCAGGGTCCCACCGCCAGAAGGCGAACTGGTTCACACATGTTTCCACATTCATGTTTCATTATTTTTTTACATGTTCGTCATCAGTATCATGATTTTTCATACAGTTTTTCTTCTGTTTCACGAACTTCCACATTTAACTTTGTATGAGACGAATTTTACATATTCCATTCTTCAAACTTTTCCAGCTTTGAAGAAGTATTCTACTTGCTGTAATATGAAACGGTAGTGTGGACATATTCTTTCTTTCTTTCTTTCTTTCTTTCTTTCTTTCTTTCTTTCTTTCTTTCTTTCTTTCTTTCTTTCTTTCTTCCTTTTTAATAATCAATTGCTATTTTGGTATCCAGCTGGATTTGCTTCAGTACTTCAAGAAATCTGTACATTTCTGAATTGCATGCATAAAATTGGCTATTGTTCTTACTGTGGAAACTTTAGCAAGCGTTGGCAGTTCTCTGTGTACTGCAACTCAATTCTTCCCTCACGGAAGGAGGAAAAAGTGCGTTTTCATCGACGTACGTTTAAATTATGCTAAACAGTCACAAAACATTTGTAGTTTTGGTGAGTGAAGTTTCATTGACATGAAGTCCTCGACGAAATAGTCACCAACCGTATCAGGATCCAACATTGGGAAACCAAATATGTAGGCTAAAAATTGTCCTACTTAATTTCTGGAGTGGTAATCGCATGCAAGTCTCCAAATTTGTATTTTTCGTCACCAGCTTTATGTTAAATGAAATTTACATCCTTGGCTTTTATCGACAGTCCACACTTCACTTCCAGCATTCATTATACTTTCTTCAAAGTCAGAAAAAATTGTTGGCGAATAGAATTTCAGCCCGGGTTTATAACATTCATCAAGAACTGTTGAAAATACATTCTCGTATGATGAAGTTTTTTTGTCTTTCAAGAGGGGGGAAAAAACATAGGAATGTAATGTCTGTTAACGAGCTCATGAATTGTAAATAGCTGACCAAAAAAAAAAAAAAAAAACTTAGTGCAACACTCCGCCCGAAACTGAGGTTAGGGTAGGGTACCATGAAGGTCCAGAAGGATTGAGGGCTGTTACTTGGTCGCTACCTGACCGGTGCGGGAGGATTCGGGGCTACTACCTGCTTGGGCGGGGACAGGTGAATGCGGCCCGTGGTCAGTTTTATACGTGAGTTACGTCCCTATATTTTTTGAGCCATGCAACAGTTGCGGCCCTATATTTTTTGGGTCATGTATCAGTTGCGTCCCTATATTTTTTGGGTCATACATCAGTTACGTCCCTATATTTTTTGGGTCATGTACCAGTTGCGTCCCTATATTTTTGGGTCATATATCAGTTGCGTCCCTATATTTTTTGGGTCATTTATCAGTTGCGTCTCTATTTTTTTGGGTCATACATCAGTTGCATCCCTATATTTTTGGGTCATACATCAGTTGCGTCCCTATATTTTTTGGGTCATACCTCAGTTGCGTTCCTATATTTTTGGGTCATACATCAGTTGAATCCCTACATTTTTTGGGTCATACATCAGTTGCGTCCCTATATTTTTTTGGTCATGTACCAGTTGCGTCACTATATTTTTGGGTCATATATCAGTTGCGTCCCTATATTTTTTGGATCATACGTCATTGTATCCTTTCCCATTTTACAAACTTAGGACTGGCTGTAACATCACAGGTAGGTTAAAAATGTTGTTTGTGTCATCTTCACCATACAATGTTGGTAGTGTCATTTTTCATCACAAAATTTATACAAATTCATGAAGTGCATTTTCACCATAAAATTACAGTCGTATTGATTGAAACCTAAATGCCAGATTCTGGATGAAATCCAATCTTGTGATATCACCTTGCTGCAAATCAATCATGCTTTTACGAATAAAATCTTCTCTCTTCCTCCTTGCCTGTTTAAATGGCAGAGCTCTATCAGTACGTAGTTTTAAGTATGTTTCGCTTTGTATTTCTTTCAAAACTTCTATAAAACGGTAAATATTTGGGTGAGCAGTATAAAATAATAGACTATTAAGTTTTGAATGAAAAGACTCACAGCCATTAGTCGTTATTGTTATTGCTGCACTTCTGCCCATACTGTGTTGGTTAACACGATCTGATTTGTTGTGTTCTTGATTGCTTTCAATGATTTCATTTTTAACATTTAACTTTATGAAACATTTACAAGATTTCATGCAGCATGCCTAACCCGAAATATTGTTTTGTAAATCCTTGTGATGTCTAAATTTGAATCCCTCTTTCACAAATAAAGGTCTCACTTGTCATTGACTCCATGCCTCATGTATAACTCTTACGTGTTTCCAATTTAAACTTTACGTTGCACATGACGTAGTAGAAAGCGTTCTATACAGTGCTTGGTTTTGTCTTGTCGCAGAACGCGTCCTATACAGTGCTTGGTTCTGTTTTGTCTTGTCTTATCGCAGAACGCGCCCTTGGACTATATTATTTTTAAAAGTTTAACATAACATCCTAAGCCGGCAGGTAGCTGTGGACGTAACTGAAGTATAAATTTTAAAAAATCCGGACTCAACTGACGTATTAATTTTTCGTCAACATATTTACGGGGATGCAACTGACACCTCCCCTGCCTGGACACCTGAAGTACGGGAGGATTCCGTCCTGCGCCCAGAAACTATACTCATATATAGACGTAAGAGGTCAACGAACTCAGTGAGTCTCCGTACGTAAGCTGCCAAGACGTTGCCACGCGTTCGCTTCGTGCAATGGTTTGAATTTAGGAATTTTTAAAATTAAATTTACACTAAAACCGTGCACGCTATTGAAGTACGCCAGAGTGATAAATTATTCTTTGTTAGATTTCCTATCGATATAGACAAAAATCACGACCCTACTCGCAATGCTTACCGTCGAATAAGAGATTGTTAAACATTTGGGAAAAAATATTTTGTCTGAAAAAAAATGTATAACTTTCCACCAACATGATAATGCAGTTTTTGTTAGACTACATACAACATGAACTATTCACTCTCGAAATAAGCAAGACTATTTCACTTCCACCCTGTATAGGTGCCATTTGATTGTCTACAACTCTACGATAAAACCTTTTAAACAAGTTTCGGAATGAGATATATTGTAATTCAGTATACATGAATACACGATTATTAGTTTTATTTGCTGTAGTCTACTTAAATTAGTTTATGGTTTCTATTGTGTGTATTTATACGATGTGCTATAGAGAAAGAATACACCGTCACATGCCGTGAGTATAAATGTATTCAAAGTTTTAATAAACAGCATTATTCGTACTTCGCGGTAATTTTTTGTTATAGTACAGAAACCATCTCTGAGAATTTACAAAGTTTTAGAAATATAAAATTAGCATAAATATTTATGTCACAATATTAAGCCCAAGATTTTTGTTTCACACAGCAATTTACGCATTAATATCATTTTAATACACGATAAATTTCTCAAACTGTGCAAGGTCAATAGGCCTAACACCATCATCTTTTGGAAATTTGAGAATGCTTGTATACCTCTTTCAAAAGCTCACAAGATGAAAAATAGAAGTGGATTCGTAATTCCAAATTTTAAATACATAATATAATAATGTACAGTTATTAATTATTGCTTAGTCATTGCATTAGTCGAGCATGTGAGAGTAGACTAAAAAAATTTCTAGTAGCACCCCCATATGAATAATAATAGCAAAATTCCATTTTTAAATGAATACTGTACCTCAACAAATAGTAATTTCCTTTAATGACGATACCAGACTAATTAAAATAATTAAACACTTCGATAATTGCCTAGAAAACAAAACAGTAATATTTTCGAAGCTTTTGCAATAAAGTTAAAATTTTCAGTTGGCTGCATTGTACTCTACTGAGAAGAAAGTACTTATTTTTTAATACGGTGCCTCATGTAACAGCGTTGGGTATCAAATTTGCCATTTATAGACTGATAGCATCCCATCATCCGCAGTGAAAAATGAAACGCTTCTCTTATGTTAAGGCATATATTTCAGTAGATCCATGTGCAGTTACATTGATTTGCTAAGTTCAGAGTATTTAAGACATAAATCAATGTAAATACACATGGATCTACAGGAATGTATTCTTTAATATAAGAGATATGTCTCACTTTTCATTGCGGATAAAAGTAGAATGCTATCATTTGTAAATAGTAAATTTAATACCCTACTCAGTGACGGCAGGCATTGCAGGAATTTAACCGTATTTAAAAAAAATTGTAAACATTTTTTACTTTGTAGTGGTTATTATTAAAATTTTTTACATTATATACATTATCTGCATTTTAAATTTTGTGTACTCTTATTATAATAATAATTGTTATTTATTATTATTATTATTATGTTACGGTATATTTCTTAATATTATAGGCTACTATGTTCAAATAAATATATTAATGAATATCATTATAACATCTATGAAACGTAATTCTTTCATAGTTACCCAGTTTTTTACAGACAAGTTAAATTTCATATTGTGTCGGCTTCATTTTATTACAAGGACAGTATTAGGCGGTAGGTCTCTCTATAATAAAGATAGCATTTAATTCGAACGTGCAGCAGCACCAAGCACAGGGATTATATTGAAGAAGAGATAGGAGGACTGCGCCTTATGTCTATGTAGATTTTGTTACTCTGACAGTGAAAAATTACAGAAGGGAAAACGATTATGGATAAAAAGAATACTCAAATCTAAATATGTCATTTTTTTAAGTTCAACGGGGGTGGGGGGGGTTCAAACACGGAACCCTCCCCCTTTGCTACACCTCTGCTCAGTAGAGTACAATGCATCCAACTGAAATTTAAACTTCATTGTAAAAGCTTCGAAAATGTTACTGTTTTGTTTCTCTTCAAAACTGTACAGTCGTTCACTTACTTAGCTTTAAATGTTTAGGGGAGAGTCGGGTAGTATCAGACATCGGGTAGTATCGGACAGTGCGTTTTTTTCATCTACCACCATATGGTAGTACCACAGTCTACTATATACAGTCACGAAGCTTGAGTTTTGAGGGTGCTAGAAACAATAGACTCTGACGGTACTATTTTGCATTGCCTGTAATGAGGCGATATTAGCGATCCTAGTGGTGATCAACTATCTAATGTTTGCATATTTACTACGTATTGAGCTTCGCGACTGTATATACTAGACTGTGGTAGTACCTGAATGACATGGTTACGTTTCTCTATGCGACATCACAGAAACGTAACCTTGTCAATCATGTACTATCATAGTGTGGTAGATGAAAGAAACTCACTGTCCGATATTACCCGATGTCCGATACTACCCGGTTCTCCCCTAATTACTTACTAATTATTATTAGACTTTGATATCGTGTACATTTTTCAATTACACCTTTTATGATTTGTGTCTGTACTTGTATTTTATTTTATTTTGTATTTTGTAATTGTATTTTCATTTATTTTTCATATGCATTTCTTTTCTCTGCATCTATTTTTTCTATTTTTAATTCCTGATGGTGTGGCATAGAAGGCATAATGGCCTAAAGTCTACCAGATTGAAGATATAAGCAATGAATAAATTCTCCACATTAATTAACTATTTTTGCATCCGGATGAATTGCTCTTTCTTTAAATAAGTGAACACTTACATGAGACAAACTTAAGCACTACGTCCTTAATAGGTTCTACCGATTTGTTATCACGGGATGTAAAGAATTTGTTACGACGCTTCAGTTTAGAATAATAAGTTTCAATAATTATTAGTAACGTATGTTATCGTAAGTTTCTCGCGTGTTCTGGATCGCTCAAAATAAATCAAGACTTCAGTGTTTCACGAACTGACATTTCGATCGCTGGAGTTTTTCGGCTGCTTTCCAAGTAAAACAAAGCATACGTGAAATATCCAATAACCGCCTTTTTGGTGTAGCGTGCATCCCTTTAACAATTTTTGTATGTTAGAGATCAGATATAATGCTAGTTCTCACTATTACAATAAGAAAAAATTGGTTTTTACGTATAAATGCATTAATAATGTACGAATCAACTTGATGTTAGAATGTTATGATTTGTACCTTTTTAACAAAATGGCTGATATATTTTACTGAAATATATGTGCAGTAGGGCTTGTCGAAAAGAAAATTCAAAACGTAAGGATGTACAAACCCAAAAACAAAAATTCAGGTGACCCAAATTTTGTTTCTGAGTCTGTACAAAATTTGTCTTGTAGTGTCTACTAGAAGCAGTCAGAAAACAAGGTCTCTAATTATTACTTTTTTCACAAAGCCGCAGGAGGTCTAAAGATTAGTGCATAAAGTAACATTTTTATTTATATTCTCATTTTCCTAATTCTTCAGTGCGTGGCCAATGGGGTTTAAGTTACTTTTTTATTGCAATTATTAGTTTCTTGTAAGTTACTTTCATTTTGTATTACGAACTTGTGTTAGGGTGGAATACTAATCTCAATACAGTAAATTCATCAATTTGTCTTAAGTCTCATTTTCTAACATTTCGTCTGTATTAACTGCTTATATCAACATATTATGCTCTTGGACTTGTACTTTGTTTCCTATCTATGAGATATGAGTGAAAACATAATAATCTAATTTGTCTAGTAGCATTTTATGATTCATACAGTCAAATGCTGTGGATAAATTACAGAAAATCCTCCAACTTGTAATTTTTATTAACTGCCTCCAGAATTTTGTCAGTTAAACTAGATGTTGCATTTTCCATGCCTTTATTTTTCCTAAATCCAAAATTTCAACTATAGAAGAAAGATACCAGGGACAGTGGAGTACCAGTATGCTAGCAGACTACTGTTGGACTTTAGCTCGTGAGGTATCTGATGCTCAGTATAAAAGAGAATGCAGAAAAGAAAGCTGTAATCGGCTGAACAGTGAGTATTTAACATTATTGTCATTATATAAAGCAGTATTTTGAATACATATCAATTCGAAAATTTCTCAAAAACCATAACTAACAACTGTTTTTAATTTTCATATTCGCATTCAGGAGGTTCAAGTTAACTTAGAAAATATGTATCACATGCCCAGCGCAAAAAAAAGGTAAAATTTTTTACACTGAGTAACAGAAAACCACAATTTAAGTCACACAGAGCTTGGTGTGCAGGTGCACTCAATGCTGGGACCTGACGATCTGTCAACCCACTTGAGGTAAGGGTATATAAGGGAAAATTGATCCATGGTCTGGTATATTTCCTGGTTAGCTCAGTTGGTAGAGCTTGGCGCTCTTAGCCAAAGAGGTTCCGGGTTCGATATCCGGCCCTGAAACAATTTCTCCCTTGAAATTATTCAAATCAGCTTTAAATGGGGGCTATACCTGAAAGAAAAAAACAGATTTGTATAACATAAATACAGTCTGTTATTACTTATTCAACGACAGTACAGAGTTGATTCAGTGTCAGTTATGTTATGAGATTTGATACGATGACAACAAGGACTATAATATTGGCGATAATGATGACGATGACAATGTCGTTGTGGCCTTTGTAACGACAATGTGGTTATGATAATGAAAATATGTCAGTGATAACGAAGATGTGGCTGTGATTACAACGATATGGTTGTGGCTGTAATTGTCGTTATGACAATGTTGTTAACAGTTATGTTACTATGATAACGAAGGTGTAGCTGTAATATTGACGACTTAGCCGTAATAGCGGTGATACCAAAGAGGTGATTTAGTAACAAAATGTGATTGTCATAACCAGACAGCGGATCCTCGGTCTCTACACAGCGACAAGATGTCACGTTCCTTGGCGTATGAAGAAAGCATAGAAATGAGTCCAGTGACCTCCATGTAACTGACGTACACCTACCGTTCAATATCGAGATCGAAAATCCTCTGTCTGGTCATAACAACGATGTGTCTGTTACAACGACAAAGTATCTGTGAAAAGGATGGTAAGGCTGTGGTAACAAAAATGTGGCTGTGAAAACAATGTGGATATGACGACGATGAGGTTATAATAACGAAAATGTGGCTGGGATAACGACGATCCGGCTTTGATAACGATAATGCGGCAGTGACAACTATGATGTGTCCATGATAACGATGATGTACTATAATAAAATGCACTTTGATTACCATAATGTACTATGATAACGATGATGTAATATGATAATGAAGATGTGGCTATGATAACGGCGATGTATTCGTAGTAACGATAATTGCTCTGCTAATGAATATAAGCTGTAATAACGAAGATATGACTGTGATAATGACGATGTATTAGTAATAACGATAACGTTCTCTCCTAATGAATATATGGCTGCAATAACGAAGATATGACTGATAACGACGATGTATTCATAATAACGTTAATGTGCTTTGCTAATAAATATATAGCTGTAATAACGAAGATGTGACTGTGATAACGACGATATATTTGTAATCACGATAATGTGCTCTGTTAATGAAGATATGACTGTGATAAAGACGATGCATTTATGATGATGATAATGTGCTTTGCTCATGAATATATGGTGTGATAGCGAAGATATGACTTTGATAAAGAGGATGACATGTGTGATAATGATAATGTGCTTTGCTCATGAATATATGATGTGATAGCGAAGATTGTGATAACGGCGGTGTAGTTATGATAACGGTGATTATGACAATGTTAACGACGAAGGTGACGATGCTACCAATGAAGATAATTTTATTACAACGACAAGGACTATGTTGTTGATGGCGACGATGATGATAATGATGATGATAGCAATAATAGAGACCACAACGATGGTAATGATGATAACTGTGGGAATTACCTTGATGACAATAACGAAGACTGCGTAATAAATGTATTGACAACGACTACAGCAATTGCAATGGGGACGATGATAACTAGCATGATGTTGACAATGATGACACGCATGAGACCATGATGATGACAGTGACAACCACAACGTCCTGGAATATTGATTTCGTCTAGTCACCGTAACGCAAGTCTTCTCGTATATTAAAACAATCTCCCCAAATACTATAGGCCTATCCTCTTTTAAGCATTGCCTAAAACTTTTCTATTAAGCCCTTGTGTGTACACTCTTCATATTTTTTTTTTATTTTACGGTTGAATATTTTTTAAAGAATCTAACTTCTTTCATGAAGGTTGTAATTACATTCCTCTCACTCATGCGTAAGCTTAAAACATTTCAAATATAGCGTTGCAGTCTACTTCAAAGTTCATTCCACACTAATTTAATATTTCCAATAATGTTATTAATGTTATAACTAGAAGTTTAAGTAAATCTCATAGCTATTCTACTTTTTTAATGACTACATAAAAAGCTGTAAGAGGATAAAGGACCTCGAGTTACATTCCTGAGTTTCTCTTTAAGCCTATATACTTTTCATCAGTCCCATAAAACTAATTCCACGGTCCTTGAACCACGAGAATTGCAAGTAGAAACTCTTTTACAGTGAGACATACTGTAAATTTGGTTAAACTTTGTACAATGTAAGCAAAATATGTGTTAATTGGCTAATAATGTATTGTACTGATATAATTGTAAATTCTCCTGAAGATTTCCCGCGTCTTAAACTATATTCCTTGATTACTGGTTTTGATAAGTTGTATAATATTCCCGGAACACATTAAGCAATGTTTCTAGTTCATATAACTTTAGATATTGCTAATGATTATCCCCCTTTTTGAGCATTTTTTTTTTTTTGCTTACTGCTTTTTCGAAGTTTTATAATTGCACTGATATAATTGTAAATTTTCCTAGACCAGGGATACAGAACTGGCGAGAGAGGGTGGAAAGCATGGGGAAAGTGTTGGTTCCCTTTCCACAATCCAACGGCGTTGAATGACTTATCTATGGCCCGAACGCAATCACATAAGACAGACACTGAATATAAATCCCCTCCCCTACCAAGTCAATGACGCGGAGATGGAAGGAAGGAGTGAGCGATGTATCCGATGAGTGACGCAACGCCACAATTGTCGCCAAGTTCTGCAAATCTGTCCTAGACATACAGGCGATGTACCCAAATTTACAAGTTTTGACTACTTTCTGTTTATTTTATAAATACCAGGCCTATATACCAATAATAATAATAATAATAATAATAATAATAATAATAATAATAATAATATATGTCACCATTACAAGGCACCGAAACAAGTATTCAGGACTTGTTAAACTGTAGCCACTAATTAAACTGACACTAATAAAAAAGGAAAACAATGTACCGTAACAATATTTAATAGTAACGGCCAGATTTTTCAGAACAGGTAATTCAGTACCTCATTCGATCAACAACAGATAAGACTAAAACGAAGGAGAAAAGAATCAGTAAATGATATTCTGAAACGTCGTTGCGTGGTCGGAATTGCTAAGTTTTCACATATAATCCAAAAAAACTTGTAGACCTGTCGTTTGCAGACAAAATGTTGCAGCATTAAGCACAATACAATCTCTCTAGTAACCTCAGTGGATGATTTCAAGTGTAGCAGATACATTACCGCTTGAGTCACGGAGGAGGTATTGAAGTAAATTGTTATAAAGTGCCCAAATTTAACCCGGAGAGATCACTATATACAGAGTCGTTCGGGTGGTCACCTATATTTTACTGAGAATAGCAGCGCTTTGGAATCCTTCTGTCATAACTTTTGAGAAGTGTCAAATTCAGACTTCAGATAACAACACGTGTTTTCTTAAGACTTCGGGCTTTATTTTGTTGTATCACAATAAACAGAGTGGAAGTGAAATAATTCTCCAGATTGAAAGGGTCGATAGTGTACATTTAAATGAATATAAAATCTATATTACATATTGTAATTACATGCAGGGTTAATTATAAAATTAAGTTGGAAGTTTTAGCAGTCTCCCAACATCGCCGATAATACAGTCCTCTTTCTTCTCGTACTACAGATGTAAGAGGTCAACAAACTCAAGTTTGTCTTGCTACGTGAGCTACCTCCCACTTCCCTCTCTGGCTGCAACATTGCAATCTGATTGCATCGTTCAGTGACTTGAAATTAGTAGTTTTAAATTAAATTTACACGAAAACCGTCCACGCTATTGAAATGTGGCAGAGGGATAAATGATTCTTTATTATAGATTTTCTTTCAATATGGATAGAAATTACGATCCTGCTAGCAATAGTTACCAAATAATAATGTGTTAAACATTTGGGAAAACAAATTTTGTCTGAGAAAACTATGGATTTTCCACCAATATTGTATTACACTTTTTCGCTACATACGACATGAGCTATTCGCTCTGAAAATGTGCAGGGTTCACTTCCAATCTGTACAGTTTTTTTGAAGAGAATTTCCATATCTCCTTTAATACGTCCTGCCATATCATGTTCACCTGGGTTTTGTTCTGCAAATTAAATTTTTTATTTTATTTTTGAAAAGTGTAAATTGTCTGGCTAAATATCTTCATCTAGCGAAAGATCTGGAAACATTTAGAAGGAAATAATAAACTCGAATGGCATTAAAACTCCGTGAACTTTACAAAGACATGACAGTAATTATTGAGTAAGCTACTGGTCTGGAAATATTTTCTCTACAGAGTACAGTATACTGTTCAAAGAAAATCATTCTAGCAGGTAATAACCAACATTTATCAAGTAAGCTGAATAGAGGGACAAACTTGCAATTCCTTCCATTTTGTTGTGATTGCTATTTCAATTTTATACTTAGTCTGTTGCTCATATGGTTATTATTAGTTTGGGTCAAATGAATTGCATCTCTGTGACCGCGTAATGCAGTTCACATGTTGAAGCACTCACCTATTAGCTTACGTTATTGGTCTTAAGCTGGACAATGAACGCGCCTGAATTACTATTTGTCTGTAAATGATGGCGTGCAGTCAGTCTTGTCCATGCAACTTGCAATGTTCTGTGTCGGGCAGGGCTGTTACCATCTTGACACGCAGCTGCGGCCGTCAAGTACTTGACGGGGAAGAATTGCTGCCGTTCAATTCGATCGTGGTCGATGCCAACGTTACGTAAGCACGCAATCCGCCAGTATTATGCAACTCACCATACTTTTATGCGACAGTTAATATCATTCAATTTGAATGACTTCTTCCCCATAACAGACAAGTACACTCGATTCTAACCGAAATGTCGTTAGCGTCACCGATTTCCATGCCTAACACTCAGGACTGAATCCCGATGGTCCAAGTGGAATTTGTTGTGAATGAAGACAGTATTGGGGCGGATTTGCTTCGGATACTCCCGTTTCCTCTACCATAGTTTCACTATTTCTCTATACACTTTAATTTATGACGTGACAATTCTTTAAAATCACTCCCGTACTTGCTGCCAAGTATTGAAACCCGATGTAAAAATGTTATTAGTGATTTGTCTAGATTACTGTTGCTAAACCACTGAACCGAAACAAGTGGTGATGTTGGGGTTATATAGGCAAGTACCAAAGCTTGTTTCTCATCACTCGTCAGTGGGTGTTCTTACTTCGACAAAACTGGTATCGTCGTATTCTTCTATCCGAAACAATGCGCTTTATGTTTAACTTGTTTTGTTTCGGGTCTGAAAGAAAATCGTTAAAAAATATATTCACTTTGGAAAATGTAGGAGTATATGAAGCGAAATTTGACGCTGATTCAGAAAGAAGGTCATAAGAGCTCTTACGGTTTTTTGCTGCAGCAGCAGACCACAGCTTTATCACGCGCCCTTCGATGGCGCATTTGTTGTATCTTACCCTCGCAATATATGCCTAAGTTGTAAGATATCTGCGCGCACGGAAACATGGTCATACTTTGAAGTGGGTAATGTGATCCGGTTTTTGCGTCTAGGGGGTACTACAACAGCAGAAATTCATCGTCAACTTGTTGAGCTGCACGGTGCAAAACGACGCTTCCGACGGGAGCCCCGATCTGGAACGCAGTGAATTTCATCTCTTTGGACCGTTGAAGAAGCGTAATAATAATAATAATAATAATAATAATAATAATAATAATAATAATAATAATAATAATCTTCAAAATTAAAAACCAGTGCAACTAAGGTATGTTAAGTTTGTAATTGAATGATGCTAGCCACAATTATTTATTATACCTCAAATGTAGAGTACCTTTGGGAGATTGCTAACCTCTATAGCAAATATTGAAAATGTCCTGCATTCTGCATAAGGCATAACTCAACACATCGTTCCATGTTACTGGCCACTCGTTGGAGGCTGTATTGTCAATACCATTAATCTCCTGTGTGATATTGTGCTTCTGATCGTTCAACGTCTGGGGACGTGTGGCATAAACTCTGTCTTTTAAATAACCCCATAGGAAGAACACCAAATTCTCTCTGGTATGCCCTTCGAGTAGCTGTAATTGAATTCGTAATCCAGTATTGCTTCACAAGGAAGAGCCGTTGATTTAATGTGTACTGCATTTTCACTGATTAAAACAAAATGTCGGAAACATCGGCCAACAATAAGGAATGAAGAATAAACATCTGCACAGGGAATCAAAACTCCTGCTTAATTTGACGTTAAAAACTGGTCATTAAGTGAATTTCCAGCCGAATAGGTAAAGAATTTTCAACATTTGCTATAGAGGTTAGTAATCTCCCGAAGAAACTCTACGTTTGAGGTATAATAAATTATGGCTAGCATCATTCGTTTTGAAATAAAGAAAGAAATATGTTAGTTCTATATAAATCACTCTGCATATTACAATATTACATTAATATAAATATGATGCTAATTATTTTCAGCATTAATATGAAAGCTTTGAAAATAGGAACCACATTTACTTTACGACTTATTTGCCTCGCATTAGTACAAGCTATATTACAATATGGTATTATAGAATGGGGTAATGCTTATAGTACCTCCCTCATGCCAACAACTCTGCTACAGAAAATAATAATAAAAATATATCTTAATAAACCTCTTGATTATCCTTCAGAACTGCTGTATTCAGAATTTAAATATTTGACTTGCATAAAATTTATTGAATTTAGTACACAAGAACCGAAATATATCTAATTTATATTCACATAAATATAAAACCAAAAGATCAGATAACATATGCTTGGCAGAATCTAAATGTACCACAACTGTAGCATATAATCACAGTAGCAACTTCGGTCCAAGGCTGTATAACAAGATTATAGCTAAATTCTCAAACATACAATTTTCTAATGCCCCTTATTTAAAAAAAATTAATTGAATGCTGTTTAGAGAGAAAATTTAAAATTCAATTATTGTGATATCTGTGTTTCTTCTTCTTCTTCTTTTTCTTCTTTCTTTTTCTTTCTTTTTCTTTTTTCCTTTTTACTCTGTTATTTAATAAATATGTCGTAACATTATGTGGAATGCCACCTGAGTACGAGTATGTAACTAACTTACTGTTTCTGGGGATGCTAGAATATTTTTGTATAAAAAAAGCAATATGTATCTTTGTTCTGGCAATAAATTATTTAATGTGGCTAAATAGAAAATGAGTGACAATGTAGATTGGTACCATTAATTAAACATTGTTCCCGATCTCAAACCGTGGGAAAAAGCTCTTTTGTTGACTATCTGAGGTAGGCTATTATTTCTGGAGCAGTCATCCCACTGCTTTACCGTGTTTTTTCTTAGCTGTTCTTTCATAAACGAGAAAGAACAGAACAGGTATAGTCCAAACTAGAAGATGCTGCCACAGTCTAGTACAGGCTCCGCCAAGTCGAGTCAAGATCGCGAGAGGGCGTACAGGCCTGCTTACGGCTTCCACTGCGGGCAGTACACTTGTACACTGCAGTCTATCAGTGGTGGAACTTATCGAGGTCGCTTGGGGGCACCGGTGCACTGCATTTTGCACCAGGAATATTTATGTGCTAAAACATGAACCTTAGCAATGTAATGGATGTTGTTATGCGAACAATTAATTTCATAAGGTCTAAAGGACTCAATCACAGGGACTTCAGGGCACTGCTTGATGGTATTAACAGTATGGGGATTTACTCTACCATACCGAGGTAAGGTGGTGAAGTCGAAAAATTCTGGAACGTTTTCTCGCACTTAGAAATGAAACTGCCTTATTTATGGATGTACATGGGAAACCTGTTAGAAGCCTTGGACATGAAAGAATATATAAGAATAATGCAACAATTGTGCGAAGTTTCGAACGTAGATTTGAGGATATTAGAGATCTTGAACAACAATTTAAGATATTTGCAATATCTTTTTCAGTGAGTGTCCTGGATATTCCTGCTGAACTACAATTAGAAATACTTGATTTACAAAGCGATATTCAGCTAAAGGATAAGTATCAAAACAAAAAGTATTAACCATTTCTATACTTGTTTTCCACGAGAAAGGTTTCCTAAACAGTACAATCTTGCTGCAAGAACGTTGTAAATGTTCGGGACAACCTTCGTATGCGAAACACTGTTTTGTTTAATGAAGTTTACAAAGTCACGTCACAGAAACAACTAAGTGATGAACAATTGAAAGCATGTTTGCGATTGGCTGGTACTAAAACAATAGCTCCGAGAATTAAATAGCTGCTTACTAACAGAAAACTGCAAAAATCGCAGCGGATCTCTGATGTTTAAGAAAAAGTACTATTATTAGAGAATTGTATTTGAATGACAACGTTTGTACTATTGTTTTATTTTGTTAATTGAATTGTATAGCAATGAGAAGAAGACAAACAGTATATTAATCTGTATAAAAGTGTATATTTTGTTTTGTTTCATTATTGTGCAAACATGCAAAAATTTGTTTCGTATATAGTTAACTGTACAAAATTGTATAGAGTACTGTTTTTCAGTATAGTGCAATTAACAGTGAAAGCGTGCTTCAATTAAAAGCTGAAATTAATTTACATTCTTATCACAAATTTGGTTCACACACAAGTTCTTAGCTCCGCCACTGTGGAAGCAGCTACCCTTGCCCGCAGCCGTACGTCAGGGCTTGAGGGTTTGTACGTACGCACGAGAGTGTCGTCACTTGACGGTCCCTGGTCTAGTATATACAGTCACGAAGCTCAATACGTAGTAAATATGCATCCATAGATATTGCTAACCACTAGGATCGCTAATATCGCCTCATTACAGAAAATGCGAAATAGTACCGACACGGTCTATTGTTCCTAGCACCTTCACAACTCAAACTTCGTGACTGTGTGTACTAGACTGTGATGCTGCTACCTTGGAAAACTGGTTCTTTCAATGTCGGTGGTTCCAGAGTGCCCTCGTACAGACATAATATCAAGCATATGTGGTATGAGTGGTTATAACTTATTAATGATAGATTTTCTAGCTTCTTCCTCTTCAATCTGTTTTTCAAGTGAAGTGTCTAGTCACGCATGGAACCTCTTACTATGTGCTAAGTACTCGTGTATGTTATCGTCCTGGCTGAACTACCGATCACTTCATCTAGAATAGGGAGCAAGCAATGGTTCTAAGAGGTATATATTGGACTATTTCCATTGCTGTTAATCAATAAGAAATTTACTCTGTTTCGAAGACTGGGTCGATCTGGTTGGCAAGTTGGTATAGCGCTGGCCTTCTATGCCCAAGGTTGCGGGTTCGATCCCGGGCCAGGTCGATGGCATTTAAGTGTGCTTAAATGCGACAGGCTCATGTCAGTAGATTTACTGGCATGTAAAAGAACTCATGCGGGACATAATTCCGGCACATCCGGCGACGCTGATATAACCTCTGCAGTTACAAGCGTCGTTAAATAAATCATAACATCGAAGACTGACTCTCTCTTCGTCTCTAGGTAAAACTCGTTGAGGTCGTTACAACAGCTGTTATGCTTTATTAGATAATTACTAAATGCAAAAAAATGGACAAAATATCCTGGCAAAACTCTTGTCAAAGGCACTAACCAAGCTGTCACAAAGTTTTCCTGCATCCGAACAGAATAAAACTTATGAGAGCTTTTGGATTAATTGCTGGACACAGCCATTTCAGGAAATATGAACAAACTGTTGGGCTCTTTCAAGGAGTTCCGATTTATTAAGTGTGAAAACAGCACATAGAAACGGCAAAAAAAAACCTCTGCTTGATTGTGATGTTTCAGAAGGAGACTCTTAACTCTTTGGAACCCTGTCACGGACCAGTATGAATGATCTCAACATAGGAGTGCAGGTTCTGAAATTTAATCCTTTTGCTACCAAAGTATTTTACAATTTACTACTACCAAGGGATAAATCTTTATTGAGCATATAAAAATATTTAAGCATTTATGTGTTACTGACTATGGACCTGGAGAAAATGTAAAAATGTAAAGTAATTCGATCCATTTTGTTGAAAGCGTGTACCAAGATTAATGAATTTTAGTTACCGGTACGTTATTAGTGACAATGTGAGATAAACAGTCTATAAACTTGTCTCCCTTCCATTTCAAGGAAACTTAATGGTATATGCAGTAGTTTTATTATGATGAGAAACATATTTACAAACTATAATAATTGCCACAGTAATGAATCATAAATTGGAAGTCATTTTAGCTCTTTGATGAAATTTAAATATTAGAATACCTTGTACGCAATCCTGAACATCTTCAAAGTATTTTTATAATAAAATAAAATTGTTAAAACTAACAGCAAAAAAAAAATAAAAATAAAAATCTAATAAAACAAATATTAATTAATAAAATTGTTAAAATGTAAATATTCGAACACCACCTATACAACAATGGACTTCTCCAAAATAGGCTCCACTAAGAATTATTTTTAACAAAATAATCACTTTTAGAATATTTATAACAAACAACAATAAAACAATAATTAAAAATTTGAAAGCAATGGTCACGATAATATAAATAACAATATGGTGAATGAGCTTCTTCCCACGGTTTTAGATAGGGAACAATGTTTAATTACTGGTACCAATCTACATTCTTAACCATCCTGAGGTAGGCTACTATTTCTCCAGCAGCCATCCTAATTCTTTACCGTGTCCTTGAGTACTGTATGCCTATATAAGTACACGAATAACTCAGTTGTCATATTTCTTATCACGAATAGTCAATCTATCAATACCACCACTTTCATCCTTGTCATACTCATTTGTACCATTATCACTATTATTTACAATACTGTACTTGTTTCAAAATGTCGGATATTACTATTTTGGAATAAAAGAAACTGAAAGTAGGCTAACTCATGTTGAAAGAGATACGAGGGCATAAAATTAACTTCTGCTATTCATTAAGTCTCTAGTTCAGTATCATTGTAATATTGTTCAAAAACCTTTCATTGTTAATGTCATGTCATGAATATGTAGAGTCTTTAACCCATTGCTTTTAGTAAAACGTTGTTATAGCCTCCATACTTGTTGTTATAGCCTTCCTGCTACTTTTAAATGCGAAACGTCGTTAAAAATGTTAACGATTTCATAGTTGTATCTCGTGAAAATTGACTTTTATGTAACGTTAACTTTTAATTTTATAACGCAAAGTTTATAACTCTTTCTTTATATAATTCGGTAATAATTATATCTTCTTACAGATAATATGTTAAAAGGAAGAACATAGAATATATTCTCCCTCCACAGCCGGCTCTGACAAATTCAGATACAAATTAATATTAACCCCTCTGGTTATTTTCCTTCCTTCTTCTAGAGGCTGATCGTATTTTATGGGATTGTTTGGAATCTATTCTTAATATCCAACTTGATAACCTTTCTTGGTCCTTCGCTACTTTGCCTATTTCATTTGGTGGTCTTGCATTCGCAATGTTAGCGATATTTTTGTGCCTGCGTTTTTAGCTTCGGCTCATGGAGCTCTGAATTTCGTCAAATCTACTCTCTGTAGTCACAGTGATGAAATCAGAATCCTTCATGTGTGTGAGACCTATGAACAATGGTCCTCCGTTACTCATATTGCGGATCTTCCAAACAGTCCAGAGTCTCAAAAATGCTGGGATCTTGTTCTTGCTTCCAAAACTTTTGACAGCCTTTTTGCGTCTTCCTCCTCAGATTTTGACAGAGCCCGTTTTCTTGCTTTACGAGAAAAAGAATCAGGATGCTGACTTCAAGCCTTACACTATGGGGACTTTTCCAGCCTATTTATCAGAGCTTAACTGTGACTCTCTCTCTCTACGGCTTTCCTCCGCCAAATAATTAGTATTGCCATTCAACAAGGGAACGCTATAAGTGTTAAGGGGACTTTTCCAGAATCTAAATCATTGGAAGAAATATTTTATTTCGTGTAGAGCTGTAGACAGTTTTTCGCATCCTTTAGTTTTGTTGCTAATTTCTACCTTGTCCCTTACTCAATTGTTAATTTAAATTTCAAAAATAAATTAAATTTTATTTTGTACTAGCTGTACCCGTGCGCTCCGCTGCACCTGTTAGAAATAAATATAAATTACATAATTAAAATAGGACGTTTGATCCAGGGAACAATCGTGTTTGTTAGATGGATAAATCGTTTAATATGTTACTTAATTGAAATTTTATTTAAATAATTAAAATGCGATCATTTTGGTCTAGAGACCACTCATTTGGTGCAATGATAATTCCTTTAACATGTTTCTTATTTGTTATTACATGCAACCATAGTTTAATGAAGATTGACATATCATTTAGTTTTAATGTCTAAACTTTATATTACTTGGTATGTTTCCATTGAATTATGGTAATAACTTAATTTTAACCATTGTTTTCTACGTCTTCAGTAAAGGTAACAAACATCCGGACAGACAGACAGACAGATATACAAACAAAAATTTCAAAAAAGCGATTTTCTGTCTCAGGATGAATAATTACACATGTTAACACCAATTATTTTTGGAAAAGCGAAAATTACCAGAAAAATTTCGGTTACATATTTGAACAACTTTTACAACAGCGCAACATAATCTGCTTGGCTCATTACCCAATTTTTTTTTACATTGCATTTATTGCATATATTTTTTATATATTTTAACACGATTCAATTGAGCATAGTTAAAATCTGAATTATGAAATAATGGATTGCTAAGCTAACGTACTATTACTGCATACCAAATCAATACACTCTCGTTGTTCGTTAATTCTCTGAGATTAAAATGAGTGTGTACATAAATATTATTTTAAGAAATACAAAAAATGAGTGTACAAAATAGCCTATCAAATTTTCTGTGCATAAGAAGATATTTTAATCTTACCTGTCCTCGATTTACTCAGAAGTTACTGTAATAACATTATAGCAGTATGTCCATCTAGAGAAACTACACTTTCCAATGGTGAAATAATAACACTAGTCAACAAGGTTTTTGTCACAAGGGTGAAAATGGTAATTTTAGATCAGTTTTTGTGTGCTGATAGTAGATCTAAACTTGAAAATTTTCTATCACGCACCATTTAAGAGGAAAATTGGAAAATGTGAAAAAAAAGAATGAATTTACCAAATAACTCTGGTATCGAACTATGGACTTTATTTAAATAGTTACACAGTATATTCATACGTTTTATAACTTATTGTTGCTCAGGATATACTAGAAGTGTATTTTAAGGAATAGGTTCTTTCAAATACATAAGTCTGCATTAATAAGGCGCGTAGTGGGTGATATATACTGTATTATTTTATTGCTTTATGGCGCTAGACCGACAGAAAGCACTGAAATGGTGGGCTTTTAGAGTGAAATAGATTGCATTTTAGGAATAGTTGAATATTGTTTGAGCTTGTGACAAGTTGTATCGTTGATTTTAAGTATTTATCTTCGCGTTCATTCACGCTTTCTCAGAATGAAAAAAATCTCGTGGTGCTTGTGTAAATTTGCCGGACAGCTTTTGTTACGTATGTGGAGAATTTACGGCAAAATCGCAGTATCGGCCTTTATCAGATAAGTTAAAACAAGCATATTATTGCTATTTTGAATGTAACTTGTGTGATGAGGACAAACATGGGCTCCCCATATGTGCTGCACAACATGTTACTCAAAATTGATAAAATGGATGACTGGAGAGAAGAATCGAAGTATGTCGTTTGCGGTTCCAATGATCTGGCGTGAACCGACAAGTCATGCAGAAGAGTGTTATTTCTGTTTAACAAAGATTACTGGATTTTCAAAGAAAACAAGATCTAAAATTGAATATCCTAATGTTCCATCTGCAATAAGACCTGTACCACATGGACCAAAACTCCTTGTTCCTAATCCTCCTTCGCAATAGGAGGAATTGGTTCTTCCAATAGGAAAAACAGATGACTTGGCTCAACCATCAACATCCTCTGATCCGTCCTATAGCCCAGAACATCATAAAGAACCCCATTTAATTCAACAATGTGAACTGAACGACTTAATAAGAGATCTTAGTCTCACTAAACAATAAGCTGAGATTTTAGGGTTTAGACTGCAACAATGGAACCTGCTAGCACCAGATACTAGAATTTCATTGTACAGGAAGAGACATGAACGGTTTTCGAAGTATTTTATAATGAAGAATTCTATGTGCGTGTGTGTAAATATAGACGGCTTAATGGAAGAACTAGGATTTCAGCACATCCCAGAGGAATGGAGGTTATTCATAGATTCTTCCAAAAAAGTTTAAAAGCAGTGTTATTGCACAATAGAAACACTAAACCATCAATTTCAGTGGCGTATTCAGTAGACATGAAGGAAACTTATACAAATTTGTCAGTGTTACTAGATGCAGTCCAATATAAAACATACTGCTGGCAACTCTGCGGAGATTTGAAAATTGTCGCCTTATTGCTCGGACTTCAGGATGGATTCACAAAATACTGTTGATTTCTCTGTTTGTGGGGTAGTAGAGCGACTGAAAAATGCTACATAGTGAAAGACTAGCCTCACAGAGAAAGCTATGTCCCAGAAGAACATAATATCAAGTATGTCCCTTTAGTAAAACCGGGAAAAGTAATGATTCCTCCTTTACATATCAAGCTTGGTTTAATGAAGAATTTCGTTAAAGCTCTGGATAAAAAATGGAGAAGGTTTTGCATATGTAAGGAATATGTTTCCGAAACTCAGTGAGACTAAAGTGAAAGAGGGAATTTTTGTTGGCCTTCAAATTAGGAAACTTTTGAAAGATGAGAGCTTAAAAAAAAATCAAGTGTTGAGGAACTAGAAGCTTGGAATGCCTTTGGAAGTGTTGTTAGTGGGTTTTTAGGTAATAATAAAGTTGACAATTACAAACACCTTGTACAAGAACTCCTGCATAGTTACCAGAAGCTTGGTTGTCGAATGTCATTGAAAATACATTTCCTACATTTCCATCTGGACTTTTCCCAGAGAACTTAGGAGCTGTAAGCAATGAAAAAGGGGAAAGATTCCATCAAGATATACACAGGATGGAACAACGATATCAAGGAAGGTGGGATTCTAGTATGATGGGGGACTACTGTTGGTTTTTGTTCAGAGAAGGTGACTCAAACTAGAAGAGGAAAAAATAACTGTACGTAACTAAATATATATTTTTTTAATCTAGCTTGAAGTTTGTATATGGTTGTTTACTTCAATGTAGGGCTCCTAAGTTATTTTATTTGAGATTGTAATCAATTAAATTTATATACCTTAAAAAATTATAGTTCATTTGATCCAGTTTTAAATTAATAAATTAAAAGCCTATTTTGAAGGGAAGAAAAGGAATATAATGCAATTTTTTCTTATTGTAAATATTATTTATGCAGCGTTATTATTTTTTGTGAAACGTCATTGTATTTTGTGTATAAATTTTGCATGTTAGTAATTTATTTATTTTCACTGCTGTAATTACGTATTTTGAAATGCGCGAAAACGTTTTTTTTAATCAAAATACTTCCCCTTCTGTCACGCAAAAATGTTACGTGTTACAGATTTTTCGCTGCTATTTTCGTAATCAGCAGGGTCGATTTAGTAAAAATCAGCTAATTTCATTCCTGTGACAGACAAAAAGTTAAAATTTGTTGACAAATCGGTTAATTTAGCTTCCGATATTACTTCATAGAAACACAGAAACATTCTCTGTAGGCTATGTTTAATAGCTTTCGATTGTTGTTGGCCAAGGCCCCTTTTTCGATTGTTGTTGTCCAAGGCCCCTTATAGACGAAGTCATTTGTTATTTCATTGCACCGTCTTAGATGGCGTTATTTTAATTTTTAAACTCATTTATCTCATTAAATACCAGTCCTATCAAAATTTTGTAAAGAATAAAACTTATCGAAAATCATTTTTAAAGAAACGTTTGTAATGTAACATTTTTTACAGAAATCAGTAATAAGCGAGATATTTCGATTTATTTAATTCAGGCCCCCTTATAACCCCCCCTTTTAAATAAAGTATTTTGAATGCCATATAGCCTAAAATCTAAGTTACAACGAACTTAATTTATATTTATATAAATCGGTTCAGCCATTATCGCGTGAAAAGGTAACAAACATCCAGACATGAAAACAAAAATGTCAAAAAAGCGATTTTCGGTTTCAGGGTGGTTAATTATATATGTTAGGACCAATTATTTTTGGAAAATTGAAAATTACCAGAAAAATTTCGGCTACAGATTTATTATTAGTATAGATAAGGATAAGAGCTGTCTATATTAACCCTTCAATTGGCAAATCTTCATATGTCACACTAGATTATTAAACCTTGTCGGACCGTAAAGAAAGCAACTATCGCAATGTCCATAATTTGTATGTTGTACAATATTATAGTATTGTGAAATTTTAATTTTCCTACCAATTTTTTCTCTTGTTCTATTAAAATTATAGCATATAGTCTATTAACCTGTTGTATCCTATAGGATAGCCTACTTTGTCAATTTAAGGGTTAACAAACAAGCTTTAAAAATTAAGGTCTCAAAATTTTGTGATGTTCAAGGAAATTTATTAAAAGTGTAAAACATATCAGCACGCGAAATATGTATATTGGACATCATCATTTGTTTGCATTAGCCCATTCGATTATAAAATATCTTTACTCAGAATAAGAATTTTTTCACCAATTAGTTTGGATTAGCATGAATAGTATGATACAAATTTGAGGAATTAACTGGAAGTTATGTTTGTTAACATGATATTCCTCTCATTTCTTTTATCGCAATGGGTACTACTGCTTAACATTTTAAAATGAAAATATGAATCAATATTTATTTTTCTCTGCAATTCCAAAGACTCAGGCTCGATTTATTGTTACAAAGCCACTAGAGGTTTTGATTTACCTAGAAAAAATCAAAACTCGAGTGGGATTTAGTTGACTATTACACGATTAGAAGGAAGTATATAAAGAGTAACAGAAATAAAGTACTTTAATATAATAAAATATTGACTTACGAAAATACTAAACTGTCTTGAAAATGTATTATTGTACCATCTCATCATTACAAGTATTCCGCTAGACGGCACTTGTGTGTATATTATGATGAGCTGTTCTCTTGTTACTAGTTGTGCCAACTATGCAATCATCATTGTACAGTACTTTATGGACGATTACTAGTGAAGAATTCATTGTTGATTGAGTTTCATTTTTATTAAAACATTTACATTTCACTTCAATAGTCAATACTAGACTTCGTGGAATTGCCACGAGAATCGTAAGGTTTACTACGCACGGGGTATAGACTGTATGATAAGGGGACGTGCGACGGACGGAGTATGCCTCTGATGTAAACACTGAGCAGTATACTGCGGTTACAATAAAACTTGTATTCTGCATTCAAGAAATATAATGGATGATCATTGAAGTAGGATATGTCTAAACATGTAAATACACAATTATTTTGTAGTGAGATATATTAACTCTTAAAATTTTATGTAATATAGTCACATCATCCTTGAATATGTGCAGTGAAGAGCTATGTACATTTTGAGCGACTGTCAAAGTGAACATCCTCCGATGGTCACTTAAACAGTTTTTATATTGGGAAAATGTACGTTCAACATCACACGATGTAATAGGAGCATATTTGAAGAACGGAAAGTCACTACTTTTTAGTAAACCAATTTCAGACGTCTTGTCGTGACCTGATAGTACATCATTTATAATACGAAGTTGTAAATAGGCAGAATTTTTAGCAATAATGTTTCTCAACTTACATTTCACTTTTTCTGAAATTAGTTAAGTGTTATTTTGGATAACGGTTTGTGATACTTTATACACTATATTAAGGGCTTCTGAGAGTTGTAGTTTAGACGATTCTAATAGAATGATGCTTTTGGACACGATTTTAAAATTAGAATCAATGAACAGAATATCTTCCAATAGCTGTTCAGAAGGCAATGATTTTACAGCTGCAACAGCGGAACTGTCTGCGCTATCCAATGCATCAATTACCTCCATTATTTTTCCGTAATATTCTGCATAATAATTAACAGCATCCAACCACGTTTTCCAACGGGTCAAGACTGGCTGCGGGGGTAAGAGTATTCCAGGAGAAAATATTATTTGGAACAGCAACACTCTCATTGTGGCATGTTTGATTGAATTTTTGTCTGCACTGAACAAATGTTAAGCTTCGACTGTTTCAATCATAGTAATGCAAAAACAAGTGCTTACATAGGTACACATTAGCTGTAGCTGCTCTATCTATTTGGACCAGTCACAACTCTTTAACATGAACTGCTTATACTACGAGACCGGGCGGTCGCTCACCTCTTCTATACTACCATACATCGGCAACCTGATTGCATGCTGCGTGTGGCAATTCAACGACGTCTAGTCAATACATATTAACAAGTCTCTGAAATGTGATTATCCGTTGTCTCATGAAGCAGAAGCTATAGCATAACCTAAATAATATAAACAAGATAGGCTAAATGATAGAAAGGTTTTAATTAAGGATGGTGGAATAAACATGAATAATTTTAAAAGGTACAATTATTGAAAATACAATGTTGGCAAACATAGACACAAATGCTAGGGAAGTGATCAAAACAAACAAATGCTAGGGAGGTGATAAAAATTGTAGGATAAGCAACCATAATTGATTGTAACGCGTAGTTCCGTACCGTTTTATTGGTCAAAAGTAGTATGACGTAGTAGAAGTGTAATAGTTTCCCTAGTAATCAGCGTATGGCTGTCTTATTTTTTGCAAGCCCTGTTTCATCTTAACTTACAATGTTGCGTGATGTTGGCCATAGCAGAGAGACCCACTGTATCCAAATGCCTAGTATTGGTTCAGATTGTCACAATATAGACGACGAATCGTGCCAAACTGCTCAATTCTTGAAGTGTATGATGACTATTTTATCAATATCTACTAAAAAAGTTGGCAGGTGTCTGTAATGAAAGTGATCTATCTGATGTGTCAGTGCTAAAATTCGGAAAAATTACCCGATTTTTACTTTAAGAAAACATTCACTTGTCTCTTACCTATTGCAATGATCGCGTAGGGATCATGAAAGAAGGAAAAGGAGTTGTATGGATATAGAAGTTCTGTTCCCTCGCGTTATTTCTTCCAGAATTTACTGATGACCGCCTACATTATCAGAATTCCAACTTATAGTCATACTATTAAACATATTTACAAAAGTCAAAACTTGGATAATATAATATTTTTAATCCCTACGATAAAACAGGAAATGCGCATAAAAATCAAAAATAAAAATGCCACAAGGAACTTCTATATCTACATTAGAATTTTAAATGATTGTGCATTATTAACGGTTGGTTTCTCTAGAGAAATTAATCTATTTCTCGTGCCAGTAACGAATATGATAATTATGATCTCCACTAATTATATTAATAAAGATGTAACAAAATTTTACGCACGAAATATTATTAGCTTTACAATTTATTAACTGCTTTAAATTCTGTCATGGCTTAGCGCTTTCAATTTATTTCGCTTTGATTTATTCTCTGTGAGATTCATGTCATGTATATTCAATTTGTACTTCAATTTAAATTAATTGGGTTCCACCTAAAATTAAAACAGGCAAGCAATGTGAAATACATCTATCTCCTAATTAATTTGGCCTTTCATAATTTTAATTTTACTATCTACGCCACATTGGATCTGCATTAACATTCTTGTAATACAGGTCATCAGTGACCTGAATTGAAGTTGAATTGTTATTTTTTTAAAATTTACAGTGCTATATATATTTATATATTTGAAAAAAAAAAATAGGTCTGCAATTATTCACAAAGACAGAAAATATATTCTCTTCCACCCATATCATTACCATGTTCTACAATTGAAGGGCTCAGAGCCAAAGGCGACCAACCCACAATTTTGTATTGTTCATTATTAAGGTTTTTTTCAGAACTATACATCGTTGTTATAGATTCATGATATTATATTTTTTTATTTAATGTAGACCATTTTAAATAAATTGTGAAACCAATCATTTTTGTAAGGATCCCCTTAATATCAACTCTTATTTAGTCATTTTGTAATTGTGGGTTAGTCGCCTTTGGCTCTGAGCCCTTCAATTATATGGTTGCTGACCATCTGTTTAAATTATAAAACTAATTCTAAATATCATTCAAAATCTTAATGCTTATGAATGAGTGTTGTGTGAGGTGAATCGATAGAGGAAATATTGAATGGTGATACTTACAAAAATGCGGACCTACGGACTTCAATAATCATCGCTACGGTAAAAGTAGTAGAAACAATAAGCTTCGGGTTGCGGTATCAGCCTCCTGCTCCTCTTCCGTGAAGGAGTGGGGGAATTGTAGGAATCCTGTGCTGGTCCGCTTTCGAAAAGCCAGTCAAGGCAGTCATTCTATGCTTGGACGATGTATGAGAATGGTGGATAAAAAAAAAAAGCTTTCTTTTTTCAGTTCTGACTTTACTGTTCATTCTTAGGTAATGACTAGACTAAGGATTCGTATGTATTTAGAAGCATGAAAATACGCATGCAGACATGCTGAAAACGATACGTAAACGAATATTAAAAATAGAAAATATGCACAGAATAAAGTAATTACAGTACTGTATTCTACACCATTAACATTGCTTCATATAAGTTACTGAAGGATTTTCTTTTGCCATCTTTCCAGGAAAGCTGAATACTGTTTCTCGATATATATTTATGTGAGATGCAGTCTGCAAATGTTGATCCATTTGAAATTTATTTGGCCAGATCACCTAGTTTATTAATTATAACATACATGGCAATGAGCTTTAAATTGCAGTATGTCTGCAACAACGTGTCTTCGTAAATGAAAACAATTAAACCCATGGAGATACTCAGAATTTTCATTGAAATTATTGTACTAACGCTTACCTGCTTCGAACATACTTGATAAGATACATATTTCTCTTCTAACATTGAAGTCTTCTCACTAGGGTTGCCAGATGTCCTGGATTTCCCAGGATTGTTCTGAATTTTAATGTTGTATCCTGTGTCCTGTATTGGATTATATTTGTCCCTGAATGTCAAATAAATTGGAAAAATAAAAAATTTTGCTCATTTCTATAATATTATTTTCAAAAATCCTTACTCATCTTTTCAAGACTGTCCAGCCTATGTTCAACGTCGTCGTTAACGCCGCCTGGTGCCTCCTATCGAGTTGTATTGAAATAAAAACGATAATACCGTACTGTAGTATGTATTATACAGGATCTTTATTCTTTACTCACTTTTCAAGTTGATTTATTATTAATAGGATTTAAACACTGTATCATTCATTTGTCTCTATAGGTCAGGCTGTAATATGATCATTATTTTCCTGACTTTGTCAGCAATTATAAGGAAGTTTCATAATATAACATAAATGTAACAAAATTATAAGCTTGGGCTTTATGTAATTAGTAGAAATACATAAAACGGATAAAATCAGTTGTATTGCAAATTGAATGAATTAAAATGTGTAATCACGTTAAAGTACGCAGCAATTCCTGATGAGAGAATATGGCAACTCTGCTTCTGATCGCCAATCTAGCTTTTCACAAGGGAACTACGTGAACAATTATCTTTAGGCATATAATTTATAATTTTCGCCTTCACTGCACAGCAGTCAATTGAAGAGTTCTGAACCTTAGTGGGCCAAGCGCCATTTACTAAAACCGTAGAAAACAAGGGTTAAAATGAAGTTATCGCCATAATTCAATGGAAACATATAGCAAGTAATATAAAGTATACACATTCAAACTAAATGATATGCCAATCTTCAATAAACTATGGTATTCACTTAACTTTATGCCTTGCTTTCTCGTGCTTAGTAAATGGCGCTTGGTTCACTATGGCTCTGAACCCTTCAATTATAACAAGCCACCTAGCAAGAAACACACGAGCTGAAAAATCAACAAGAAGCTGACAATCGACTTCAGTTAAAGCTGTCCCTACACACACGGTGTTCGCTAAGTGACGAATGTTTGCCTACAGACGAACAATTTTGCTCGCTGTTTGTCACATAACGAGCTTATAATGTGGGACTCACCTCACCGGCCTGTCACAACGAAGAAACGCTACGAGCTTTTGCATCAACCCAAAGCTATAAAATCATAAAAAGAACTGTTACTGAACACCCTGAACGTTTGTATGTGCATACATGTGGGAGTAAGTTTCGTTGCAGGACATTTCACCCCCACAATTTTCACCCCCTGCATTTACCATGTCTCAGTTGTGTCCTACAGGACGCTTCACCTCCTGTACACTGGAGATTCAGAAAGAGCAACAAGACACTGACCAGCAAACATTCTGATGTGGCAGATAAAAGAAAGTTTTTTTTTTCTTTCACCATGTTAACAATGTCATAAGAAGTGCTTATACAAATTTTGGTCACTCGACCGCAATTACGAGGGCCGTAAAAAATAAGTTCGCCAGGGACCGTTAACAGAAATAAAATACAATTTCATTGCAAAAATTTATTGAAACAGACACAGCAATTGTTGAGCTATTTTTTCAACATAATCCCCACCGGAATTGAGACATTTGTCATAACATGGGATCGACAGAAAGGTGCAGACGGCTGTCAAACGCTGGTTCCGATCCCAGGCGGCTGATTACCACGACACAAGGGTACAAAAATTGATTCCATGGTATGACAAATGTCTCAATTCCAATGGGGGATAAGTTGAGAAATAGCGAAACAATTGCTGTATCTGTTTAAATAAATATTTCCATGCAATTGTGCTTCTTTTCTGCAAACGGCCCCAGGGAAAATTACTTTCTGGATGGCCTCGTAATTGCGGTCGAGTGGCCAAAATTTGTATAAGCATTTCTTTTGACATTATTAACATGGTGGAAGAAAAAACAATAGCTTTTTTATCTGTCCTCATCAAACTGTTTTTTTGTGAGACCATGATTTTTTAGTTAGATTAAGGACGAAAAGTTAGACAGCCTCAGCGACAAGATTCCTACAACTGTACTTGCGAATCTGTTGTTTATATTGTAATAGCAAAAAATTACATATATTTCGTCATTGAAACAATAAACATGTCTTCCATTGTTAAAAATAATAAATTAACTATAGCGAATGTTGCCGGGGTGTAAGTCGTCGTGGAGTGTATTGTCGGGTATGAAAAAGTAGTAGGCCTAGTTTAAACAGCCGGGGTGAAATGTTTATGGGCTGAGAAGTTCCAGGAGGTACTGTAAGTGACTTGGAGCGAATCGGCGGGGGTCATTGACTTGTGATCGTAAGTTTACATGGGTAGCGGGTTCATACAGGTTGCATGCCTGTGGCTGCTACGTACCTGCAAGTACTCATGACAGATAATGCACAAATTATAGTAGACAAGGTCTGTCTCGGTGATGCGCCCCGTGTTTGAGACCCCTGACAGCGTGGGGTGGGATGTGTGTCCGTCTCTGTGAAGCGCCTCTCCACTGTTCAAACACGTTGGAATCGCAGTAATTGCTACCCTGACATGAACTTAACGAGACAGTCAGGGATTGTAGGGGGGTGTGGCGATAGTGGCCTGCAGTGAGGGTGGGTGGAAATTTATCTCCCACCGAGTTCATCCCTCCTATGCATTCGCCATCCAACCCCGTCAAGTTTGTCCCTCCTGACCCACCCCTCTCTTTTCCAGTCCTAGTATATTCACGCACAATGTTAAAACCTGAATGTTTAGGCTGGGGGTGGGATGATACAGAGCGGATAATAATTATATCCTCACATCCCTCCCTCTCGCCCCCATGCTAGGCAATTTCATTTTGTTCGATTATTCTCGTGACTCTCCATTGGTTTCCTGTTTGACTGTGTTTGGATCCTACTTCATTTCTGTCCTGTGCAGTTGTAATTCTTGTTACGTGATACTGAATTGAATCATTTAGCCAGTGTTCCCAATGGTAATATTTCAATGTGACACTCAATTTTTTACGTAGCGAAAACTTCCTCTGAATTATATATGCGAACTGACGTGTATAAAATATTGGCACATGCCGCTTAAGGACGTTCAAAATGTATCGTTTATCTTTCGTGAATAAATGGTATAAAACTTTTTACACTGAAAAAATATTGCCTGTTTCATGCCAGATTTTACTATTATTGTGCTATAATTACCAGTTCATGTCGTCGCGATTTGCACTACTTCCTCTCTATATAGCAACAACGTGGTGCCATAATTACACTGTAAGGCAGTGATCAGCAAGGATTATTTAATATAAAATACAGCCCGTACAACACATCAAAGGGCAAGGTAGACGAGGGGAGGTGTCAGAGGAGAAGGCGAGGAACACCAATTTTCAGTGCGCAGAGACGGATAGTGGAATATAACCAAACGCCTCAACTTTGAATGAACAAGGGATGGCTAAGGGGAGAGAGCTCATGTCTTACCCCTCCACCCTGATTTTGTATTAAGCAGTTGACTCGCGAGTCAAGAAATGCCGACCACTGCTGTAAGGTAAAGTCTATACAGTATTGAAACAGGCAAGTTCTGCAACTACAATCCAAATCTTAAACCTATTTTCGTCTTTCTTAGGGACGATCTTACTTTTTGGATTAGAATGGGGATGTATGGGTTAGTACAAAAGTGGTTATGGTGCTGTCGAGTTGTCTCTCGCGCTGACTGCCTTAGGGATAAGGGAAGAGGGAATGTTGTTAGTTGCAACTTCGCGCACTGGCTCTGTACCTTCCACGTACTTTACCAGAGACGTCAGAAGTCGAATCTTTCTCTGCGATCCTGTAATATCAATAATAATAATAATAATCATAATAATAATAATATAATAATAACTTAATAATAATAATAAATATTTATTCTGGCAGAGTTAAGGCCGTGAGGCCTTCGCTTCCACTCAACCAGATAATAAAGGAAATACATGGTAATATAATATGAATAGAAAAGAAAGTTATAGGTACACTTAAGACAAAATTGTAACAGAAAAATATGCATAACCCAGGGGATTACAGAACTTAAATACTTACTTTAGGGTTCCAAACACGCAACTCCTCCCTGCATCAAACCCTTCGCGTGTTCCAGTCAGCGATCGGGGAATGCCATAGTGTGATAGTGGAATATAGCTAGAATGGAATGATGTTGATACGTAACATAGGAAAACGAGAGAACCCCGAGAAAAACCCTTCTGCGGCCCTAATGTCACTTGTGGAAGAGTAGCAGAATGTAACCAGCAACAATTGAAAATATTCAAAATGAGTTTGTAGTATTCGCACTACGCATGAGCCATTGCCAGATTGTAAAAGGGAGATATTTCTAGTATCTAATGAAATAAACTCAACGTAATGTTTGAACTCAGAGGAAAATGTATAGGCTAAATTAAAAAAAAAAATAGATAAATGCCAAATTCAGCTATAAGAGTGAAATTTTTCATGCAGATGAATTTAAAAATTTGTTTTTTAGATTGCATTATGGAAAATATAGGGTGTTATTAAAAATGTTCACTATAACGTTATGTCTCGTAGAACAAGTCGAAAAATTATTTTTTTCCGTAAAAATATTTCTATCTAAATACAAGGATTGATGTGTCTGAGCTTTTTGCCCAAACTACTCCATTCAATTTTAATTTATATTATAAGTTACTTGTGAAAAATTCTGTATGGAAAAGGTAGACATAACTCATTAGTTCAATGAACGGCGAAAGTCGATGTGAGGCAAATGGACAACAGAGTTGGAGTTCACATAGTCTGTTTTTCTCAGCCTCAAATTTCCCTGCAAGTATGCGTTTTCGCATACCTTTCAGATCTTTTCCTCTCATTAATTAATTAATTAATTAATTAATTAATTCATTCATTCATTCATTCATTCATTCATTCATTCATTCATTCATTCAGGTCAATGGATGAAGGGCAATGACGATGATGAACCTCAATGGGAACAACTTCCCTTTACTCAGTGACTTTCAGAGTTTTGCTATGCTTCGTTATGTCGTATTACGAAAAGTCTCATTGTAGTAGTTTTGCTTTAGGGCATGGTGTATGCAACTATGCAGTCCATTTGGCTGGAGCGCTTCTGCATTACGAATAGCAGGGCAGTCGCCTTGCAGTGTTTGATAGCCTTCTATCGTCACGTGTTTACTCTGTTCCCCAGGTTGAATAGTGTTAAATATAAGACTTGTATTTACACTACTACTGAACATCCCTGTGTAGATTTTGTAGTGTTAATTTAGGACAGTGTAAACACACAGGTGACGTCGGAACAATATCGTGCGATCCTCGCCTGAGTAAGGGTCGATAGTGTTCGCCTTGTTCCTGTACAACAATCCCTTTGATTTGACGTGCAAAGCATCTGATTTAGAGCTCCTGTAGATAGACAATAGACGTTAAGAAAAAATACGTCTCTATTTAATTAATCTTTTCATAAGTTCTGTAATTATTATTTGCTATTTCCATTAAGGGGTGAAGTTCTTAACATCACATATGATGAACTGTTGTAACATTTTTTATTCTCCCAGAAACGACATGTTTCCTAAGCATAGGCTATGTAAATCCTTTAGCCCTTTTATAACATGGAGGAACTGCATGTACAGATACGGATATAAAATATGGAGCTCTCTTATTGTATAAGTTTCGCTTGCAACACACTGCGCATGTGCAGTAAAGAAGAGCCCCTGTATATACTCTGTGTTCACACTAACAGTATACAGAAAAAACAGTTTATATCGTAACTTGGATATGGTTTATTAAATAAATTTCTTCTGCATTGTATAGAATAACTGAAAAGTTTTTACTTCCACTAGTACGCTTCACCAAGAACACCATTTATACCTCGACAGGTATCAAAACGATACTCAAACTCTCGCCAGGTGTTCGCCAACATATCAGGTTTTGTAAGCTCAACTACTTGAATGATACGCTGTCTCCAATCAATGAGATTACGAAATTTTCTGCTGTACACAAAATTTTTAATAAATCCCCATGCAAAAAATCCAAAGGAGTTAAATCCTGGGATCTAGGCGTCCAGGAAGTTGGCCCACACCTACCAATCCAAATTCTTGGGAAGCTTATATCCAAAAACGTTTTAACATTTCGATGGAAATGTGGTGGAGCACCATCCTGCTGAAGTGTTAAACCTGGCGGAAACTGCGGAATAGCAAATATCTCCAGTATATCAAGGTACGTGATTTACGTGGGCTTCTAGCAAATGATTCACGCACCTGATCCACAGTCATTTTGGCAATATGCTTTTTAGAATGTTTCCTTGTCTTTGAAGTAAAGCTTCCATTATCTCGTAGAGTTCTACCCCACTTGTAAATGGATTTGCGTGTAGGAAGATGTAGGAAGATCTATCCACATTCCTCATATACGTCGCTGAACACGCGTAACTGAATTCAATTCTGCAAACCAAAGTACCGGCACGCATTTAACTTTTTGCTGTACTGTCTACATCTCTATTGACAAGGAACTAGACTGATAAATGCAAATTTTCATTCATGCAACAATAAGCTTGAAACGAAAATTTCACACAACAATGGCCACACAACGATAAGCTTGAAACATAACATTGCACATAACAATGGCCATGGAAAAGTTGTGAAACGAAATCTTGGAGAGTTTTTCTATAGATTGAGCTGTGTCTTTATGATATACGGTTGTGAAAATTATAGGCTATTATATATGTATACTCTTTGTGTGGACACGGTGTATACAGTATATATATATATATATATATATATATATATATATATATATATATACTGTATATGCTAATTGTTAACAGTCGTGTGAAATTATTGTCTACATACAGGTGGATTCCCATCAAGACTCGCTCCAAATCTTAATTCCATATCTGTTCATAGACAGTCGCTTACGGTTTAAGCTACTATGCCAGTTGGTTGCATTTTACAACAGAGTATTGGTATTAGTGTTCCTGATTTCAAATTCAGCTGATTTGGTTTCGATTCTGCTAGGGAATTGGAGATTCATTTAAGAGTAGATATGACTGAATTTTTCAACTTCTACAATTTTGAAGTTATTAATTTTACATTTTTTCATCATGCTCATACACTTCTATGTACAGTTACCCTTAAAAGGGATGAGACGACTCTTGGTCGTCGGAAGTTAAGTTCTACAGCGCGGTTCACTCGATATCGACGTAACGATACATAACATGAGAAATACAGCAAGAATTGTTACGAGGACCACAACAAGGACAAGGACCAAAATAAGAATCACGAAGAAGACAGCCATTTAAGGCCACGATTTCACAACATAGCTAGGGTCACAAGCTATCATTGCTTCTCTGTATCGAATGGCAAATGCCTGTTATGGGATCTACATTCTAGACTGCTGTTGTCACCGTCTTGTCTCAGTAGCTCATATAGTAGCGTATCGGTTCCACTGCTTAACCGAAACGTCTCGTGTTCGATCCCAGGTGAAACTTTTTTTTATTGAGATGTAATTAATTTCTTCAGAGTTCCTAGACTATCTAATTTGTCGAAAAATATGAATAATTTATGCCCAATTTCTGGGTCTTACAAGTGGGCTGAACCTCGTCAAAAAAATAAATCTTACTTGAAAGTTAAGAGTATTTTTCCTCAAACAAAAATCACAAGAAACAAAAAGAGACCTGTCAAATTAAAATCTTGTCAACATGCCATCAGCTTCTATTACAGCTCTAAGTCGGTCCGGCATGGATGTCACGAGATTGTGGAATGAATTCTAATCCCCGGCGAGATCTTCCCAGGTTTCAACAACTTGATCCCACAATTCGTTTCGATTTTGAGGGCGTCGGTGGGCATAGGTGGCTATCCTTCTCTTTTTCAATTCCGCCCATAAATATTGATGACATCCAAATTAGGTGACTTCGGAGGCCAATTAATGATTTCGATCTCGGGTCTACTTTGAAACCATCTTTGAATGCTTGCGGTATAGTGCACGGGATGGTTATCCTGTTGGAACAGCAATGCTCCTTCGGGAAAACGTTCTAGGGGCGGAAGGAATGAATATATTTTCCAGAATGTGCTCGTAAGTTCCCGTATTAAACCGGCCATCGATGCGTTCTATAACGCCAGGTCCATCGTAAGACATCCACCACAACACGATATCACAGTCTACTATATACAGTCACGAAGCTTGAGTTTTGAGGGTGCTAGAAACAATAGACTGTGACGGTACTATTTTGCATTGCCTGTAGAATAGTATTGTTTGTAATGAGCACAACGTAAAAAAAATGTTAACTTAATGGCTTATGACCGAACATGTGAAGGGATTAGTTATTACTACTGGTTCAAGAAATATATTGTTTATGCTTTCTTTTCTTTGAATGAGAAATTTCGCAAAATCTTGCTAGCGTAGCACAGACAACTTCTACAGCTGCCATGATAGCCATTGATTCCAGCAGTTTTGTTCCTATTTTGCTGCAGCGTGACGTCATTGGTGTCCACCTGTCCGCTGAGATTCGGAATACGCTGAATGAGACGGGTCACACAGCTGTACTATGGATACGCATTTTCTTTTCTCTACACGTTTAGAATGGTTAGTGGAAAGCAGACGACGCCCTAGCCATTTGGATAACGATGCGTCTACTCTGGAAATGAATGAAGGAGCTAAACTTCAACAACGGCGTGATTATATTGATTGGATATGATTGGTGTGGGATGAGTCCAAAGTTTCCTTAATGGGATCGCGAACCTAAACTTCCAACTGAGTTGCATCTCTGATTAATTTAAGGATTAAAGTTCCCTCGTGTAATATGCAGATTTCTGTTCTCTTAAATGACTGTCTGCAAATGGGAATAACTGAAAGCAGGAAAAGGTTAAACATGTCCATCCATTTTCTAAACAACTTCAACTTGTTTATCGAGATTATAACATTGTTATAACATTGTAAATATGCAAAAATTCTAGCAGTCCCCTGAAAGAGAGTGATCTCGTGCTGAGAGGAGGATTCAGTACATGATAAAATTACATAGATATATCACAATAATCATAATACATAATCACAAAATTTGGTGTGGATTGGGAAGAGAGGAAGCTGTTCAGTAGTCTAACGTTTATATGAAACAAGAGTCAAAATCAGGATAGGAGAAGAAATGTCAGAAGGAAGGGAAATAGGGAGAGGAGTACGACAAGGATGTCCTTTATCACCTACTCTGTTCAACATCTATTTGGAGGATTTAGTCAAGAACTATTTTCATAACATGGAAGAAGTTATAGTAGAGGGAAAAAGAATAAAGTGCATAAGATTTGCTGATGATATGGCGTTGTTAGCAGAAGAGATGATACTAATAGATATGCTACTGAGCTAAATGACAGCTGTGAGCAGTATGGGATGAAGATAAACCCATACAAGACGACGACCATGGTCAAAGCAAGAAAAGTAAAGAAGGTAAACTTGTGAATTCTAAATGAGGCAGTAGAGCAAGTTGGCAGCTTGAAATACTTGGGGTGTACCATAAGCAGTAACATGAGCTGCTGCCAGGAAGTAAAAAGTAGGATAGCAATGGCAAAGGAAGATTTTAATAGAAACGGAAAATCTTGTGCGGACCTTTGGAAAAAGAACTAAGGGAGAAACTATTGAAGTTCTTTGTGTGGAGTGTGACATTGTATGGGACAGAAACATGGATATTAGGAAGAAGTGAAGAGAAGCGAATAGAAAAGCACTTGCAATGTGGATATGGAGAAGAATGGACCGTGTGAAGTAGACAGACAGAATAAGAAACAAATCTGTGTGCGAGCTTCTCCGGCTTAAAACTATTTGAGAGAAATGGATGAGGGCATTTCTTTATTATTTGTTTTATAAATTCTTGGATTTTAGGTCTCGGAAACCTAGGAGATGAATAGCATACCTCCATTATGATATATTAGCTATAAGCGATAATTAATGACGAGTTCTAAAACGAGTTTCTATAGTAGGAAAATGTAACACAACTAAGACGAAATCATCACTATTGTTTATTCTCATAGGTTGGGAACTTCGGTGTATTTGCCCATTCATCTTAAAATTCTTTTTCTTATTTGTCGAACTCTTCAATCTGTGCAGTCGATGTTCTTGTATTACGAACTAATATTACATATACTGTACTTAAAGAACCGAGTTAGTTGGCTCATGCGTATCGCATGGGACTCGCTCATTCGGGCGGTCCGTGGTTAGAATCCCTGACCGACTAACCTGACTGTGGTTTTTCCGTGGTTTTTCACAGTTATTTAGGCAAATACTGGGTTGGAATTTTCATTGTCACTGTCCATTTTCCCCTCCCCTCCCGTGTGGAAATGGAATTTATATTTTCATATCATTCATCTTTCTCATATCATTCAATAGCCGTATTCAAGTCAAGACGCATGTCTTCATCCGCTTATGGAAGGGGGCGTCCTCTCCGCAACCGTTCCTGAGTTCCCAGCCTTCTGCAATATCTCTACCAGGATTCATTCCTTAAGAGCACTTCCAAGGGCGCTTCGACACCTTGGAAGGGCCGTTAGAATGGATCCTGTGCTGCTTCGTCACCTTGGTGGTGTGCACTTAGGGCGGAGGAGGGTAGGAGGCCCCCATTGGATGAGCAGATGAGTCACATGCAGCCAGTGGACTGGTACACCGTCATCCTCATTCATCCCATTCACTTCTGAGTGCACAATAGGTCTCAGTATGGCCGACTTACAAAGGGTCATCCTAACCCGCCCGTAGCCACCGTGACCTAATCAACCTACTTTAGGAATATCCATATCTATGAAAAATAAATCTCGTTTCTCAATAGTATCAGAATGGAAATTCTACAGCGAATATCAATAGCTTGGGCAAAATTTTTGAATCCCACATTTATTATTTTGAACTAAAATGACAATTGTGTTTGTGTTATATTATTAATGTTATTGTTGTTGTTGTTAAAGAGTTAATAATTGCTCATAATTTGTACCATGTGACCCGTTCTAAGACTCACAGGTTTTTCGTATTTCTTAGAGTTTCACACAAGCTCTCCCACTTGTGTTGTACTTATTACATTACGTCCATTTTCGATCTTTTGCTTCGAACATTTCTTTAGGTTCCTTCAATGGAATGGACACAAATGAAGTGTTAAAGAGTTAATAATTGCTCATAATTTGTGCCATGTGACCCGTTCTAAGACTCACACGTTTTTCGTATTTCTTAGAGTTTCACACAAGCTCTCCCACTTGTGTTGTACTTATTACATTACGTCCATTTTCGATCTTTTGCTTCGAACATTTCTTTAGGTTCCTTCAATGGAATGGACACAAATGAAGTGATGCAAGTGGTCTGTCAGCTTGTAACTCTCATATACAGTAGTAGATTTTTCCCACAATCCCAAATCCCATTACTTTATATGAATTTCAGTTGTTTCCCTCCAGATTGTCCCCATTTCATTTGATTGGTTTCAAATCATTTTTCTTTCAAATAGATGTATTATAATTTCTTAATCTCCATAACGTAGGTCCATTATTTAATAATTAGTTATACTTTTCTTGTGTCGATTTCCTCCATCATTATACAAAGTTTTAATAGACTTCTGAATTTTGAGAACTGATCAAAGAAGAAGCACTTATTCTCCAAGTCGGTCTGTATCAGAGTCTCCATTTCTTCTTAATTAATTAATTAATTCATTCATTCATTCATTGTCTTCTGCTCAAGGGCTGATCCCTCTCTCGAAATCGAAATTTTCCAATCTTCCCATTTTTCCGCCTTTCTCTTTGTTTCCACTTAAGAATCATATCTCTTAATCTTGTCTATTATCCGATATTCTCTCCTACACCAATACATCCTTCAATACACAGTTTGTTCTTAGCCAATGACCCAATCCTATTTATTTTTCTCTTTCTCAGCGGTTTCAGCATTATTCTTTCTTCAACCATTCTTTCTATCAGAGCTTAATTTCCATTTTCTCTGTCTTTTTTCACACGTTCCATTATTCTCTATATCACATTTCAAATGCTTCTAGTCGTTTCTCTTCGCTTCGTCGCAATGTCCATGTTTCTGCCCCATTCAGTGCACACTTCGTATAAAGCACTTCACTAGTCTCTACCTTAGTTCTTTTTCCTGAAATACGCACAAGATGCTCCTTTCTATTAAAAGCGAAGAAGCACAAATGATAACACCCAATTTTTCAAGTTTGCCCATGTCGTACGATGGTTGATTAGGCACAAGAATTCATCTTATTGACCAATTCCCGAGTTGATTAACGTAAATCATGATCAATTAAAGCGTTTATTCGGTCTTCATCAAAGTCTGACGGTCTTCTTCATTGTGGAGGATATTTTACGCTTTTGATAGCAGAAAACGAGACTTTCTCCGATGGCGTTCTCCCCGCAAACAGCACAAAAGGCCTCCGATGTCTTTACTCCGGTTAAATTCAAACAAAAGAATATCGGAAATGATAGTTTTTTCTACTTACGACTCCATTTTCTTTAGCCTATAATAAATATAAACTTTGATAAAATAAAAAAAAATTCGAGACGTATTCAGTAACATAATACTGTCATACGTGTTCTCAGTTAGTTAATTATTGTCATGATCAATTAAAAAAAATGCTATAGACATACATAAGATAATAATAAATTTAATGAAACAAGCAATATATACAAAATATTGAAATATAATATTGAGAGAATGTATTTGAAAAAAACTCATTGATACTGTAAAAATGATTTTTTTTCTAAGCCAGTTATATAAAACACATTTTAATCTATTGGGAATAAATGAATGAGATTCACATGGTAGTCTGTTGAACATGGTAGTGGCAATAGTAAGCAACCAATTCTTAGTCTTAGTCAACCTTACATATGGTTGAGAGATTAGATGAATATGCCTTGTGTGGTTATTGTGTGTATCGCTTCTAGCAATGAAATCGCAGAGATTATTCTTTACATATGTCAATCAACTAAAAATATACATATTGATAACTGTTACGAAATCTTCTTTAATAAATAAAGAGCTGAAATGAGCATCATAAGTAGAATCAATTAATATATGTAAAGTTTTTTTTTTTAATTCCTAGTAATTTAACAATGCTGTACTTTTATGATGGAGGAAAATACTATTACAAACGCTTATAAGCAGTTTTTATGTATAATTTGGGGACGATATACCTTAATTGGCGTAGTAAATACATAACTCTGTGTAGGCTAGGTACAGCATCAGTATGTGATGTCCAAGATAAGTTACTGTCTAAATTGATACCAAGTATCTTGACAGAGTGTTGTGTGTCACTATTACAAGAATTGCTTAGAATAAATAGTAATTTCTGTGTTTTATCATCATTTAAGGACAGTCTATTAGAAACAAGCCGATCTTTTTCGTCTTTTTAAGTGGATGAAAAGAAGATGGCGTCATCAGCAAATATTAAGGTTTCACTCCTCACATCATAATAAAAAAAATAACAGTAGGCCCAAAACAGACCTCTTGGGTACACCAAATTAGACTTTCAGAGTCGCAGAAAGTTTACTATTAAGACACATTCTTTGAGAATTGTTAGTTAAATAACTCTTGAAATTTGAATAATTGAGAAATGACAAATCTCAATCAATTCTTTCACAAAGGCCCTACTCCCTATTCCCATGAACAACAAAACTGCTACGAACTGATACATCAACCTTTCACTTTAAAAGTGGTTATAACTGTGTTTTAAAGTGAGTGTTTCGTTGATACTGTTATAAAAATAACTGATAGGCCTACAAATTAAAGTTGGGGGTAAAGACAAATCAAGTGATCTGAAGTGTATTTTTCAGGTTCAGATGCACATCACTTGATGTTAATATTTTGTTAGCTCTCCTTTCAGGTTCAAATTACGTCGGCCTAACTATTCCTCATCCATCTCTCTGCGTCTCTTCCCTCAGTTTCCGGTATGAGACTTAATCTTCTCCGTCTTTCTTATGTCTTTTTCCGCGGTAGACATGTTTAATATCCGGGGACAGCTTAGGTTTGGCACACAGATCCGCTTTTTGCAACACTGTTCATGCTACTTTCCACTCTGTCATACAAGACATGATGGAAGACGTATCTGCATGTCAGTCATCTCTGAATTATTGTCTCTGGAGACATATGGAGAGTCAACCAGGAATACTAATATAGGCTATATCATACATACATGGTCTATATATATGTATTTATATATACTGTATATACTTATAGATACAAAGGTCTAGTAATAGTATAAGAAGTAGTGAATTGTTTTTAAAGAATTCGAAAAACTCGAATAAAGAGAAAGATAATGTGAAAAAATTGAGTCTAGCATAATGGTACTCTGTGTAACCCGCTGTGTAATAATCGAAATATTATGAACTTTAAGGTCATTTCTATATATAGAAAATATTTCCGAGTTTTAATGTGTGTCTTGTTTCCAATGTTTCACAGTTCATTTCCATATGTAGATATAATATAATGAAACGTAGACTAGAAGCTTCTAGTCTATTTTTTATTTTATAATTGCATTTTTTATTTACTTATTAATTAATTAATTAATTAATTTATTTATTTATTTATTCACTAATTCATGTATTTACATATTTATTTATTTATAAGTTTATTTATTTACTTATTTAGTTTATATTATTTCATTCATTCAGTCATTCATTCATAATAAACTCTTTCATTCATTCATTCATTCATTCATTCATTCATTCATTCATTCATTCATTCATTCATTCATTCATTCATTCATTCATTCCTCTACAATAGGAAAAAACCCAATTAGAATAGACTGTACAAATAATTGTTAATAACAAAACATAGAGATGAAAGAACATGAAGAAAAGTTAAATACATTTATAATCACAAGATACAAGTATAAATACAAATGAAATATAAAAAGGACATGAATACAGACATATATAGCCTATATATAATAAGAATATAAATACATACATAAACATATTTTTTTTTTACTATTAATTTATTGGACAACATTCACTCACAATAAAATGCCTAATAATATTAGTTAATTTTATTACCTTTGTTCATACAAGGAAGTTTACTAATATTATTAGAAAAATTATCTAATATTTTCTAACAGTTAACTAATAATTGATATTATTAAATAATTATTTTTATGAAACAGAACTATAATATTATTAGTTAATAATGATCATTTCTTACCAGTAATATTTGTAGAGTGTTTTATTCTAGCGGAAGCCTTCCAAATTATTACGCTCTGACAGTCTCTTTCGCGTGAATGTGTTAGTTTACAGTTAGAAGCTGAACTATTGTGTTTTAAGGAAAGTGGAAATTTTGGCAGTAAGTTATTTTCTTGAATATATATTGTTATTTTTCATTTAAAAATATATTAATGATATATTTCTTAAAGTTAGGAAACAAAGTAAGGAAAGACACACACATGAAGTTGTATAAATCAGTTGCATTACCAATACTCCTATACGGCGCAGAAACTTGGACATTAACAAAAGAAGACAAAAGGCGGCTTGAAGCCTCTGAGATGAGGTATCTACGATCAGTAGCAGGAATTTCACGACTTGAAGATATGAGAAACGAAGAGATAAGAAATGAACTACAGATAGAAGAATTAAATCAATTCGTGAAGGATTATCAGAGTAAATGGATGCACCACCTAGATAGGATGGAGGAAGAGCGTTTCCCAAAGATAGCTTTCCAATATCGTCCAGAACGCAGAAGAGATGTAGGTCGTCCGAGACTTCGATGGAGGCAACAGTTCTAATTGGGGACGGAACGGATCGATAGGCCCATGCCGTGTTGTTGATGACTATGATGATGATGATGATGATATTTCTTAAAGAGAAATAATCATTCATTTCGTTTTTGAATTATGATATGTTTTGAGGTTACAAATCAGTGTGTCACAAATATGAAATATTATTAGTATTCCATCTTTATATCCTGGTTTTCTGTTTAGTTACTAGTGTTGACACCTGTAGGAGGAGGGAAATCTCATCTTCCAACAAACTTAGAAAACAGTGGAATGAAAAGACAATGCAAGAAGCCATAAAACAAGTTCGCGAAAAGACGTGAGAGACGAATCATTTGGATTCAGTATTACGGCGGGGAAAACCCCTTGTAATAAAGATGACCGAATGCTTGTTCTGTATTTTTCTTATTAGAGATCACTTTGACTTTGCAATTTTGTTAGTCTTATTACCAGGGACGACACTTTGTCCCAACGTGGACGGTTTTTAGGTTGGTTGTTGCTTGCCTATATTGACGTCACAGAGGCCATGGGTTCGAAGGTACTGCACTGTGACAGGAAAGGGCAACCTGTGTGTGCTGCGCCGGAGAAAGAACGTACGCTTGATTTGTTTAGGATTCGAACCTATGCTGCTCTCTGCCGCTGCCTGCTTGTTTTGCACTGTAGTGGCTTACCTACAGTTCCTACATCACTACTGTTGCTGTTGTCATTTAATGGCAAAGTGGCTGTGATCGTGACTCTGTAAACATAATACAGTGCAGTCAGACAAGAGCCTAAAAACAGAACTAAAGTTAAATGTACGTAAAGATTTGCAAAAGCACTGTGAAACAAAAAAGCATAGTGAACGTTTTCCGTTATTTCTCTCATCTGCACGGTTTAAAAATTCTGAGTCTTATAATGATTTGTGCGAGATGATTGTATCTGCAAATATTCCAATACACAAGCTCAGTAATTCACATTTTCAAAGGCTTATGGAAAAATACACGTCTAGAAAACTGACCAGTATAACATCAATGCGTACAACCTATTTATCGTCTGCATACGAAAAAACTCTGAATCGCATTCGAACATCTATAGGTAGTAACAAAATATTTGTATCTATAGAAGCGACATCGGATGCTGTGGGACGTTATATAGCTCACGTTGTTGTAGGAGTGATGTCTAGAAAAATTAAACAGTGCAACTATTGTAAATATTTTTGAGACATCTGTAACCCTTTTATGACCTGAGGGGATTAAGCTGGACAGTGTGATACTATTTGTGACAGACGGTGTTGCATATATGATAAAAGCAAGAAATGAATTAAAAACCATATACCCCAACATAATCCACCTCACTTGCGTAGCCCATGCACTCCATAGGGAGGCAGAAGAGGTTCGGTCCTGTTTTGGCAATGTTGACAAGTTTATAGCAGGTGCTAAGAAGATGTTCTCCAAAGCTTCATTCAGAGTGTTGAGATTCAAAGAAATGGCACCACATATTCCTCTCCCACCACAGCCGGTCATCACGCGGTGGGGAACCTGGCTATCTGCAGTCATCTATTACGCACAGCATTATGAAAAGGTAGCTGAAGTGTTGCGAAGCTTCGACAGTGAGAACAGTTATGCCATTCGATAAGCAAAAACACTTCTTTCAGAAGACTTTTTATGAATCTATTGTGTATTTCAAATAACTTCAACGCCTTATCAGAGACTATCACCTTTCTTGAGACATCTAATGCACCACTGTGTGATACTCTTGTTACAGTGCGAAATATTTCAGAGGCGATTAGAAAGGTTCCCGATGGACCGACTACAGACAGAATTAAAGTAAAACTGCAGCATGTCCTTCAAAAAAAATCTGGCTATTCAGAAGTGTGTAAAACCAACATACAGCTTAGTGTTAGTAACGTAGAAAATAATGTTTATTTTAATTATGCACCTAGAACAGTGATGTCAAAGAAAGCGCATTTTTCTGACCTTGACGTCGTGCGCGGGCATCAAGCGCTTGTTATGGAATGACGAAGAATATATAGGCTATATGAAAAAGCAGTCTGTTGAATTAAGAAAACAGTGGTGCATAAATTTCAAACGGAACGTGAAATTGTATGTCGTTATTTTTATATGGCTTCTTTCTGTTTGATATTATTTATATTATCTGTAAAACAAAAGTATTAACACCAATTTCTTAATATTGCAGTTGTGTTTTAAACGTTAATAACATAATAAAGTGTTAAGAAGAAATATGTACATAAATTTCATATATTAAAACTATACTGTACTAAGTGAATGGAACACATCATTCATAAAGAAAGTGATATCCCAAAGAGACTGAGTATGACATAAGTTGGAATTGATATTGATGGTATCTTTAGTCTTATAAAAGTAATCAATAAAGTAATCAAAACAATATTATAGTACAAAGAAAAGTTACCTAGATATAAGTTTCAAATGTAACAATATTACATAACAAAACTCTTATCGCATTATGCTTTTAAGGTGATGATGTTGTGCAATTTCCTATCATCAGAATATTAAATTATTTTCTCGAAATCTTCTGAAGCTATAGAGCTGACGTTTTTACAACACATGGGTACATATCTTTTGTTTATGATGTAACAGTAGTTGCTTTGTTTTATTCATTTCCATACAAACATTTTCCATGCGAATATTTTCAAAATTTTCAATACACTATCTTCAATAATACGTATTTACGATATATTACATTTACGAAAACATTGTTTCAGTAGGCCTACCTGTAAAGCTACTAAGTAAACATATCTGAAAATTTTACTTTTCTGTAAAAAAAGATGAGAAAATATTCATTTTGAATAAAAAAGCTAGCTTGTGAAAAATTAGCATTGAAATTAAAACTTACATTCTTATAATGTATTTATAAATCTCAGACAAATCTAAAAATTAACATGGATGCAGTTTTAATAAGTGCTGTTCCGTTTATCTATTGAATCAGTGCTGGCCATCCCTGTATATAGCTCGACCAAGCGGCATATACTACCTCTTTCGCCTGTCTCGCTCCTTTCCGCTGTAAACCGCTCAGGCTCTTCTGAGCTCTAAAGCGCGCGCTTGCGCCTATGGGCATCAGTTGACATGACTGACCTAGAACATCGTGCGATGTTGAGCGAACTTTCTCGCAGTACAAGCTTATATTTAGTGAAAACAGAAGGAATTTCACGTTTTAAAACTTAAAAATGCACTTGTTAGGCTATATATTGTAACGGACTACAGTTTATATCAGAATGATGTACGTTTCTCGATTAGAAATACTTGCGTGTAATTCGACTAACTCGTCGTTGTTGTAAATATATGTAAGTAATATTGTAAACATGTAACTAATCAAGGCATATGCTACCCGCATACATATTATATGGCAGTGGTAACCTGTAGAAACGTTGCATTTTTGTTCCGCCAATCTATACCAGCAAACAGTCGCGTGCTGTTGCTGGATTGCTCCTATCAACTAGAGTCGACGCCAATTCGGAAGGCGGTTGTCTGCTAGCGTTTGCATCGAGAGAGACAGATAGAGAGAGCAAGGCAGCGTACAACATTGCTACATCGTACTTCACGAGCACGTGCAGGAGAGAATTTAAATTATCAAAAGACAATAATGATCTTAGCCGTTGATTACTGTAAGCATGACACCAAGCAAATCCTCTTTCCTTCACTAATAATATTCTTTGCACGGTTCTCAATCCCACACCACATGCTTCTGCAGTCGTTTCTTGCATGTTGGCAACGTTGCTGCCAGCATCAAGATGGCCGGCAGCGTTCTGCTCGTTAACGTTTTTAAAATAATTATACACCTTAAACACTATTTTCCGCGCCTGCTTGTTTAATACTTGTCTTTTTACAGTCTCTTCTTCCATTTATTTACCTTACATACACACATTAAATGTTAGTTTTACTTATTCAATGTATTGAATCACTCGCACGTGAACAAACGAACTTGGGAAGTACTTGTTGAAGACTGATTCTGATTGGTTCTACTGTACAAGGTTGTGACGTCACATACCAGAAATGCTACGGCACATATAGAAGCTAACCGCCTTCCGAAATGCCGTCTAGTCTAGTAAACACAGGTACTCTATACACCAGTACCAGTGAACCTCGTGGCGACCTGGGACAAAGTGTCGTCCCTGCTTATTATTTGTTAATAGTACTCAATATTTATATCTCCATTTTTGCGAAGGAAATATGTTAGATTTTGAGGAAGTTATTTTTCCCAAGATTTCATAACATCTTACGAACTTCTAAGTCCGGCGTACCATTCAGAGGACATTAAGAACAAACAGTTCAGTTTAGTATTCAAGACATGTAGGTTCCAAAACGAAAGAAAAACAAAATGGTATTCCATATTGTAACACTTCCTCTACAAACGTATTATGAAACAGGCCTCAGGAGATTCCGTAGCGACTTCATTATCTTTGTTGTATATAATTCATGAGAGCTAATTTCTGTATTTGAATTGAGGGCTGAACGAGGGCGTTATGTTGCGACATATGTGAAGTGTGGCAGGTGCAGGTTGTGACTTACAAATTGTGACGAATTCTACAGATCCGGTGTGGCAATAGTACGAATAGTAACAGGACAGACGTAAACACATATCAATCATCAGATTCACCACCGTACTTGTAGTTTTAACGATCTTGTTTATAGGTACTTGTGGTCCATGTGGAACGATCTGATAGCAGGCATTTGTTTTTACCGCGACCGATATTCGTGTCGTGTATCGATTCCTCCAGTTCAAACATTGTTATGACACTGCCCAATTCATGGAATCAGCGCTTCACGTGAACTACCGACTTGTCCCGCATCGCACTTGTGTTCAAATGGTTTGTTTAAAGCAGACGAAACATCGGAGCCCTGCTATCGTTTGCAACGTTAAGTGACAGTTCCTGACAAAACATGGCAAAACTGAAGAAATCAAGCGAAGGTCAAGCTCTTTATAAGTACTCACGTAACGTACTTACCTACCTACTTATTTCATAGATTGGTAGTTGTGTCAGCTGGCAGCTTCTCACCGAAAGAGGCCGGGCTTCAATTCCGAACACATTTAAAAAATACTTTTACTAGACATTGTGGCGCTAAGGCAGACTTCCAATGATCATTATTTTTTCCAATTACGAGTATCACTTAGCAGTTCTTCCAACCGTCATTTAGTTTCAATAATTATACATAGTGTGTATTGTTTTTAATTTTTGGGGTTATTCTTTAAGATATTTCAAAGCAAGATGTTTAATACAATTTTGCTACGTTTTTGCTTCCTTTTCAAGATAAAAATACCTTTGCATAAAATATTTCATTGCGTGTTTTGGGACAGCCATTGATGTAATCCCCAATATAATAAGTCAATTTAAGAAAGCAGTGTGTTCTGAAAGTAAATTAATGAAATAATTTTGGTTTTGTCCTTTAAATGTGGAGAAATTTGATCCAAACAAATGTAACATTGTAAAATTCCTTTACACAACGAAAAATTACAAGTTTAATCCAATTTCTTTTATTTTTAACTGTTTTTTAATCCAATAAAATAAGGTGTTCGCAAATTTTGAGCTCAGTCGGACTGCTAGTTTCGAAATTAATTTTATTTTAATTATGCACATTAGTGATAAAATCAAAATGTTCTAGGCCCTTTACATTTAAATACAGCAAGTTAATTTTTTTATACGGACTCTGATTCACGCGAAATATTTTTGAAACTTAGACATTTTTTATTCTTCATTTACATAATAATTTTTAGCTCCTAAGTTTCAAGATGTTTAACATTTTCTCAACACTAGATCTCAGATAACACAATCAAGGACAAGTGCGAATATTTTCATTGAAATTCGTTAAAATTGCATGCGCACGAAACATTTGAATATCAAAAATGTAGTTTCGAGAAAAAGGCAAATTTACGAAAGAAATACAATACGCGCATATGGAACAGTATTGCATAAAAATCGCTTCTGGAGCTCAAAGAAGACGTAGAGTCAAAAAACTTATTGTCAACTTCCTAAGTGCTCAAGGAATATTTTCGTTAAAAAGAAAACGAAAATTGTTTTTGACTAGTTTTTGTAAAGACTCAGTCTTAAAGTATTTTAATAGCTTTCTTTATTTGACCTATTACATTGAGGTCTGATCTCTGTATCACTTCATATTCCTTTTCTATAATAATAATCTTGATATAAATTTGATATATTTTCTTCATACTACTGCTGAATCAGCCAAGTTTCTTCTATATTTTATGTATGTATTTATTGATACTGGCGGAGCTAAGGCCATAGAATCTTCTCTTGCACTCAACTAGTCACAAAATACACGATCAGTGAAATTTAAAGAAAAGTGAAAAGAGCAAAAATACAAACATATTATAAAATAATAACGAAATTGAGACAATAAAAAATTTAAACTATAACACTGTAGTAAAATACAGACCTATAGATTGGAATACAACATAACTCAATTAGTACGAATAATTAAAAGGGAAATAAAAAACTAAATTTCAATAATGACCACAATGAAACACTATGATGATCAATTAATCTGGTGATCAAGGGAGTATTGTGATGATAATAAAGAAAAAGTAGATGTAGGCCTATACAAGAATTTATATTAATTGTTTTCTATTTTGAACTTTCCGGTTGTTTGTCAAATATGAAGTCAATAATTGAGGACCTGGATACAATAACAACGTAAGTCTACTCACGCTGTTATTGCATAAGCATCGTTTTCAAAATCCTTAAACCTTCTGCTCTCTGATAAACTTCTTCTTAATTCCATACCCTGCTCCTAGAGATCAGGAGCTTACAGAAATGGTTGCCATGTGCTAAGCTCTTATTGCACGGAACAAAATCTATACCTCGGCTACAGCGTGAATGGGCCTACTGGTGAGACATGTGCGAGAACAGAGCATAAAAGTGATAATTATCAATATAGTATATCTAACTGCAGTGATTCATAATCATGTTATTTAATTCAAAGAATCATACAAACCTGTTTTCCAATTACAGTGCATTCATGTTCATCTGATAAATTAGTCAATACTTCTATTTAAATAATATTTGTGCATTCCATGCAATAACAGCGTATGTTAAGAAAATTTAATTATTTATATTCTTGAAATCATACAAGATATTCAAGTACAAACTTTAGAAGTGTCTTATCTGATTGTTAACAACAATCTGTGTAACATTTAACTTCACACTAGTGTTTATTGTTCAGTTATTCAAATTTAGAACTTTTTCTTTCAATTTCTCAAAATAACTTAAATCTACATACGCTGTTGTTGTATCTAGGTCTTCAATTATTAATAACTATCAAGTAATCATTAAATCGTATGTCTAATGATAGACGTTCTCTTGTGGGCGCAGCTGCAAACATGAGAAAAGCATCGCATATATTTGAATTCGTATACCTCCATTATGGAGTCCTGGAAGCGTAGCTTGCGCTGGAGAATATTGCTAGTCGGTCTGAACAGCAGCATTCCGAACCGTCGTTTGAAATTAATGTCTTGAGAATGGGAATGTGGTTCTGTGTGTCTTGTAATACAACGCAGATCAAAATAGTTGACTCCGTTAACAGCTCATTGTTACGTAAGTCTACAGAAAGGTGGCTGAGATAACGTAGATGAACAACAAGTCTCTTGTTTTAATATCAATAAGTCGTATATTTCCTATTGAAGAATAGGCTATATGTAATTAAACTTAATAGATACAATGATGAAAGAGTGATAGAACGGAGAAAAATTCTCTCCGGCGCCGGGATTTGAACCCGGGTTTTCAGCTCTACGTGCTGATGCTTTATCCACTAAGCCACGCCGGATACAACCCCGACACCGGTTAGAATCCACTAAGCGTGGCTTAGTGGATAAAGCATCAGCACGTAGAGCTGAAAACCCGGGTTCAAATCCCGGCGCCGGAGAGAATTTTTCTCCGTTCTATCACTCTTTCATCATATGATGACGCAGAATATCTGCATGGAAATATCATATGTACTTCGGTACATCAAAATATATATTTAATAGATACAAGGTATAATCAACATATTTCCGAACTGCACTTGTATTGATTGTACCGTTAAACATACCTCCGCGTGTCAGTGAAGATCATTACTTCCATGCCTATTGAGTCAGTCTATCAAACAGCGTCAGATTGTCTTTAAAGAACTTAGCATCTACTTATGATTTTGGGCAAAACTCAGCTACAGTGACATGAACGCCATCGCAAATGTAAAAGCAAGATTCCTCGAAGCGGCAGTGGGGTTATCAAAGTACACTCCCTCAAGACTGGCATACGACCTTGCCCGTGAGACATTGCTGCTAGAAGACCTACGCACCAGACTTCAACTATCGGCTACGAACGCAGAAACGAAGCTACGGAAGATCAGAGAAGAAAAGAGAGCAGAGATATGGACGGACTTCTACTCGACCGACGCCATGACCAACAGAAGCTGGACTGGTCCAAACATCAAGCTTTGCAGTGCCATAACAAGACTTGCAGTTCATGGCTTCCACCGTAAACTATGTAAGAGAAACGATTTCCACGAACCAACACCGAACTATATATGCAAGCTATGTGACAAAACGTGTGTACGATACCACTTCAGCGTGTGCAAGAATATAACTAAAGCATTGAGTGAATATAGTAGTGAAAGTAACATCTGAATGCACATTTGTGCGCAATTCCTTTATTATTATTATTATTATTATTATTATTATTATTATTATTATTATTATTATTTTGTGTAAACATGTCAAGGACTTATTGCGATTTTTCCTGGAATCTCTCCAAATACACCTTATGCTTTGTCTTCTTCTCTGCCTTTCAAGTGATGCATTTAGTATAGATTCCAGGCGTTTCCGTGGTTCGAGATTCTGCGTTTCATATGTCCTGTGTTTTGCCTACATTCAGAACAGTCCGGAAACATATTGATTGTCCCTTGTACCTAGGTTTTCATACGAACATTTTGGCTGTATGTGCTCAGAAATATTGTATGCTTCTATTGTTTTGCAGTTGCAGGGTATTTCAACGGAAACGCTTCAGTTTTCATTGAATTTTATTTCAAATTTATATAGTACCACATTTTTACATGTATATGATTAGTAAAGTTGGGAACATGATAATAATGTGAAAATATTTTCAACATGATCCATTGCCATCCAAGATCATCTGCAATCGAGTTTTGAAGTTCTTTACAACTTCTGCAAGATTTTTTCTATCGCGATGCCGGTCACTGATCTCGAAATTTCGATCTTCAATTCTTCATGATTTTCGCTGCACAACATATGTTTCCGGGCATATTATAAGATTTCCCAGGGATTGACGTAGGATGGTTATGATGACAATGACTATCCATAATAGTGCTGGAAACAGAGCAGACATCACTCATCAAAATACACATTGAGATTCGGGATTGCATTTTCAGTAAGAGGTCGAACTCCATCCTATTGAAAAATATCGCTCGAAAATTAACATTCATTATATGGACAAAAGGAAGACAGTCAAGTAAACAACTATAATGAATTATGTTTACAATATTGGCCCAACAACCTATAAGCCACCGGCGTAACTCAGTTGGCTGAGGAGCTTGCCTGCCGATCCTGAGTTGCGGTCTGGCGTTTTGTTACGCCAGAGACCACAGAATTTAGCAATATCTTTGGGGAAAAAATTGCAATAAGACAGTAGGCTATATTGCAATACAAGGTTGGGAAGTGCTTTTTACAAAACCGAGATAAAGTTTGAAAAACGAGCAAAGCGAGTGTTTCAATCTCCGAGATTTTGTAATGCACTTCACAAACGTGTATTATACAACATTTTTTGCACGATCTTATTAAAAAAATTAGAAATGCAATATATTTTGCATTGAATATTTAGAGAAATATTATTCCAAAGTCTTCGCGGAAACTGCACTGTAATGGTAACTAAGTAACAATAGGGGCACTGTAATGGGTCTATTTCAGTATAGTTTTATGTTATGAAGAATGGTTTCCCTAGAAACAATTTTTTTCTGTGGGAATTGTAACTTTAACCTTTATTGCGTTTTTGGGGCGATACTTCCCTTTTTTATTCTCAAAAGTTCTTGAGTCTTCAAACAATATTTTAACACTACATGACGTTTCTCACAGTTTACTCTCAGATTACAAAATTTGCACATTAATATAATCGTCTGGAATGCATAAATACCTTCATTCATTAACTTCCTTTTTGCTCTGGTGTACACAGTAACTGTATCAGTACGACCCTTTTTCAGGGTAAAGTTTTGCCTCCGAAGAGTATTAAGAGATCTCAGTAAGTCTCACCCCCATCACCTGAGTACCTGATTAGTGTTATTAATCTTTGAGAACGTTTGGTAGAATGGGTGGACTGCTGAAGCTTTCCATTAGACAAAAAAATGAGTGTTTTCGATTCTATTTTCTTCCTGTTAAGGAAGAATAGACTTTTTCTTAATTGTAATTAAAAATTTGTGATTATCTGGAAAACTTTCTCTCTTTCTTTCGCAAAAATTATGTATTTCTCTGCAAACACATTTTTCGTAAAAATTAGCGGTAAAAATATTTCTGTATTCGCTATTACTACATTCATATTCACAAAGAAAAGCACTTTTGCCTTTAATCCAAAATGTATCGCATTTAATTACACTCAATGCGAAATCTGGGGTCTCCACTTACGTCCAGACTACTTAAGCTGTCGCTGATACTAAATCATATCAGGAAGGTACGTTGGCTTTGAAATTCACAACGGACGTCTCTTCATTGTATTTTCCGTCATTGTAGTAAATTGTTTTCTGGAACATTTCCATAATCAAGCTTAGCCCTTTATTCAACCAGTATAGAAACCAGGAAAGTTATTAAGTTTCTGACAACGCTGTGAATACCGACTATTTTAAGCTTTAAACTTAAGGCTTAAATAGGATTTACAGTGAAAGTATCAGACCATTCTTCCGTAACTGTGTAAGCAAGTTCAATATAGTAGGTGCAGTTACGAGTATCGATTAAAATTCAGAGTTAATACTTCCTTTGTCTGCGTATTCTTGCGAGAGAATCAAGCTACATCCAGCAGAACAAGCTTTGAAAACGTGCATAGGAAGCTACTTCTATACAATGTTTTTCTTTTCTCTGTTCGTTTTCCCCTACTTTTTCCATTTCTTAATTTCCTTATTCCGTCTTTTTCTTTTGCTTTCTCTCCTTCTTCCTCATATACCTATTTCATCTTGTCCCGTCCTTTAATTTACTTTATGGCATTTCATTTATTATCCTAAAATTTATTTGTAATATTTCAGTTAGGCCTACTCTTCGAATAATATGTTTGTTAGCAAAGTTTTACTTGCAGTTACCCGTGTTTAGTGCTTTCGATTTGTACCATCTTAAATGCGAGCATTATTACAGTTTAATGTCACTTTAGTAGTTCTCGCTGAGTAAAAAAATAATGCATGCGGTTGAGTTTATGATCCCGCCGATAAATATATTTTCGCATTGCGGTATAGCGAAGTTTTGTTCACTCTGTTAAATAGTAACAAGTTACAAAGACACATATGTTGTTCGTGGGACAGCAATAGATATTAAAATTATGTATTGCAAAGAGGTTTGAAATTGTATCTTAAATTCAAAATAAATGTAAGAAAGTAACTCAAATTAAAATAAAATTATTGAATGATTGCAAACTCACTAGAAACAGTAACCCAATATTGTTTTCTTCGTTGGTATAACTATCTTCATTATTGATGTAAGTTTAATAGCTCTCTACCACTGGCTGTTGCAGCTATTTGTGTTGCTAATCAAACGTTGTTCGTAAATTCAAACTATGGGGAAGTATTGGTTCATTGACCGTGGTGGTATGTGCTTCCAATAGCTATTGGAATTCTCTGGCAATCCTCGTATGCTTCAAATTGTTTGCGAATCATTATAGATTGCACTTCGTAACGCAGTTTCTCTTCTTCTGCAGTTTCCCTACACGTAGGAGGTTATTAAAACCTATAATTGAACATTTCCTCTACTTAAAGTACATAGAGACATGGTGAGACTCGTGTATTGAGGGATTACACGACGCCTGGTCTATAATGCAACATAGAATACAACATTAATACGCTTGTAATGTTGGAGACCGATTACAAATGTTGACTGCAGCATGGTACAATAGTGGCAAAAAAAAAACCGGATCGGCCCTTGTAGCCCATTTCAGAGTCGTGTTCACAGTGACAGCACTATAGACTGGTAATTAAGACGTTCGTGGTTCGAATCCTGCCTTGGAATGAAACCTTTTTTTGTTCTTATTCAAATTTATTCCCAATATTTTTCGATTGCAGCAATAATTTACTACTTAATTAACGCATTATTCCCAGAACATGAATTTTACCAGCTTATTTTCTAATGGCTTTCGAAATGGGCTACGTCAGCAGTCGAAACTACATCAATTTCAATAGATTACTCGCTATCTTGTGAATGCGAGCGTGGCATGCGCAGTGGCTCATTTAGGGAACGCTGATTATTCAGTCTGTCTGGTTTTTTTGCCACTACTGTACATAGGCCGGAGACGTGAGCTAGTACGAGGACATTGACTTGGTTCTGCGATCGATTTACGGGAATAACAAAGTGAACATAAATAAATCTAGACAGCTCTAAAAGTAAATATAAGCTACATAGCATTACAAATATATATTTCTACTTATCTTTCGTTATGTGCAGGAAAATTATCATAGAATTCACTCACATTCACTTCAAAACACCAAATTTCGCTGCAAAGATATGCTCCTGAGAACCTTTAACCTTCGACATTATTATTCAGCAGGTATATTGAATACACATGCTGGTACACTGTTTACACATGCTAGAGTACTGATTGGTGAACGGATAGTAAACTTGGAACCACCGTAATGCACCCTGTCGGTCCTCAACATTACAAGCCTAAACATTAATAACGAACCTATAGTTTTCATTCAGTATTAAGGTATTCGTAGGATCTTAAAGTGAATATTTTTAACGACTATGTGTATGTTTTGATATTTTCTTATTTTGTGATCCTATATAGGCCTATGTTTCAGTTAAAAATGCTTATTTTATATATATATATATATATATATATATATATATATATATAATTTGTATTATGGGCATAGTCCTAAAAGTTACATATTTGTTCGATACCATACTTACTTTTCGAAATCCTATAGATTTTTTTTTAGGTTTACTTTTTGTGCACACTTTCATGTAAAAAATATTACACGCTTAAGTTTATATTTTATAAACAGACTTTTCAAAAGTAGGCTATAATTGAAAACGCAGAACTGCACGCATTGTATTCTTCACCTGACATAATTAGCAACAGTAAATCCAGACGTTTGAGAATGGCACGGCATGTAGCACGTATGGGCGAATCTAGAAATGCATATAGTATGTTCGTCGGGAGGCCGGAGAGAATAAGACCTTTGGGGAGGCCGAGACGTAGATGGGAGGATAATATTAAAATGGTTTTGAGGGAGGTGGGATATGATGATTGGGATTGGATTAATCTTGTTCAGAATAGGGACCGATGGCGGGCTTATGTGAGGGCGGCAATGAACCTCCGGATTCCTTAAAAGCCGTAAGTAAGTAAGTATTCGCATATGGATGTTCCTCTCTTAGATTGAATAAAATAAAATTTAAAAAATTGGCACTTGGCACATTTATGTTAGGTCTTCAATTGTTAAAAATAAAATAATAATCCCTTTATGTATTAATATACGAATTCTTAAGGTACCGTATTTCTAATTATTATTAAAAATAGCGGTCTCAAATAAAATGTAAAGGATAAGGAGTGTGCTTAATATTGTGTTCCTAGAGCTGACTGCTATTCAATGTTAGTAGCAGTTTCGCAATCATAATTTAACCTTTGTTCAGTTCTGAATGTCAAACGATCAAATTATTTCGAAGTCCTCAATTTTCTGGAGTTTCGGCGAATTCTTACTTAATCGAACTCAGTGTGCCTCCTCTAGTTGGTAGGTATATTTTGCTTATTGAGCATTTTACAACTCACGGAGAAGGATTATCTCAAATTATTTCTACTAAAATTTACTGCATCGCTTAACACTCTTGTTTATATAGTTACTTTCTCTAAAGCCTACCAGGATTACATGTGTGACGGTGTTAATGCGTTGTACCTTATAGTCGGCACTCGGTCCTAAGACGTAAAAGTTATAAAACGAAGCCTGGAATTTTGTAACCGACGTTCACGCAACACACTCTAGTCATAAAACCTTGTGTCATTTCCTCCTAGAAGCAGGAAACAACCATAAAATGAAGATTGCATTCAAAAAGGATCAAAGATCACAACAAAGAGGCGATGATACTTACCTGCTTTAAGATGGCATCAAATAGTATTAAAGGGGGTGCATCTCGTAGGCCGTTACTATCGTGTGAGTTCTTATATTGCTAACACTTCAGTTTGTTAAAGAAAGATAAACATCCAGATATTCACCTGTGGGGAAACTGATAGACCCAGAGGCCCAGAAGTGTTACGAGTATGATCAGAATATATCCGTCGCCAGGGGTATAGATACAAGATAGAAATGCCTATCGAGCGGGACACTGACCATCCCTGAGCACTGCAGCCAAAGTAGGCTTTTTGTGCACCTGTATTGGAATGAGCTGCGTGCCGATTGTGCTCCCCGCCTAAGCCGATCTACTATCTCCCACAGCACGTACTGCCCTCCAGCCTGCAAATTCGTATATCATACTCCTGGTGGTGGTGTTCCGACCTCACAGATCTACATGAGCCGCCATATCACCATCAGACAATGATGGACCCTCGGGGGCTTCGATGTCTCTTACGCAGATCTACAAGCGTCTGGAATCCACCACTGCCATCTACCAATCTTTGGACAAACCACGACGAGTACCCACCACGACAGATGATGGATTAGACGTCATGCAAACAAAAGTCGTTGGAAAAAGGGGGTGACAGTGAAAGGAAAATTTTGGAATAGAGTTAGTGGAATGACGCGTAAAATAACTCAAAATCCTTAGCAAACTTCATAGCCTTAGTTTTATCCACAACTAATAGGCTATATCTCGACCATCGCCAAGATTTCAACTCCGTTCTCTGTTCTGCGGTTGTCGCAAGTCAACGCTCTATCAACTGAGCTACTAAAGTGGATATCGATAGGGTTGTACAGTTTCTTCGTGTCCGCTTATAAATCCATTCGTACCTGTCTTTGTTTTCCGGCAAAAAAAGGGATATTTCGCTATTCCATACGAAATATTAAGTCTCTATTTTTTGTTTTATATTGGCAGCTGTGGTGACATTGCAACATGCTAACCACTAGACCAGGGAGCCGTGATAGCCTATTTATAATGTGAAATGTCAATTAAGAACCTTAAAAACATGTTTTATAACAAAATACATAATAATAATGTTCATGATAATAATCTTGTATACGAGAAAGTAAAATATAAGCAAATAAGGCATATATTACAACACGAGAAAGTTTACCTCCGGTGATAAAAGAAAAATAAGAACGCTGAGAGACTGTCAATATACACAGAATGTTAGGAAACAACCTCAAAGAAGTCGTCTAATTTTTTTCTGTTATACTTATTTAAGTATCTAGACAACGAACGATTTGTTTATATCTGTCGTTGGTTTTGTTTTGAAACGCATTTCAATATTTACTAACTGTTTCTTGTAAACTGACCGGTGCTGATTCCGTGAACTAGCAGAGTTCGTCATATCTCTCCACAATGCTTTGATCCCCTCGATGCCCCGCAATCCGTAATCGCCTACGATGTCTTGTATACGATGACAGTGGCGACATCAACGCTCTGCGGCATGTAACATGGGACACGTGGTAACTGTAAATAGTATCTCTTATCTTCAGTTTCTCATTGGAAATATGCGGCGACATAAACGCAATTCTAGTGTTTCTAGTGCAAAGTCAGGTGAAAAATATATGAAGGGTTAATCAGTTGTACGATGGATTTAATCTGGTTTACGGGATTCAGTGATGAAGACCAAAGTCTTGAAGATGAACGATGTAACTTTTTGTTCTGAAAAGGAATTTTAAAATTGTAACATTTTTTTTGGATCAAAACTCTGCGTATTGTAAGGACAAATCTAAAATTCTTTCAATCATTTATTATCATAATACACAGTTCTCTTAGATTGACTGACCATATTGGGATTTAAATTAATGGCATTGCTTAACACTTTATGAAATGTTTCATAAACATTTTTTATTTCGAAAAAGAAGCGAAATCGAGAAAAATAGTATTAAACTCTTTCTTCTTTGGTATATCTCAAAGAGTAACCCCCTGAAATTAATGATATTACTTATAGTTCACTCTGTATACATCCTGATTACTTACTTTTAACACTTTATGTCACTTAAGAATATATAGTTAATTGTAATAACGATGTTCTAATGTTAATATGAGAAACTAAATGGTATATTACTTAGTTGACTAGTTTCGACTTTAGTTTCAGCCATGTTCAAAGCTATTGAGGTTCTTGCTGCTCACGGTTTCTTCAATTGTTTTGCTGGAGAAGCATTTGTGTCTGGTAGTGTGGAGTCAAATAGGCTGTGTGTTCTGAAATTTAGTTGTGTGTTGAGGATTTTATTGTGGGTGTGTTTTTACGTATCTGTAAATTTCGCACTGTTATAGTGTATTTAATTTCTGTTTTTTAGTATCTTTTGAGCAAGGAAAAAGTTACAGAGTTATTTTTAATTCGTAATTGATTTTTTCTGTGACCAAATAAAATGTTCATCTTTATTTCCTTAACACCCTACATATATGTATATAAAAAAATCTCTCACACTTATGACGTAGCTGTTGACTGATCTACTTTTCAAATCGTATAAAACTTGGAATTAACTTCAGTGAAATATTGGGTTCTGAGGTCATACCTTTATAAAAGAACACAGTATACACACAACAAACATAAATACATGCTTCAAGCATTTATTTATAAATAAATGGGATTGAGATTTGAAATGTAGCTCCTGTATTTCAAGTGAAGAAGCCGGACAATGTGAGGCACCGTTGTAAAATTTAAACTCGTATGTGCTGGTAGACCTAGACAATAGAGATTTTTGCGTGTCATCGCAATGTATCAGAGAATGGTGTCAGTCTAGCGCAGGAAGGTCCATAAATTTGATTTTATGTCTTTATCGTTTTATTTGAGGAATTAATGTCTCAACGAACTATAAAACAATTATCACTGATACCTACGTGTTATTCAGGCATATATAACTACATTTCCTCTGTACTTTATTTCGATTTTGTTCATTATTAAACTTCCACATACATTATACTGTTATTTGAAGAATAGTTTTATTTGAAAAAAAAAATCAGAAATAACAAATCAGTATCATGCACGTAAGAATATGATTTGTATGTTCGTATCGTGACGACACATTTCATTGTGACTTCTTGCATCTTTATGCTGTTATACAGGAATTGTTGAAACTATATTGCATTAGTGTGCGGTCCGATGTAAACAGGAACTTCAGTATCCTGGTATGGAGACAAGTGACAGACATTTGACCCCATTTACCTTCCCGAAGTTCATTAACGCTGCAACACTGGGGCTCCACTATGGAACTTGCAGGATCTGAAACCATGACCTTTCAAACCCCGCTGACACGAAGTGTCCCCCCGTTGATTCATTGGAATTTGGAGTTTAGTAAACGGTTGATAGACAGATTCTGTAATAGTACTCGACTTTTCTTTCATTATACTTTCATGAGTATTTCTGTATCGCCTTGAATACCTCCTGCGGATAAAAAGCAACAGAAAATAAAAAATTTAAACAGCAATTTATTAAAATAATTTATATACAGAGGAACCGTAAGTAATGTCCTTAATTTCAGAGGGTTATTCTTTCAGATATTTCAAACAAAAAATTGTAATACAATTTTGTTCCTTTTCTTTTTCCTTTTCGACATAAAAATTCTTTTAAAAGAATAATTTCATAGCGTGTTTTGGGAAAGCCATGTATATAATTCCTAATATACTCAGCCAATTTAAGAGAGAAATGTATTATGATAACAAATGATTGAAAGAATTTTAGTTTTGCCCTTTATGTGCTGAAATTTGATCCGAACAAATGTAGCCAACTTTTCGTTATGTAAAAAAAATCTTACAATGTTACATTTGTTCCGAACGAATTTCTGCACATTTAAAGAAAGAAAATTAAATTCTTTCAATGACATCATAGTCATTACTCTACCAGAAGAAATCATCACCTTATCGAGCAACATGACGGAATTACGAAATCCAATAAGGGGTTTGAAAGCATGGCTGTTTCTATAAATTGCTATGGAATGCACATAATGTAGATTATAATTTTTTTATGCAAACTTTACATTTGGCTTTTAATAATCCATTTTATGACATAGGGGAATACTTTGATAATGATTTAATTATATTTTAATTTTTCATTCCTTAATATAAAATGTTATTTGTATCAATTGAATATAGGTGTAATATCCTGATTCACATTATTATTTTAATGTAGCTTACATGCGGGTGCATTTCTAGAAAAATTTTCTTTTTGTTATTATTATACAGTATAATGACAATGCCCATAGCAACATTTGTTTTATGATAACAAAGAATAGGAAAATAGGAAGTATAAAATATCCAAAGCAGTGGTACTTGCTAGAAGTTAGAGGAGAGCCAAAAGTGAGAAATACTGTATAGTAATTTTGCCGAGAGCCACAATCCATTTCACAGTATTGAAGCGAGCGGATGTTTAAAAATTAAGTACTAAATTAATAATAATAATAATAATAATAATAATAATAATAATAATAATAATAATAATAATAATAATAATAATAATCCTGGGGTAGCTCAGTCGGTAGAGCGTTCGCGCGCTAAGCAAAGGGTCCCGGGATCGATACCCGGCTCCGGAACAATTTTTCCTTGAAATTATTCAATAATAATAATAATAATAATAATAATAATAATAATATTATTATTATTATTATTATTATTATTATTATTATTATTAAATACAAAGTAACAGAAGATACGTAAATTAGCCTACTGGTATTTTGAATTTCAAGGGCAAACTATGGTATTCTTCTGCATACTCGTACCAAAACGAGTAGATTTATTCGTTTATTATTTTCATCTTTAATCTGTTTTGAATATGGAAATTTAGAAAATAAAGTGTTACAGCTAGAAGACACTCCTTAACAATCTCCGCATCTGTAAATGGCATAATTTTTGCTATGTGGTACGATGTTTTTGTTATAATTTCGTTTTTATGCACAGTAGAATTACTTTCTGATAAGATATTATGAACATTTTTAACATTTTCTGTTCATCTATCCTTGATGACAATGTTTTGGATACTTATTATCAATGTTTGAATGCATACTGTTGTAACGTTTATAACCCATTAATATATCAGGACATAATACGGACATGAAACATATTACTTTTTTAAATTGAAGAAATACGTGTCATAGTTGAAAACCTTCACTGCAGTAATGATGCAGGGTGACCAAAGTTTTCTCCACTCGTCCATTATTACAGGAATTAAAATATAATTCTATGGGCGCAGTAACATATGCAAATATGACTTCAGCAACATTCGTGTAGATTTTTATTTTAGTAGGTTTTTTTTTACTACGCTTTACCAACACCTTAGGTTATTTAGCGTCTGAATGAGATTAAGGTGATAATGCCGGTGAAATGAGTCCGCGGTCCAACACCGAAAGTTAACTAACATTTGCTCATATTGGGTTGAGGGGAAAACCCCGGAAAAAACCTCAATCAGGTAACTTGCCCCGACCGGGAATCGACCCCGGGCCACCTGGTTTCGGGGCCAGACGCGCTAATCGTTACTCCACAGGTGTGGACCATTCGTGTAGAGTTCAATCTGTCCTGCGTAATAATAGTAACAACGAGACAGCGGTTGTTATCCTGCTGTACTGGCTTAAATAATTTTTTTCATTCCCCCTCAGAAGCGTTGGACAAACCTGTCCAGTTATGTGTTCTCTACCCACATGAAAATGCAGATTTTGGGCATTCTTCCAATTATTTTCCATTCCCCGCAAACAAATTTAAAAAATACAATCCCAGTACTTTGTGTTAGAGATGTAATTAGCTGTTACCCACGCACCGGTCTGCTGAGAGTACAGCAGATCTGTCAGAGACTAATTTGGCACGGTTGTTCTGATTTAATGTCACACAGGAATGGGGTTGACCCATGTTTTAATGCGGAGAACACGTTTTAATAACTAATTGATTTCATGACATGTGTAACATATGTATAGGTATAACCCGGCAGAAAATTTCTCACTTCAGTTTACATTAATCTAAACTCCTGAGAAAATAATTTCACATTATGAAGAGGTAAATATAAATGTGCAGTTATAGGTACTAGTTTATGCTTGGTGAGTTGGAAACGTACACGGATATCACTTCTTGTGCAAAATGAATGCATGTAGGGGTATATATAAATGCAATTTCATTATACAGAATGAACCGTAAGTAATGTCACTAATTTCAGGGAGTTACTCTTTGAGATATTTTAAACAAAAAGGTTTAGTACAGTTTTGCTCGTTTCCCCTTACTTTTCGAGATCATATTTGTTTATATGAAACCTTTCATAGTGTGTTTTGAGAAATCCATTGGTTTAATTGACAATACGCTCAGTAAATTTAAGAGAGCAGTGTATTACGATAATAAGTGATTGAAAGAATTTTAGTTATGGTATTTACATATGCAGAAATTTGATCGGAAATAATGTAGCATTGTAAGATTTTTTTACGAAACCGAAAGTTGCATTTGTTCGGATCAAATTTCTGCAGATTTGAAGGACAAAACTAATTTTTTTTCGATAATTTATTATCATAATACACAGCTCTCTTAAATTGGCTAAGCATATTGAGAATTAAATCAATGGCTTTCCGAAAACATGCTATGAAATGTTTCACATAAAACAATTTTTTATCTCGAAAAGGAAGCAAAAACGAACAAAATTGTATTAAACTGTTTTGTTTGAAATATCTCAAAGAATAAGAAATTAATGGCATTACTTACGGTTCACCCTGTATTATAATATAACTAACATACGTAGTAGAAATTAATATAACTATTGAAAAAAATTGATATAACTGAGAAATCCAGATGAAATAAGCGGCTATGAATTATGATGAACCGTATTTACGGGATATACTTATTCCGTGCTAAAACGAAATCTTACACTGTTATGACGCAACAATTAAACCTTTAGTAATAAACCGAAATTTGTTAGCTATTTCACTTATTTATTACACTCATTTTCCAATTTTGAGAAAATGGTTCTATTCCGTTATTTGATGGGCTCGGACGTAAAACATGGTAACTGACATTTTGGTCAAAAATGATAAATGCAGCATATAATATGGTATCTTACATTCTGCGTCTAATGCAGTAGTTAGTTTTCCAACATCTCAACAGATTGTAGAAGTATACAAATTTTACTTTCCTGGTAACTATAACAAACTGTTGCATGTACAAAAATGTTTACCTATCTATAAACTTCAAAACACTAAAACGCCACTTACAATGTTTTACTCCCGAACCCCTCATTTAATGACGCTGTATCAACTATGCTAATGCCTAATGTCGATTGAATTGTTGAGAACAAAATGGTTCCGAGGAATTATTATGGGATTACGTGACACTCGCTTTACAGTTGTGAAGAACTGCAGAAGAAACGCAACGAACCAATCAGCTCAACTAGGATTCGAACTCGTGTCCGATTCCTGCATATAAGGGCAAGTTGCGCTCACACATCTAGACAGGCCAGTGTATTGTTAGATGTTTTTGTAAGTGCTGCTCGCTAGTCTGCAACTATTGATGATCATATTGGTACACAATTCTAACATGTCCCAGATTCTCTTCCACAAATCAGTGTAAGTTTGCCATTTCAATATGTCCCAGATTCTCTTTCACAATTCAGCGGAAGTTTGTCATTTTAACATGTCCCAGATTATCTTTCGCAAATCAGTGGAAGTTTGTCATTTGAACATCTTCTTGCACGACTTTCTCATTTTCTCAGGAACTGGATAAGCTAGAACTCTGGTAATTTTACCACTCATTCATGACGTTATAGTGGTAATGTGGATCTATTACAGTAAAGATAAGAGAATTAATGTAACCATGAACAAATACAATTTGAAATAAAGGACACGAAAATTACATTAAATTAAAAACAACATATTTTATCTTGCTTCGATTGTATCTTCATGAAAAACCATCAGTCAATTTGAAAGCTAGGAACATATGTTATGTAAACTTTTCATTCAATTGTCTTGAATACTGCCAGAGAAAATGGAAAATTATTTTGCTAAATTTGACATTAGCAGAATAGAACTTTCATACTCCCCTTATTAAAAAATTCTTTATGAAAACTCAAAACTTATCTAAACATTTAATAACATCTTCCAGTGTCTGAAACAAAATTACACAGGGTGCAAGAGGTATAAGTGTCATTATTTTAAATGATGATTATTCATGTCATAAGGAAAAAAAATGTCCTCACAATTTTTTGTAATTGCAATATTTAACTAATTATTAAAGTTTACAATATTAGGCGTTTGGCAACGTTGCTGAATGAGGAGGATGGAGTTTACAAGTACACATTACAGCTCAAGCGGAAATAGACATACCGGTACAAAAGAGATGCTCTGTTGTAATGAATGTTTACATAAAACGAACAGCAAATGCAAACTTTCAATCTCATTAATAAAACTTTATGGTAAATTTCCATTTTATTTAACAATATTGGCAATATTGGTTCATTTTGTTATTGTATGTCTAAAAAATAAACAATAATGGTTTACTGCACAAAAGAACACGAACTTTTTTTACATGCAACGTTTTAATTTCTTCCGTTTCCATAAAGCAGTACTATTTTAAAAGAAATTTCTGTTTGTGTGATTTCCGAAACGTGGTAAGAGACTCTTAGATTCTAATAATCGTTGAGAAACCGCTACAAAAGTTCGCCGATTAGACAACCTTCATTGCGGAAAACATTGACGGTACATCTTATTGCCTCACTTAAATTACGACGACCTTCTCCGTAAATTAGTAACATATGATATTCCTAAACTTTGAATGACATTGTAAGTTGTTTATCGAATACCTAGTACTGAACTGTCATCCGATCGGCAGTAGACCTAAGGATAGGCAGCTTGAACTCACCAGCTGACACGTACGTACATCTGTGCAGAATAGGCCTGCTGAACACGTTGCCACGTCTCTCACGTCAGAATATTAACAAATTTAAGCATGCAATTTTATTTAATTTCACGAAAACGTAATAGAACACACAAATATGTATTTAAACTAATATTAACTCTTAGCTAGATATACCTACTGATGTAATTGTTTTCGTAATTTTACTAACGATGTAAGCAGTATAACGCGAATAAATTAAGAGAAATGTTTTTTTCCGGGAAAATTATCAAGTTTTGACCCTATGTTGTATGGGTATTTTTATCCTGTAGATCAGGACGACTGTGAAAAGGACGGCATTTATATCCCTTATGCTCTGTATAGAATCTCAAGCAAGTTCAACGAAAGTAATAGAAACCTTGTTGAAACATAACCTCATAGAATTGATTTACGAACCATCCAATAATACCAACAGCGGAGGAAAAAGTAGCAACTCAAAGAAACATCCAGTGAATGCGTTGTTTGAGAATATTTGATTTTGGTTTAAAATGGCTATAAAGTAGTGGAAGACATTAAACACTTGGCGATTAATCTTCGAAGTTGTTTTTGTTGTCGTTGTTGATTATGATGATGATGATGATTACATAATACTTAAAAAGTTATCATATTAATACTGATTTCAGCATTTACACCTTCATTGTGAATCTCCCTTTAAAATAAATGTAACAATGATTATGTAACGAGACTATGTAGTGTTCGTGAAAAGATAGAACACGAAATTTAACGAATTTGTAATGTGAAACGTAACAAGAAGACTAGTCAGTCCTCGTATAAACTATTCAACTTTTAAGTTAGACTTTTTTATTATTTTTATCAGTTTAGCTTTTTCTCTCTCCTCTCTCGGAAGCGCTTGTAGGTAATGAAAAGTTTGTTTTTTATGTCACCTACTTTCTAGCTTTTGTATTCGCTCTGTGATGGGATAAAGAGTGGGGACTGGGCCAATCGATGTCTGCTCTACCATGGCTTGCGTCCATAAAAAAACGGTTGAAACAGCACGGGCAACATTTCGACTTCGAAATCAATTACGTTTTGGGAAGGTGTAAGTGGGTCAACTTATCACTGTTGGGTCTCATCTATTCGTTATATTTGCAGCACCAAAACAAACGACCAGAATTTGATTCAAATGAGTTACAGCACACTTTGAACACGTAGCCTACATTCTTTCCATAGCGTTAATCAACTTTTCAGCGAGAATTCTACCCAGGTAAAACAGTTTTTTAACGGATGTATTATTCGACTCCTCACTATGACGTAAGGTAACAGTAAACACAGAGGCTTTGTACGAAAAATGACATTTTAATAATTTCAAGGGAAAAAGTGTTCCGGGGCCGGGTATCGATCCCGGGACCTCTGGTTGAACGTACCAGCGCTCTGCCAACTGAGCTACCCGGGAACTACCCGACACCGTCTCAACTTTTCCTCTTATATCCACACAAATCGCTTGGGCTGACGAAACGCCAGAGACCCACATCGAGTGCACACAAACTCTGTGTGACTTGAAATTGTGGTTTGCTGTTAACGTACACAGTGACGGGTAGCTCAGTTGGCAGAGCGCTGGTACGTTCAACCAGAGGTCCCGGGATCGATACCCGGCCCCGGAACAATTTTTTCCTTGAAATTATTCAAATCTGCTTTACAGGAAGCTTTACCTGAAAGATTAGATTTGCAGAATGAAATTTTAATTATACGGACTGTAAAATACAAAAATATAAAAAATTCCTTCACAATAATTACAGATCCACAAAAATGTTGTGAGTATAGAAGAATATTTAAACATCTAAAACAGAAAAACAAGGATAAATTCGTTTGAAATTGAATAGTTAAGAAAACAGCTGAATTTGCATTTTTAATCTTCGAGAGAAGCACGGAAATTTCAGTAGATTTCAATTCAGAGTCTCCGATCGAAAAATATTTTTTTTTTTTCGCCGAGCTCTGAGAATGGAGACAAATTGAAGTACAAAATAATACTAGATACAAATCAGAAGATTATAAACTATAATGAAAACAGTTTAAAATACTTTTCCAAATGTCTTATTTATTATTATTATTATTATTATTATTATTATTATTATTATTATTAGGACTAGGAAGTTCATGTCCTAAAACCTACTAAATATGCATTCAAGTATGCCTTTAAAAACCTTAAAATATGCTAATAAATATGCACTAATAAAATTCTATATTTCTTGATATCATTAATAAATAATGATAATAATAATAATAATAATAATAATAATAATAATAATAATAATAATAATAATAATAATAATAAAACATAAATTCAATAATATTATAGGCCAAACTAGACTAGATTAAACTTAAATTTATTATTGAGAGCGGCACACTACTGTGGCGTGAAATTTACTAGGTGTGCCGCGAAACTTTCAATATTTTTCTGGTAAAAATAATTATAATAATTGCACTTAATACCAGTTTTCAAAATTAGAATATGATGCTTTTATTTAAAAAATCCAAACTATGTATTTTTATGCAACATAAAATGAGATTTAGTGAGCTTCAATGTGAAAATATGCCACAGTAATATAAATATCATGAAATATTATGCATTTATAAAAAAGCCAAAATATGTAAATATATGCAATAGAAAGTTAAGTTTGATAAGCTTAAATGTTAATACTCGTGAAGATAATTAATGAGCAATTAATTATAGCCAATGGAAAAATATATGCAAATGCATGAACTTCTTAGCCCTAATTATTATTATTATTATTATTATTATTATTATTATTATTATTATTACTATTATTATTATTATTATTATTATTATTATTATTATTATTATTATATCATTACTTTTATGAAGTTCTCCATTAATCTAGGAGGGATTTAAGTCATGACCGACCTCTTAATTAACAAGTCTTCCTCATTCAATTCACGTCTGGACTTATCGTCTAATGGATAATATTATGCAGTTTATATCAGTGTGCCTCTGAATGGTCATTAAGGAATGTGAATTTATTCTTGTAAAAGTATCTGAAAACATCTTTTGAATTATTTCTGTAATAAATAATGTAACAATTTGGTTACCATGAACATGTTTTTGGTTCCATGCAGGTCTTATTTCCTGTTTCAGCTCTCTGTGTTCAAAGATTTTCACAAACCATTTTTCCTTTTGTTTTAAGTTGATACCAGATCAGTTATGAAGTGTTATGGAATTTGATATGTTATATTCCATTTCCAGTAGGACGTGACCTTAAAAATAGTATGATAGATTTTAGAACGAGATTTCGTCATTCGTCAAGATTATGTACATTTGACGGAAATTCTTTGATTCAAAACAGATCAAAAGCCTAACCTTGCAGCCGCAGAATAAGAAATGTGTATAACGACTTATTGAAATATAAGACAGTACTTGCTTACATATATTAAAATTAAGTACAATTCAATAACATTTTATGTAGCACTGGCCAAGCTGTGTCTGGAATTTTTCGTTTTTCTAAGTTCGAAAAATGTCAGAATGGTCTTATTTGGAATTATTTTAATAATGGCTTCACACAAAAATTGGAATATTGATAACATTGATATAGATCTAGCCAAAATCGGAATAGGAGAAGATATGTCAGAAGGAAGCGAAATAGGGAGAGAACTACGTCAAGGATGCCCTTTATCACCTACCCTGTTCAAAATCTACTTAGAGGATTTAGTGAATAACTGCTTTCAGAACATGGGAGGAGTGATAGTAGGAAGAAGAAGAATAAAGTGCATAAGATTTGCTGATGATATGTTGTTAACATGATACTAAGGGATATGCTACTGGAGCTAAATGACAGCTTTGAGTAGAGTGAGATGAAGATAAATGCAAGCAAGATGAAGATCATGGTAATAGGAAGAAAAGTAAAGAAGATAAACTTACAGATTCTAAATGAGGCAGTAGAGCAAGTGAACAGTTCAGATACTTGGGATGTACTATAAGCAGTAACATGAGCTGCTGCCAAGAAGTCAAAACGAAGAGAGCAATGGCAAAGGAAGCTTTTAATAAAAAAGGAGCATCTTCCACTGACATCTGGAAAAAGAACTAAGGAATAGACTAGTAAAGTGCTTTTTGTGGAGTGTGGCATTGTATGGGGCAGAGACATGGGCATTACGACGAAGAGAAGAGAAGCAACTAGAACGGAGAAGAATGGAGCGTGTGAAATGGAGAGACAGAATAAGAAAAGAACCTGTGTTGGAAAGTGTGGGTGAAGAAAGAATAATGCTGAAACTGCTCAGGAATAGAAAAAGGAATTGGCTGGGTCACTGGCTGAGAAGGAACTGCCTACTCAAGGATGCACTGGAAGGAATGGTGAACGGGAGAAGAGTTTGGGAAGAAGAAGAAGATATAAAATAATAGACGATATTATTATATATGGATCATATACAGGAGACTAAGAGTAAGTCAGAAAATAGGAGGGATTAGGAAATGCTGGGTTTGCAGTGAAAGACCTACTCTTTGGCACAAAATTATGAATAAATTATGTAGACCTTTATCGATATCAAATTTTTTTCTCTCTAATGGCGAGTATTTACTTGACTGTTCGTCATTCACACAGTTGAAGCTAGTTGTATAGACCAATTTACCTACAGAGCCGTTACCCAGAATGCACCATAGGAACCTCGTGTCCGCTACCTCCTCGATGATAAGAGATTAAGGAGATTTGTTAGGATGACACAGGGGAACCGGAACTGCCGGAGAAAACCTCTGTGGTGTTACCTAGTCCACGGGCTTGTCCAACAGAAGTTATAATTGGGGGTACACTGGGGATCGAACCCGGGTCCACAGGATCTTAAAAAGTAAGGTTTTGCAAGTAACAAGAATTATTAATTTGTTCCGCTATCTTATTATTTAACTCAATCTTTGACATTGTTGGGAAGTTACCTTTGATTGTCGCAACGTTGCATGCGGTTGTTGAATTATTTAACTAATAAGTTTGCGTTTTATTAATTTTTCTAAAAAGTTATAGAGTCTTCAAATATATTCATGAAATTAAATAGATCTGTATGAAAAGTTCTGAACACTCGTCTTGATCACAGTCATCGCCTCTACATTACCGATGATTAAAACTGTTTGTTTTCTTCTATTCACTAATATAATAAGAAGTAAAATCCAAGACCGCTTTAATTTTTGTAAATGTCATAAAAATCAACAAATTTAAGCATGCAAATCTAATCTTTCAGGTGAAGCTCCCTGTAAAGCAGATTTGAATAATATCAAGGGAAAAATTGTTCTGGGGCCGGGTATCGATCCCGGGACCTCTGGTTGAACGTACCAGAGGTCCCGGGATCGATACTCGGCCCCGGAACAATTTTTCCCTTGAAATTATTCAAATTTAAGCATGTTATCCAATGAAACACTCTTTGTTCACTTTGGCGTATCCTTCCATTCTTCAATTATAGTTTTCACAACATGTTTTAAATAGTTAACTTCATGAAATAGATAATATTACACTCGCACATGTCCTGGGCTCTTGTCCGCACGGTGAAGTACTCCGTAACTCACGACACCATAGAATTCGTTCGATGATCGCCGAACAGTTTAGATCAATAAATTTTCAAGTGTTCGAAGAAGTACATGGACTGGAAGACAATGGCAGTACAAGAAGAATAGACATGATTGCCATCCCGCCAAATAACAACAATGGCTACATCATCGATCCCACCGTTTAGATTTTAAAAACAAAAGAGCCAACCTGAAGATGTAAATAGGGGAAAAAACGATATCTATGTACGTACCGTTCCATATTTCATGGACAAATACGGTCTACAACAAATTGAAGTAATAGGCCTTATGGTTGGAGCGCGCGGAACTATTCCCGGTTTCTTCTTCCAGACCTGGCAACGTTTCGGCCTACAGAGGAAGGCAATTGATGACGTCGTTCTTGCAGCTCTGAGAGGATCAATATTTCTACTCTAAACCATCTCTACGGTCAAGAGTGATCTTCAAATAATTAATTAATACCTAATTATTTATTAAACCATTTCTTGTCATTGTTGTGTGACTCTATTAAACTTAAACATATGTATGTTATTTATACTTTCAACTGCCTATTGCACAATATGCTTTGTTTTTGTGGCAGCCTGTCAATACAGGGAGCTGTTATCGTTTAGGTAAATAAATAAAAAATACTTCCAAAGCATGTCCTACGGTGTCTTGGCGCTGAGTTGCTGGTTGCCATTTTCATTTACAAATAGTTGAAACACCCATTGCAATGGTTGAATCGAACTTCTTATGCTTACTAAAAGTCCCAAGAGATGTCAGGAGCTTGGCAAACACAGAAAAGAAGAGATCGATAACGATTGTACCTAGTAGCCAATTTGAAACTAAATGCAGGTATAAAGTATAGTATACTATACTCCAGGACCCAGGAGATTACGGATAACTCTTCCATTGATGTCATATCCATACATTCGTAGCTCATATCTTAATTTTATATTTCTCTTCTTGTGTGGAACCCTTCGTAGGAATACCATTTCAGCAAAATGCTTTAGTTGCTTTCGTTTCACTGACTAAAATATAATTACTGCAGATATTGTTTTATAGTATAATCTTATTAAAATAGTTTTACTTGTTTTATTATTTAGTTTCGTCATTGTGGTACCATTTATATGCCAAAATCAGTTTATTTTTATAGTATAAGTACTGATTTTGCATGGATGTTATATGAGGTCTAAATTAATTGAACCATATCACTTGCTGTAATATTTTCTCATTCAATATTATTTTAGCTTTAATATTATATTGTCGCTCAAAACACAAAGAGACGTAAGGGACAAAAGTGACTTTTTACAGGAGATCAATTGAAAGAAATCCGTGTTTAAATTAAAAGCTACAGATCACGTAAAGAAGTTGATACCTCAAAGCTAATAAACGGATTCAACGCGTTGATAGTTGCTCTTAATAAAGGCTATCCGTAGATCCTAGAATTATAATATGGCCAAAAAGGTTATTTGAAAGATTTTATTTTCACGATAGCGAGGCGCTTACGTCATACACACAATTATTTTGTAATAAGCATCTATACAATTATTGTTTGAGTTGTGTTGTTTTTTATTCGTTTATTTATTTTTAATAGTTTATTGTATAACTACAATATATTATTATTAAAAATCCAGAAAATAAACTTAAATATATACATATATATACATATATATATATATATATATATATATATATATATATATATCTTAGAGCTATATATTTCCCGTATTGCAGTAAAAAAGCAGAAGTTGTTGTTAAAAACAATATCCACCCTTAAAAATTAAACATTAATTCAAATTAAAGTTTCACTACGATCTTCGAGCATTCCCTCGCATTTGACTTTAAATTCTAGCTAGGAGTCCAATGGCAATGTTGCCAATTCTAGGAACAGCATGGCTTATTAATTTAAGGGGAATTGGTCGTTATCGCAAGCAAACTAATGGTAAAACTAGCCTACCTTTCATGCAGTCATATACATAATACTATTTATCAGAGCTCATTCATTTTTTAGTGTTGTGTGTGTATACGTATTAAGCTTTAAAATTAAAAAAGAAAGGTTACTCTAGTGTAAATATTTACCCTTAAATTAATTTTTGAACTTAAACATAATTATTTTATAAATTCACTGCATGCTTATGATTAGGTACACTCTGTTCACTTTATCATAGCACACATTGAATTGAAATTTTGGCCACTTACTGTTAATAGATACTAAAACATATCCTACTAAAATTATTAACATATCTGGAATATTATGGATATTGAGCTTATATCAATCATCACAGTCAATAAATTAAAAAAAAAATAAAAAGACAATGAAGATTGGTATAAGCCCTATGACCATATTATTGCAGATATATTAATAATTTTAGTAGGATGTGTTTTAGTATCTATTAACAGCAAGTGACTAAAATTTCAATTCAATGTGTACTATAATAAGTGATAAGAATGCATCTGATCTCAGGAATGTACTTAATTTATAAAAAAATTATGTTTAAATTGAAAAATTATTTTAAGTGTAAATATTTACTCTAGAGTAACCATTCTTTTTTCTTTAAAGTTTAATGTGTATACAAATATCACTAAAAAGATTAAAAAAAGAGCTCTGACTGCTTGAAGATAGGCTATTTTTACCATTATTTTGCATGTGATAACGACCAACTCTCCTTAAGATGGCGTGTTTTCATTAATGTAATAACTTCTTCCCATGGCAAGCAAAGTGTAGTGCATTCAGAGGAATGACAGACTACGGTTAACGAAAATTATCGCATTGTCGTGTAAGTGTTATCGTATATCACAAGAGGTATAAAAATATCGCTTAACGCGATAATTTATCGCATGGTTGGCAACGCTGCTTCTGTATAACAGAGACTGCTTGTGTTTGTGGCAGTTGCATTCACAAGGCTCGAAAATAATGAAAACTATTCGTGCTAGTTTAAAACAAAACTTTCCACTGTTGACATCTCTTCTATGTTCTATAGAAAACTTCGTTATATAATTACAGAATAAAGCACATAGATGTATCGACCAATTTTAATAATGTTACTGTCGAACGAAAAGATGTAAGTGACTGGCAAGTCCGATACATCTTTTCGTCTGATCACTAATGATTGAGCAATGGCGTTTACGATGATAACACGATGCTTGCTGCAAAGTAACGATTAAGAGATTATGTATGCCAGTTCGTCAAAAAAGTGTGCAGGCGAAGTATCTCCTTTTTTTTCGCTTACACCACTTCGTCAGATTAGCGACGATATGATTTACGTCTTTTGTCGTATCGAAAATTTTGAAATTATATTGCTCTGAAAATATGCTTAGCATGTACACTGTTCTTTGGAGGTCTTGTGTTTCAGTTAGTAGCCTATATATTCAAGTTTACTGAGATTTCATATTTATTCCTTTACAAGTTTGGTTTTCTTCTTTTTTCTCGTTATACCCTCACTATATGTTACATAAAGCAGGTGTCGATGCATTCTCTCACATAAGGCCTATGGTTCATCACCGTTTCATTGTTGAATGTGTTAATAATCCTGACAATGAGGAAGTGTATAGGGTCTAATCTTAGACACTGCGACGCACATGTCACAAGTGGAACCACTTATATCCTAAGGATTGGGATTTATGAAAGGGACAATCGAAGTCACTCTAACACTTAATCGGGACTAGACCAGTGGCTAAAGAAAGGAACAATCTTGTTCATAGAGAGACATCTTGTCAACATTAAACGAAGTACATTTGTATGAAATGAATTAAGTGGTGATGAATGGTGAATTTCCGGTGAACTATATTTGCCACTTGGTATTGTTATGCAACTCATGATAATGTAATCTTATGAACATATTGAATCAATATTAGATATTTCCAAGTGAAGGAACAGTCTTATCATGTGGTCAGAATGAAACAACTCCTACCGCTTAAAATAACACAAAGCAAGATATGTACACTAACTCAGTTTGAAGATAATATGAGATTTTTGGCTATATAATTCCGGTTAATTATTAAAAAATTAACGAACCTATAACACGTCCTATGAAATAGAAAGTATGTATTACTTTTCACCTCCACTCATTATAAAAAGTAAAACTAAGGGGTAAATAGGAGCGAGTCAGCGACAGATGCCTGATTGCGCAATGTACGGCAATGGACAGGCTTATACAGGGTGTTAAAAACAAGTATCCAATATTTTAAGAGGTGCTAATATGCATCAAAACAAGAAAAAAAGTCTAATAAACATGGGTCCTACAACACATACTTTCTGAGATCTGAACACTTGTTCATAGGAGGTGCTCAATGTGACGTCCATTCATGGCAATGCATTCCTCTACCCTTCGGCATAAGGAATCACGTACGGTACTCTTTCAAATTAACCTGGTTGTTCTTGATAACCAAAAGTCTAGGGGATTTGGATTTGAGGAACGAGCAGGCCAAGGTGTGGGGCCTCCCCAATCAATACAGCGGTCCTGAAATATTAGCGTCAGGTGTTCACGCTCATTGCTGAAAAAAATGTGCTGGTGTGCCATCGTGCATGAACCACATCTGTAGTCTTTGCTGACGTGGCACATACTCCAGCAAGATAGGCAATACATTAATAAGGAAGTCCTGATAACGAGCCCCAGTTAATCTCTGTGGTAGCACGTATGGCCCTTAATCTATCGCCAAGAACGCTTGCCCATACGTTGATTGAGAATCGGTGCTGATGCCTTGTTTCTTCAACTGCATGGGTATTTTCATTAGCTCACACATGCCAATTAAGAAAATGCACAACTCCATCTCTGCTGAACCCTGCTCATATCCGCAACCAAACTTTTCTTTTCAGTATTATTTGTGACGTATCAGTATTCCATGCCAGGGGTGTCAACTACGGTATGATTATCTGGTAGCCTGCTGTATTGTAGGGTAGAAAAATGCATTGCCATAAATGGACGTCACATGAGCACCTCCTATGAACAAGTGTTCAGATCTCAGAACGTATGTGTTGTAGGACCCATGTTCATAGACATTTTTTCTTGTTCTGATGCGTACTATCACCTCCTAAAATACTGGATATTTTTTAACACTTTGTATACATTCGTCCCACCGAACATTCCTGGTGTTTCCTTCGGCCGACCAGCGACAAGTTTCCTCCGCTAACGCCGCTGCTTGTATTTACAAATTCACGGTATTCCTATCATTGTTTATCCCAAAGGGAGAAACTTAACACCACGAAACCCTATGCTTCTGTATTTACCTTCTTAAACCAATAGGCCCACAATTTTCTAACAGAAAACGCTTAATTGACAATTAACTGTAAAGCATTATTATGTTAATTTTACATGTTGTTTGCAGTGTTTCATTTTACATGCGTCTTTCCTCTCCGGTAACATGGGGATAGAAAGTCACATAAAAATATAACACCTTCCTTCTATTCCCCTTATTCTTCTTGTGTTCCACTTGTTCCTCTTGTACGTCCTTATTCTCCTGACACTCCCCTTGTCCTCTTTGAAGCCCTCTAATCTACTTACACACCCCTTGTTCCCCTTGTCATTCCCTTGTTCTCCCCATATTCCTCTTCTTCTCTTGGCACTCCCCTTGTTCTCCTTCTTATTTACTTGTCCTCCATATTATCCCCTTGTTCTCTTTGTTTTGCTTTTGTTCCATTTGTTCTCTTTGTATTCCTTTTTATATCCTGTGGCCCTTTGTGCTCCTTGTATTTCCCTTGTCCCCTTTGTCGTCCTTTTTTCTTATAACCATAGTTTTGTTTTCGTTTTTTCTTTCTGTTCCCTGTCTTACATTTTTCTTCGTATTCTCCTTACTCTAGTTGTTAGTTTTGTCGTGTTCTTGTTCTTCTTGTAGCACCTTATTGTCCTTGTATATCCTTTGTTCCCCTGATCTTTCCGTTTTTCTCTTTGTAGGTATTTCTTTTCTTATCTTTGTAGTCCTCTTGTTCTCTTTGTATTTTCTTAGTTTCCCCTTGTTCTCTTTATATTCATTGTGGTCCCATTGTTCTTCTTGTATTTCTCTTGTTCCCTTTGTCGTCCTCTTTTCCTTCCTGTATTTCTCTGGTCCTATTTGTCTTATATTTGTGTTCCCTCTCTTACTCTTGTTCCATTTGTAATCTCCTTATTCTAGTTATCTTACCCTTGTTCTTCTTATCGCGCTCTTGTTCTCCTTGTATTCCTCTTGTAGCCCCTTTTTCTCCTTGTATTCCCTTTGTTCCCCTTATTCTCTTTGTATTCATTTTGTTCTTATAGTGGTCCCCTTGTTCTCCTTGCATTTCTCTTGTTCCCTTTGTCGTCCTCTTTTGCTTCTCTTATTTATCTAGTTCTATTTGTCTTTCCTTTCTGTTTCCTGTCTTACAGTACGATTATTTAGTCCTGACAGTCGCCGACAATGTGCGCCTGGGTCAGGCGAGTTCATTGAGTTACGCCAAGAAGTGTTCAGGTTAGTCAGTCGCTTCCATTCAGAGCGATTGGATGTCATGTGTGCGGTAGAGCATTGTGTTTGCAGTACAGTTAAGCTGTACTGCATTTCTTTACTGACCTCTCGCTCTTATCTCTACTCCGGAACTCTCCCCACTACTTTTACTTCCTCTCTTACGCGTCGCTGAGCTCTCAGGACTAAATTTAATAATTGGTCTGTACACTTGTTCCTTATTCTAGTTGTCTTTCCCTTATTCTTCTTATCGCACTCCTGTGCTCTTTGTATTCCTCTTCTTCTCCTTGTGGTCCCCTTGTTCTCCTTGTAATCCCCTTCCCTTTATCAGTCTTTTTTATTTTTGAATTCCTCTTGTTCTGTTTGCCTTTCCCTTGTGTTCCATGTCTTGCACTCGTTTTACTTGTAATCTTCTTGTTACAGTTGCCGTCCACTTATTCTCTTTGTGTCCCTCTTGTAATCTATGTTCCCTTGTTCTTCTTTGGGTCCCTCTTGTAATCTATGTTCCCTTGTTCTTCTTGTGTTCCCTTTTTTTCTCCCTGTTGCCCCCTCCTTCTAATTTTTTTTTTCCTGCAGCATTGAAGTTGCATTTCATACACTAAAGTATGATCATAACATATTCTTTTCCAAAGTTGTATTGAGTTGTCATTGCTCGAAACAACAAATAATTAACAATATAAAAGCAAACATGTTATTTTTAAAAGATGCTTCCTACTTTATGGTCCCCACTATACATTGAAATAACCTTTAGAATTGATCAGTTATTCAAATGGTCTGGGTTCATTACAGTAGGTATGTCGATTGTAAAGATGAAAATCTGGACTTGTAAAAATTCCAATCTTGTAGAGATGGGAGGCGATGTACTGTACAAAACAAAACAATTGAAGAAGTTCATGTACCTAATGAACATTTTGAGGCATTATCTCTATGCCAAAATTTGCTGTTCATAAAATTATTTTATTGCTGTTTTTCAGCCTGTGTTGCAACGTTTCTTCCCAAATAAGCATTAGATTTCTATAGTATGTGTTTATTATGGTATTACATTATAATTTATAAGATAGTGAGTGTGTATAGCAAGTATACGTTTTATTGCTATCTTAGTCCAATCTTGATTATACACGATATAAATTACACTGATATCAAAGCAAGTTCTTATACTGCTATAGCAGAAACTAACTGTAGTTTCGCACTTTCTATATGGTCTTCCCGCAGTTTGAAATGACTTTCGCTAGTGGCTATTCACTGGTAATAATTGCAACTACAGTTTTCAAACTGTAGAAAAAGGGGAGGCGGTTGAAACAGGATAACGGAAGCAATTTAGTTTTACAACTATGTATACGGTTGTCCGCTATTCAGTCATAAATATAACAGAAAGCAGCAGCCATTTGTTCGTGTAAAACAATAATGCCTTGCAATTTAGGATTATAGTGCCCTAGAAGTGAGGAAACTAGGACTGAAAAAAAGAGAGAAACGATTTGTAGTTTCTGCGCTTCGTGACGAATTTAGTAAATATAACCGAATCACATACATTGTCAAATATATAGATTAAAATAAAGATAGCAATATTAATTTGAATTTACGGGCCTATTGCAGTAAATAACCAAGTAGTCACCGTTGGCGCCATTTTCAGCAATGGGACAATTTAATCACGACATTTCAATTTCGAAGCGGAATAGTGAGAACATAATGTCGTAGTCACTCTATTTGTTTTTCACTAGTACCGTCAACAAGTTTCAGCCAAAAGGATCGACATTCAATTCCAGGAAAAATATTAAAACAATATAATTATATCTCTTACATATGAGCGAGTGTGAGGTATTGCTTGTTCTGTTTTTCTTCAAATAGTATCTCACCCTACTATTATTAAGTCGTCAAATAACGTGAACTATAAAGTCTCGCATGTTGACACATTATCACGTAAGAAATTGGTCAACGATGATGGTGGTGATGATATAATGTAATACGAAGATGAAAAGTAATGATAATCACCATAATCATCAAATGAATTTTACAGAGCCAACAGTAAGTAATACCATTAATTCCAGGAGGTAATTCTATAAGAAATTTGAAATAAAATCGTTTGATATAATTTTGCTCGTTTTTGTTTCCTTTTCGAGATACGAATTGTTTTATGTTATAAATTTCATAGCTGTTTTGGGAAAGCTTTGAAATAATTTTAGTTTTGTCCTTTTAATATGCAGAAATTTGATCCGAACAAATGTAACCTTTCGTTCCACAAAGGAATTTGTATGTTAAATTTGGTCGAATCAAATTTCGGAATTTCTGCACATTTAAAAGACAAAACTAAAATTCCTTCAATATTTTATTATTATAGTAAACTGCTCTCTTATATTGACTGAACATATTGGGAATTCAATCAAAAGTTAAACACGCTATGGAATATGATGAAGGATCGGTGGAGCGGAGAAAAATTCTCTCCGGCACCGGGATTCGAACTCGGGTTTTCAGCTGTACGTGCTGACGCACTATCCACTAAGCCACACCTGATTTCAATTCCGATGCCGGATTGAATCCTCACAGTTTAAGCTCCACCTCTTGGTTTCCCTTTAGTGGCCAACCCTCATGCACTGTGTCACAGATGTGTGACAGTGGCACAATGTCCAACACACTAATGTGCAGAAGTGCACTCATTACGAGTGACTAAGTGACCGGGATCCGACGGAATGAGCGCCGTCTTAAATCACTAAATGATTATATACGCATATCATATTATTGCGATGTACCGAAATACATAAACTGAGAACGCAGACAAGAGTTACGTCTTGTCACATTCGAACGAATCGCTGAGTAGAAACTAGCATCACAAACACGTGGAGTTGAAAATCCGGCTTCGAATCCCGGTGCCGGAGAGAAATTTTCTCCGCTCCACCGATCCTTCATCATACGATAATGCAGAATTCATGCACGAAAATAGGCCTATCATATGTACTTTGGTACATCGCAATAATACGCTTTGGAATGTTTCATATAAAACAATTTTTATCTCGAAAAGGAAGCAAACACTAGCAAAATTGTATTAAACTATTTTGTTTGTAATTTCTCAAAAACTAAACCCCTGAAATTAATGTCATTACTTACGGTTCACTCCGTATATGTAAGAAAATATGTTCATATTAAATTATTGTAAGTATTTAATTTATAAGTTCAAGTGTGTATGATTTTCATTTCTCCCCCTTCTCTTCGTTTCGTTTTCCATGAAACTACTCCTAGGTACTTAAATAAGTAATTTATTTCCGTTGAATTGAAAGGGAGTTTATTATTCAATATATCTTCAGTATATCTTATTGTTATTTATTTTGCTTTCTTTTCCTTTATTTCTTGTTTGTATAAAATAGTATATTGACTTATTTTGGTTAAAACAAAAATCATTATCCATTCTCTATCTTCCGTATGCCTTATTCTTTTCTATTTTCCTTTTCGGAGGATTATTCATATTACCTAATTATACATTTTGGTTCAATTAAAGAGAGTTGATTATTCAGTCTTTGTCTTAAGTATTTTAATCTTCTTCTACTTCCCTTTTGTTTTACACCCTTTTTCATATAATAATATTTACTTCAGTAACATATTTTTTTGCATGATTTAGAGTTGGTTCTTCAATCTCTATCTTCAATATATTTTATTGTTCTTCAGTTTTAATTTTCTTTTCTTCGTCTTGTCTTCCATAACTTCCTGTATATGTAAGTAACATAATTTGGTTGCATTAAACGGGACTTACTCAATCCCTATATTCAACACGTCTTATCATTCTTAATGTATCTTATTGTTCTTCAAACTTTCTTTTGTTTTCTTTCTTTTATATACTATAAGTTAGTGTTTTTATAAGCAACATGGCTACATTGAAAGAGAGTTCGTTATTAAATATCTATCTCCAATGAGTCTTATTGTTCATTAATTGTCCGTTTCTTTCATCTCCCATAAGATACACACATAAAAAAGTGTCGCATCACCTCTCTAAGTATCGTTAGCATTCTCCTATATTGGCTGTTTATGTTACGTGTACACATCAGTTCCTTGAACTGTCATTAAACATAAACAAACCTGCACTGCACCCTACCTTTCGAAAACAAAACATCAAAGCATATAGAGAACAGTTGTAACATTAGAAAGGAAGAATTACAGACTTGTTCTGATCACTGTGTGGACGTTATTCGCTTACTCCTATGACAAGAACAGAAATCCCGACATTTGACCGTGTCCGAATAGTCACACTATGTCAGGAAGGACTGTCGTCGAGGGAAGTTGCTAGACGTGTACACGTGTACCAAAGCGATGTGGTATGGACTTGGAATCATTACAGAAATACAGGTACTGTTGAGGACTTGCTTCACTCGGGTCGTCCACGGGCTACAACTGCAGCCGATGATCCTTATCTGAGAATTTTGACACAGAGAAATCGCACGGCCAATGCTACAGGTTTGAATAATGATTTCTTGCAGGACATAGGGCGTCGTGTATCTAACCAAACTGTAAGAAACATTTCATGATGCTGATCTTCATTCGAAACGACCATGAGAGCTCCGTTCCGTCACCTAGACATCATGGAGCATACGTTATAGATGGTCAATGAATCATGCAGAATGAACTGTTGAGAACTGGAGCACAGTGCTGTTCACTGATGAAACTCGTATATGTTTTCTGCCTGATGATCGTCAGCATCGTGTCTGGAGGGAATCACAAAATGTTGCACGTCTGAGACACACGGCACAACGAATACAACAAGGTGGAGGCTCAGTGATGTTTTGGGTGGTGTTGCATGGGGTCACCACACGCCTCTCCTGGTCATTGAGGGCAACCACAATGCTCTTCAATACAGGAATGATATTCTCCCCCTATAGTGTTACCTATCGTGAACATTTCGGAGAACACTTCCTCTTCCTCTTCCGTCGTGCAGACATTGTCAGTGATGAACTCCGTGATACAGATATTGTCCCACTGGAATGGGCAGCTTGTTCCTCAGACACGAACCCTGTTGAACGTGTCTGGAATCGTTTGAAACAAGCTGTTTTTGGACGTCCTGACCGACCATGCAATTGGCGAGATCTATGCAGAATTGTCATTGAAGAAAGGAACAATTTGGACCAATAGTGGCTTAATGAACTGATGCATGGTATGCCAAGAAGGATCCAAACATGTCTTAAGGGGACGAACTATTGAGTATTAAACTCATGGGACTGACTTGTTCAAGTTTACGGTGAGATAATAAAGTTCTGTTTTTGCTTACATTATGATCTGTTTTCCATTTAATGAGCAATATGTATTCCAGATATGTTCTATTTTCACAAATCATTTCCATTTTTGTGATCAGTTCATCGTATGGTTTAGCTCATAGGTGATGCAAAACTTTTTTTGATGTGCGTAGTATTTATGTGACATACTTCAGTTGCACTGAAGGGAGTTGGCTAGGAATCTCTATCTTCAATGTGTCTTATTACTTTTCTATCTTCCTTTTGTTTTCTTTCTTTTGTCTACTATAAGACAGTATTTGTGTAAGCAAAATATTTGGGCTACATTGAAAGAGAGTTCGCTATTCAATCTCAATCTTCAATGTCTCTTATTGTTTTTCTATATACCCTTTGTCTTCTTCCTTTTGTCTTCAATAAGACAGTATTTATATAAGTAACATATTTTGGTTCCATTAAAAGAGAGTTAGCTATTAATCTCTAACTTCATAGTGTTTCATTGTTCTTCTAGCTTTCTTTTGTTCTACTATAAGTTAATATTTGTGTAAACAACATGGCTACATTGAAAGAGAGTTCGTTACTCAATATCTGTCTTCAGTGAGTCTTATTGTTCTTTTGTCTTCCATAAGATAGTATTTATGTACCCTAAATAACATATTTTTGCTACATTTAAAGAAACTTAGCTACTGAATTTCTATTTTCAGTGTATTTTATTGGTCTTCTGTCTTCCTTTCGTTTTCTTTCTTTTGTCTCCCATAATATAGTGTCTATGTACATAATATACATGGTGTTGGAAAACTCCATACTGAAACTTTTAGGGAAGGTAGAGGAGCCCAAAACAAAGATTTTTGTTGTATAACCATAGGTCGAAAAGAAATAGTTACGTCAGTCGTCACCTTCCAACGCAGACATTGCTGACAGACGTTTAGAGTGTGGTAACCATTTAAAATGGTTTTAGTGACTTTTTTTTGACAGGTATTGTTCAAACGTGCGGCCTCCTGCTTCAATACATGATGTACAACTACGTGATAATGCGTCTCTCATACGTTGAAACACACCATGTTAATGTGAGTGATCGGCAGCTACAAGAATCCGAGCAACGAGGTCCTTCTCTAACACAATTGGCTTTTCATACACTAAACTAGCCACCGGCGTGGTTCAGTCGGTTAAGGCGCTTGCCTGCCGGTCTGAAGTTGCGCTCGGGCGAGGGTTCGATCCCCGATTGGACTGATTACCTGGTTCCGAGGTTTTCACCAACCGTAATGTGAATGCCAGGTAATCTATGGCGAATCCTCGGCCTCATCTCGCCAAATACCATCTCGCTATCACCAATCTCATCGACGCTAAATAACCTCGTAGTTGATACAGCGTCGTGAAATAACCAACTAAAAATACACCAAACTCTTTAAATGTCCCCACATAAAAATCGAGTGGGGTAAGGTCAGGAGAACGAGCAGGCAAGCAATAGGCCCATACCGGCCAATCCAATGTTCACCGAATGTGCCACGCAAAAGTTGTGTGCAGTCTGCTAATTGTGACGCGTTTGTGATGCTAGTTTCTACTCAGCGATTCGTTCGAATGTGACAATACGTAACTCTTGTCTGCGTTCGAAAGTGATGACTGATGTAACTATCGGTTTCCGATCTATGGTTATTTAACGAAAAATCTTTGTTTTGGGCTCCTCTACCATCCCTAGAAGTTTGAGTATGGAGTTTTGCAACATCCTGTATTTTGGGTACATTAAAAGAGAGTTGTCATTCAATATCTGTCATTGGTATGTTTCATTGTCCTTCTATCTTTATTTTCTTTTCTCCCTTTTGTTTTTCATAAGATAGTATTTATGAAGTAACGAATTTTGGTTGCATTACTCAATATATGTAATATATCTTCAGTGTGTTTCGTTTTTCTCTCTCCTTTTTTTTTCTCTATTTTTCTTCTCTCTTTTTTCTTCCATAAGGTGCTGTCTGTTTCATAAGATGTTCTCATTCCATTGATTATATTACCAAAACTAAACGAATGGAGTACTATTGTTCAAATTCTATTGTTATATTTCTCTCATTACTTTCTAAGTACAAATTAATGCTATGAAGAAAACGAATCACAATTGTAAAATAAAACGTTTGTAATATCAGTTGAGCTGTCAGTTGAGAACATACATAAAGATAACAGCGTGTAGCATATAGCCTACCATATACCTCAGTTGTTCATACTTAAATCTGTTATCCCAGTTTGTAATTCTTAACATGTCTCCCTCTTGTTATATAAAACGAAATTATATTTGAGAAGCATAAATAACTTCCACAAAGCATGAGGTTTGTCGGAATGTGGAGTGAAACATAAATTGTCTCAGCGGGAGAGACAACATTATTTACAAAAATTTACATGGCTTATACATATTACATGATGAAACGTATTTGAATTTCATTTAATGTTGGAGACAAAATATGCATAAAACACTGTAAAAAGAAATAGTTTTAGGTCATTATATAAAAAAAGAAAAAATAATAATTTGCGTTGATACAGGAGTATGCTTGTTCAGCAAACTTATGAAGGTTGTGATCAGTATGAACTACTTTAGTTTACTAATTCCCAAATAAAATAAAATTAATAGTATTTATCGTCAATGGAATTAGTTTTCTTTATATTGTCTTAATGCTACTGGAGCTAAATGACAGCTGTGAGCAGTATGGGATGAAGATAAATAGAAATAAGACGAAGACCACGGTCATAGAAATAAAAATAAGAAAAGCTAAACTTGCGAATTGCAGTAGAACAAGTGAACAGAGTCAAACACTTGGTGTGTACTATAAGCAGTAACATGAGCTGCTACCAGGAAGTCAAAAGCAGGATAGCAAAGGCAAAGGAAGCTTTTAATAGAAAATAGCATCTTGTGCAGCTGGAAAAAGAACTAAGAAATAGACTAGTGAAGTTCTGTGTGGAAAGTGGCATTGTATGGTGCAGAAACATGGACATTACGATGAAACGAAGAGAAATGACTAGAAGCATTTGCAATGTGGATATGGAGAAGAATGGAGCGTGTAATAGGCGACTTTAACATATGTGGAACATATGCGGAGAGTGAGAGGAAGACAGAAAATAGGAAAGATTGGAGAAAGCTAGGTTTGCAGTAAAAAACCTGCCCTTGGGCAGAACACTATGAATGAGTGAATATTCTCTTTTCACTCTCTATTGCTGCTTATTTATTATTATTATTATTATTATTATTATTATTATTATTACTGTTATTATTATTATTACTGTTATTATTATTATTACTACTATTATTATTATTGTTATTATTATTATTGTTACTATTATTATTAATATTATTATTATTATTATTATTATTATTATTATTATTATTGTTTAGTAAGCATAACTGTACTGTTATAGTTTATGATGGTGTAATCAATTATGTATAATTTTGTGCATAATTTGTTATTATAAGCATAATATTTCTTTAATTTCTCTACCAATTTGTCAGGTCGAAAGCAGATGGAATTATTTAAAAATTTAAAAGAACATAAACTTTAAAGAACTGGTTCGTTTAAAACATTCGTACTTAAGTCATCTAACAAATTTTAACCAACAGTAACACATTCACAAGAAATGGAACCACTGATTATGTGAATAGAATGGATCATTTGTGTCAATAATTTTTTATTTTTACCAATTTCATTCTTCCTCTTGTGAGTATTTTCAACTTATACCTGATATCCACGAGTAAGAGGAGAGGATGGTTTTATTATATAGCGGAAAATTAGTAAATAAAAAAATTGCATTAAATGCACTTTGATATGTGAAAATTATGTTCTGCATAAAATTTAATACATTTATGCAGTGCTGTTTTAACATATGGGCACTGTGGGCAGTTGCCCGGGGATACCGCGAGCATTGGGATTCCATGCGAATCTATGCACAGGCAGAATTTAACACTATTTTTCAAATCACCCGCGTCAACATTAAAATTTCCTGCTAACTCGAAAGAAGGAAAAAAATTACGACTTGTAGCGGAGAGTTGGCATATTTAACATTTTGAAGACCATTGTCACCTCAAGCCAATTATGAATAAATTCTCTGCAAAGTAATTTCCGCAAATGTTTGTGCTGAACACTTGATCAGTAATAAATAATTCATGGTAATTTCATAATGTGCGCCTGTGTTATCTCAGTCACTACGATTTATCAATCAAGTACAATTTTATGTTGAATTTTTTTGTTTTTCAAGTTCGAGGCTCACGTTGTATTGTCAAAACATTTGTAATGATTAATATTTGCTGTGCATAATGTTTTATCTGCTATAGATTTTTTTTTAAATTTAGAGGAATTTTACTATCTCTGCTGAGATCTATTGCAAAGATCTGTTACCTTAAGGAAGCAACTAAAAAAAGTACCGGTAAGACTGCATTAAGTGATTTCACAGCTCGGTTGCCATGTTATGCCACATTCACCCTATTCTCCTAATCCTGCTGTTATCAGATTTTCATCTTTTCCGCTCTCATTACAGCAGTCTCCGGGAAATGTCCTTTAATAACGAAACTACTCTTTAAAATTGGTTTGTAGATTTCTTGTAGTCCAAACCACAGGACTTATTCAGATGTAGAATAAAAAAAAAACTGCCAGAAAGTTGGAAATCAATAATGAATAGTGAAGAAAAATATATTATTCATTAGTTTATGTAGGGTCTATTTTGTTTGTGTGTTTGTGTTTGTTTCGTTTGTATGATTTTGTATTTAAAAAGAATACACTACGAATTTATGTATCAACTTAATAATAATTTTATTAGTCATTCATGGAAGAATATTACGAGTGCATATAGCTTCAGTATTAAATAGTTGCCATCGTTAACCTCTAGAGTGGAACGATATTTAATTATATTCCAGATATGTTGTCTCTTCAAGTTAATATTCTAACTTGCAATTGTCAGAACTCTGGAACTGTCATGTAAGTACTTATTTCGCCATAACTATGACTCACGTATGTCTGGGATGGCGATTTCTCGAAGCTGTGATTTTGGAACTATAGTCACAGTCGGAACCAGTGACAAACATATCACAGCGACAAAATCATAGGTCTGCAAATAACATCCCATCACTTCTTCGACTCTACTCTCTGTTTAAAACGTATTATATAGTTTACGTGAATACTTGTATGCCATGTGTATAATCCTGGCTGAGTCGATGTCTTTACTATATTTGAACAGTTAGAGTTCGTTTATGCGGATATGTAGAATATGTCTGCCTCCATTTTCTGAAGTAATAAGTTACCGAGGAAATTTGGAATTCTTGTTGATGAAGCTGTGAATAAGGAAATTATACAGGATGTTCGAAAAAATTTTCCAATATTTAGAGAGGAAGTAGTAAGCATCAGCACAAGAAATAAAAGTCCTACAAACATGCATCCTAAAATTAATATATTCTGAGAATTGAGCAAATGTTTACCATCACAGTAGGAGCAGCATATCTTCTACTGCGAGCTCTTTGGCAAGAAATAAAACATGCTGCGATTGAACAGATACGAAACTAACTAACCCGACTGGTACAGCAATAATTACTGCAGAATGGAGTCAGTTTATGTACAGTAGTACAATTACGAACTCTAAAGTACTACCATCTGTTTAAGCGTCTTCTCGATACATTCCATATACCGAAATGTATGCTGTGTAACACATAGTGGCTGCATTATTTCCTAGTTTCTTTCTTGCTAAAGAGCTCACAGTGGAAGATATACCACTCTTACAGTGATGGCAAATTTTTGCTCATTTCTCAGAAGATACTAATTTAGGACCAATGTTTGAAGGACTTTTATTTCTTGTCTTGTTGCATACTACTCCTCTCTAAATATTGGAACCTTTTTCAGAACATATTGAATATACTGTAGAGTGGGTGTTGGAATTTGAACATTCAACTAGAGCAGGCCTGCAGGACTCGCAAATAGGGGAACTATGGCGTCAGCCTCACTCCACTTCTATTGGGGATGATCGACTTCCGCCGCGAGAATGAATGTTGATATAGCCGAGCGTAACTAGAACGCCGTGAAAAGGTGGGTGGGGTAAGAAAGAGGAGGAAAGAAGTCGCTCTTAAGAGCTACAGTTCTGCAGGACTGAACTAGAAAGTGGTGTTGTAGGTGAAATACTCTTATTTGAATTTATCCATTTGAATTTATTCGGTTACATATATGTGAGAAATCAATCACATTTTCTCATAATTTATTTCTTATTAATTCCTATTTCGTCTGTGATTATGAACGAGAAAAACTTAAATTGTAATGAAATTTGTACAAATTTCATTTATTTAACACCAAATAACTTTACAGCTCTCCTAGGCAAATTCTGGTTTCTTTAACGAAAATTCGGTCTTGGAGATAAAATTTTAAAATTTGAAAGTCAACAAGCGTTACCATAGATTAATTTATAATATAGTTATATGCCTAAATTTTACATTTCTGTTTTGAAGTAGTATTAAATTAAAAAACTTAAGCAATTAAATCTAATATGCTTTTAAAGTTCCTTGAGTTGAAATATTAATTTTATTAGCAAAGTAACCCTTGTGCTCTGGAAACAGTGTTTATGATATGGTTTTGTAATTGAAGTCCTCTAAAAAATCTGTAGATTTGAAATGCATGCTAGATATCCATGTAGAGACCTAAATCCGTAGATTTATTGTGTTCCATTTTAAATGTAAAATCTATTCAATATAAGCTACGGATAATGTTAAAACTAGTAACCTACTTTTACTTTTAAACACAGCAAAATGCAGTATATGGAGTTAAACCAAATAAGATGCCAATTTAAAATTCCATTACATTAACTAACAGATCTAATATTTTAATTTTATATTATTTATATTAGTGGAAATTCTTAGACAATTTTCATGCTATATGCTGTCATAATTAGTTTTGCATTAAAAAACATTTGGTACAGTGTATATTAGCGACTGCTAGAAAAATTCCAGAGACATTTGGTACAGTATATTTGGTGCAATGCATATGATCCAACGACAAAAACGTTCAGAGACATTGCTACAATACATAATGGTCGCTACAGTATATTTGGTACAATAGATATGGTCCAATAAAGAAATCCAAATAATTTTTTTACAGTATAATTTGTTCTTCGACATAAATTTAACTTCCTGATCGATCCGTTTTCGATTGTAATCGTCATTTTAATAAAACTATATTGTTTTACTGTATATCTACTTAGGCAGCACCTTGTATATGTACTGTCTTCGCGCTACGAGTTGGCGCGGGGAGTAGATAGGCGGGACGGGGGAACTTCACGCTACGCTCTGACCTGTAAACTTCGGTCCACTTACTTGGCTACCAGGGAACGGAGTCAGACATAAAAGATTCCGTATCTTCGGTGTTGTCGCCATGACTATCATTATCACATTTTTCAAAATTGCTGGAGTATGATCTGTCCATGGCAATCGTCTGTTTATGTTCCAGCCGTGTATATTAATTCGAATCTCTCAACAAAGCCATTAGCCCCACCGCCCCCATCCTGATCGACAACAATGAGGGTTCTGGACACATTTATGGTAGTCAACATTTTTATCGTGCCAGCACTTGGGAAACGTTAAATTGGTAGGCCTATCTATCCGCATTTCGTCCAGATACAAAATCGGTTTTTCCACTTTCCTAAGCTTTCTTATTTGCTGTAGATATCTTCACGTATTCTAATTTACAGTGTTTTCCTCATTTTTTTTTCTGCACACTTCTTCCACCTGAAATCCTTTTTCTTCAATATTCGTCTTAATGTTGTCTTTCATTTCAAATCAATTTTCTCTTGTAAAAGGATAGAAGTTTGTTGCAGCTTGGTACTATTTTTTTTTACTTGTTATTTAACGACACTGTAATAACTACTAGCTTCTTCAGTGTCGATTGAATTGATGATGGAGAGATGGTATTTGGCGAAATGAAACCAAGGATTCGTCATAGATTACCTGACATTCGCTTGGGAAAACCTCGGAAAAAACCCAACCAGGTAGTCAGCACAAGCGGGAATCGAACTCACTCCCGAGCGCAACTGCAGATCAGCAGGCATACGCGCTACCTCCTGAGCTACGCCGGTGGCCCTCTTTCTTTTTCAAGTAAAAATTCTCAACTATAGCTTTATTGTCAATCTCCCGTCGAAGTCATCTCCATTTGCGTTTCGCTAGTCTGAACGTTTCCGTTTTTTTCTTCCCTCAGGTGTCGACAACGCACTTTCTTCTGTGCAGTCTTTCATTTCATTCCTTATACGCTGTATTGTTCTTGTGGATAGATTAGAGTACTTTTCTACCTTTGCTGTAGGTTTCGTAAGAGGAATGCAAGGGCACCGTTGTTCTTTTTCTTCATCGCAGAATTATTTTGCACTTCTAATAATATTCCTTTCTTCGCTATAGATTGTCAATCCTTGTTTCCTCTTTGTCGACATATTTACAATAAACAAAAAACTGCTATAAACCTAAATAACAGTATACAATAACATAAATTCTATTAACTATATTATTATTAACACGAAAAGCAAAGGATAACTAAAACAATAAAAAGATTTGCGGTATACTGAAAACAATTGTCTTGTTGAAACTAATAAAACACTACAATAAAAACCCCACTATTATTTTCACAAAGTCGCAAAGGCTCATAGACACGTGCAGTAGATGTTTCTGAAAAAGGAATATTGCAGTGAACAGCGCGGTGCGCATGCGCGACTGTTTCCCCTCCGTCCCGTCTAAGTACTGCAGCCGCCTTCTCCTGGCGTGACAACAGTATGTATCTATATATGAGGGGTTCACAACCAGAGTGGACCAAGTCCATCTGGCATAGTTCTGAGATATTGAGTCTTAAAGTTCCTAGCTCACGCTTAGCAGCCTTCACCTTCCATAGGAAATGCTGCCCTCTGTGAGTAACAAATGAGTTATGGGCTTTGTTTGTTACGGCAATGAATAAATCTAAGTTTTCTTCATCCGAAATTGTATTAATCCACAAACTGATCACCGGTGGACTTGGTTCACTCTTGTTGTGAGCCCCTTATATATGTATAGTCCCGCGCCGTGGCGTCGTTGTCTAAGGCATCCTGCCTAGGACTCGCGTTACGGAATGCGCGCTGGTTCGAGTCTTCATGGGGGAAGAAATTTTCTCATAAAATTTCGGCCAGTGTATGGGTCTGGTGCCCACCCAGCATCGTGATGCACTTGGGGAGCTACGATGGGTAGCGTAATCCGGTTGCGAAAGCCAGCCATAACGACTGGGGAGAGCATCGTGATAACCACACGATACCTCCATTCTGGTTGGATGATCGTCCACCTCTGCTTCGGCACGTGGACATGAGACCAGCAGCCGGCTGGTAGGTCTGGGCCCTTCATGGGCTATAGCGCCATGGATTATTATTATTATTTTTATTATTATTATTATTATTATTATTATTATTATTATTATTATTATTATTATTATTATTATATATGTAAAAAAGGTAAAAGGTATCCCCGTAACATGCACTTGGGGGGGCATGGAGATAGAGCCCCATGCTTTCCATGACCTCGGCAATAGAATGAGGTGGTGTGGTCGGGACCACGCTCTGACCGCCTTTTACCCCCGGGAAAGACCTGGTACTCAATTTTATAAGATGCTGAGTGAACCTCGGGGCCGTTTTGAAAGTTTGGCAACGAGAAAAAATCCTGTCACCACCTGGGATCGAACCCCGGACCTTCCAGTCCGTAGCCAGCTGCTCTACCAACTGAGCTACCCGGATATATAATAATTACATATCGACGGGCAAGTTCAGAAGGGAAACAATTCAAAATTTAAAGTTTTGAGAAATCAGCATTTTGAAGCTCAATGTTGTTGTCAAAAATCATATTAACACACTTTAATTTGAAACCTATAGTATGTGTACATATACAGTATTTAAACCATGTTTAAGTAATAGAACCCAAGCAACTAGTTCATAATAAATTTAGTAATATTAAAAATGTAAAATTTTATTAGGCATGTTACAAGATACTGTTTTAGGGCCATTTTTATTTCTAATATAGGCGCTATGTAAGTGACAAAATACCCATTATGATGGCTTTCATTTCTGTGAAAACATTACTTCTGCCATGTTACTTATGACTTAAAATTTCGTTTATGAAATTCATTAAAACTACAAATTTATATTTGTGTTTGTTGCCGACCTATAGTCTATTGAGAACAATGTAACAATCAGTAGGCCTACACATATCACTTATACCTATATTTGTAAGAAAAAAAAAACATTCAACCAAATATCCTGGACTTTTTCAATGTTGAACCATACGGATCGTACCAAATATACTGTAAACATTGAATTCAATATCCTGAACCTTTTTTCAATATTAGACCATATGGATTGTATCAAATATAACCATTTAAGCTAATACCCTGGGCGTTTTTCAACATTCGACCATATGGATTGTACCAAATGTCACTGGATTTTTCTCTTTCAAATGCCAATGCACAATTCGGACGTTGTGGATTGTACTAAATGTCCGACAATCAAGTTTTGGTATTATTTCAGAAGTCAAGTAGAACATTAGAGATACCATATTCTTAAACTAAAACATGAGATACTAATGTTATATATTAGCAAAAATATTAACTACTCATAGGAATGACAATATTTGTAATAAATATTGTAAAAGAAGGCTATACATCTCTTTATATCACGTCTCGTTTTAGATTTGTACTATATATGATCTAATACTATATTATCTCTCTCTGTTTTCCCTCAATCTATCTTTTTCTTCTCTTCTCTCTCTTTCTTTCTCTTTCTTTTCCAGGCTCGGAGTAGTGCGAGCACAAGTAGCTTTAGGAGCCTCAGTCAGGTACAGTGGTCAAAATAAAGAAAGACATTCAGATTATTTAGCTCCCCCATTTTTGTCATGTTCATAAGAGGATATGTTTGTAGACTTTTTGAACACTGTCGCAACATTTAGTAACCATGCAAGCCTGATTGAAATGAGATTATTTATTTTTGTTGACATGCTGCTAGTATTTACACGTACGTTCTAAATCAAGCTTACTATATTCTATAACATGAACATGGGTGGAAAATACTGATGAAATTTCAAAGTTTTTAAAATTTGTTAGTATTCACTTGATAGACTGTTAGTTTTAATAATACATACTACCATTTCAAGATCAATTCCCAATACAAATAAAGTATGTCTCCATAAATTACTTAAACGATCACATTTTTGCATCGCCAGATTTTAAAGTTCAATAATATAAAAATATTTGTGATGAAAAAAACAAATTTCTTCCTGAACTTTTCTTGCGAAATGAACTGCAGCGTTCAAGGCATTAATTTGAAGGGATTAGACGGCCATGAATGGGTCAAATTACCGTTTTATAGATGGTACAATGTAAAACAGTTTGTAAAGTTTTGTATAAAAAATTATATATTTTATAGATGCA